>NW_024424452.1:64788515-64932214 GCF_017311325.1 Ursus maritimus
GGCTTGTCTCTCAGCCCCTCACCCCGCAGGCCCCTCACCCCTGCCAGCTTGTCTCTCAGCCCCTCACCCCACAGGCCCCTCACCCCTGCCGGCTTGTCTCTCAGAGGAGCATCTATAGAAGTGAACTAACTCCCCCTCTTCTCACCTCCCTCCTTCCTTTCCTTCCTTGACAACGTTTCTCCCTTCGTAACATGTGCTGGTTTTTCGGAAAAATGCGTATCAATACCTTCGTGTGCCAGGTACTGGGTGAAATACTGCGTAATGGATTACCTCATTCATGTTCAGAACAACCCTGTCTGGTAGTCACGTTCATTAGCCCACTGTCCAAGTCAGGAGACAGGTTTTAAGGGTTCGATAATTCACAGAAGCACCCAGTGGCAGAGCCGGGGACATAGTCCCCCCGCAGACTCTGAGCTTTTGGGCTTTACCCCGCACACCCCAGAACAAAGTCACCGGTGAGCCCACAGGTAACCCGTATTACTAACTCAGAGCAGATCTCTTCGCATGTCTGATGTTAGATTATCGTCGAATGAAAAGGAAATAATACAGTGGCTTCTGTTCGCAGACCGCTGCTTTTCACTTGGCATTCTGTTTTCTGTCTTCCCCGGGTCTCTGGCTCTTTGCCCGCAACGTGGGTTTGGAGGGTGAGCGGTATTCCGTCACGGGCGCGGCCCACTGTTTATTCCCCCGATCGGTGTCCGATTTCAGGAACTGTGCCGCAGTGTAAATATTTGCACATCATCTCTGTGAACCTCATTCTGAGCAGCCGCGGGGGCTGAGGTGACAGGTCTGGAGAGTAAATGCGCCGGCTGCGGCAAGACCCCGTCCCAGGTGAGCCCTGTCTCCAGCGAGGCGAAGCCGCAGACCCCGCCGTGACGCCCAGCGCCTCTGGTCCTGCTGTCTTCTCGAGCTGCTATAACCACTATCAAGGCACTCACTAAACTATTGTTTGGGTCCTATACAGTTACAGTGTTACTTCACCTTTATTAGTTATTTCACATCTTGCTACATATGTTGCACCTGCCCTTTAAGGGGAACCATAATTTGTTTCCTTCATAATCTGGCAAGATCGTGTGTCTCTGCACATCCTCAAGCCCTCTTCCCAGGAGAGCCAACAACAGTCCGCAAAGCCCCATGGGCAGGGCAGTCTTCTCAGCCTCTTGTTGAGAAGGAAAGCACACAATGCCCTTGCCTGGTTGGGTTAATTAGCCTCATGGCCTGGAGGAAGGACTTGGAACATCTTGGCAAACCACGCACGCTCTTCTAGGTAGGATGAGTCCTTACCCCGCCCTCCAACTGGGCAAGTGACAGTGTGAAAGAGAACGTACAAAATAGTGTTCCTAGATCTGATTTCCACAGGAGCTTAAAGAACAGAAATGCACACCAAAGTAGTTCAAATTGCCCTTCAAATGCCATTTTACTGTCTTCTATCCAAAGAAAGGTACCATGTAAATTTCTATAGAAATTAGCATTTCTATAGCATTTTATATTTTCGAAATGCTTGTACCATCATTTACTAATTAACATAACATTTGAGAACCATCATCCAGCTTAAATATAGGGAAATTCTTCTTAATACAGTTCTTTAAAAATGAGAAAGTCATCCCCTTGCCCCCACTTCCAAATCTTTGTCATGTCAGACGAAATTGTTCAGCCTCTTCTCAATCTTCTTTTTTTTTTTAAAGATTTTATTTATTTATTTGACAGAGATAGAGACAGCCAGCGAGAGAGGGAACACAAGCAGGGGGAATGGGAGAGGAAGAAGCAGGCTCATAGCAGAGGAGCCTGATGTGGGGCTCGATCCCATAATGCCGGGATCACGCCCTGAGCCCAAGGCAGACGCTTAACCGCTGTGCCACCCAGGCGCCCCATCTTCTCAATCTTCTGATTTTGCATTTAGCAACTTACCACAATGCCTCGTCTCTTCCACAGAAAAAAAGAGTGAGAAACCCAAGACTTCATCTGAAATCTGGACAATCCAAAAGGGGGGCTAGGTGACGATTCCCACAGCTAAAGCCTGGCTTATCCAACAGTTTATCCAACAATCATTGACTTACTGCCTACATGGGCATCGAGTTTCCATCTTGCCCTCACTGGTGCTGACATCTAGCAGCAGAAATGGGCCTGGCAGTGTGGTGCATGCCCTGGGAGCTGACAGGAGCGGACACGACTCAGACCGGAGGCCTATGGGGTAGGCCTTTGGAGAAACCCTGATGGAGGTTTTGGAATGTCTTTTCTAAGCTGTCATTTGAATTCCAGATTGTCTTTTTAACCAAGATGTCTCTCACCTGAGCTATTATTTATTTAATTATATTTAAATAAAATTTAATTGTCATTATTTTTTAGCTGTGCCCTAAGCATTTAATAGCCACAAAATAACGGGTCTAACGTGCTACTTATTTTATTCCAACACATCTTAAAAGAATACATTTTGAAAAGCCAGGAAGACCTAAGCTCATCTACCACACCATCGATGGCATAGGAGCCCGGTTGGAACGCATTATTAGGGGTGATGGCAGCCACCAAGGAAAGCCAAGGCAAGGAAAGCAGGGGAAATTCGCTAAGTTTTAGGAGCAGCATTCTGTTACCTTGACTACATTTGACTGAGGTGACTCTACAGTCTTGGCAGTCTACACAAACCCAAACCCAAGCCTGTCAATGCCTCGCGTTTAAGAAATTAAACCTAAGGGCAACCAAACACAGACAAGTGAAGTAGGCTTTAAGCTACAGCCAGTCAAATCATTTCCCTTCCTTGCTTTCGCTCCCTCTCTGTACAAGGCTTGGCTCCTGTCTGCAGAGTGCTGCTAACCCCTTCCGGGTTTCTCCTCCTGATTCAAAACGATTTTTGCTCACCTAAAATCCTGAAATATATAATACGCCTCAGTTTACCTTGTAACAATTCTGTGTGGAGAAGAGTCGACAGGAAGACTGGAGGCAGGGGGGGCCGTTAGCATGTCTTCAGCGATCTTTCCAGAGGGAAAGGACAGGCCTAAGCTACGTGGTGGTGGCAGACGGGAAAAAGGGACCCGTTTCCAGAGACGCTGAGATTGTGTAGCTGTGAGAACCACCATCCAGTTTGGTTCTAGAGGTTAGGGAAAGGGAGGAGTTGAGGATAACCCTAGGATTCCTTTCAGGACCCGTGGAAGGATGGTCCTGCCATTTTCTGAGACAGGACACAAAGGAAGAAGAACACTGAGGGAAGGGGGGGCAGCAGTTTAATCTTGGATGAGTCGCTTCTGAAGTATTTCGAGAATATCCACGTGGAAACACTAAGTTTGATGTTGACTGTTGTGAGCCCGGCGCTCAGAAGCCACCACGTGTGGACCGTCAGCATTTGGGTGATTAATGGGGCCGCAGGCTCGAGGGCAATCAGCACGGGAGGGGTGTGGAGAGTGGGAAGGGAGAGGAAAAGGAGGAGAGGAGAGGAGAGGAAACTGTAAGGAGCAGACAGAGTCCTGAAAATCAGCAGAGGAGACTGGGGAGGAAGAGCCAGGGACAGCAGGGAAGTGCAGGGTGAATGGGGCCATGAAAATCAAGGGACCACACTGTTCCAAGGAAAAGCGAAGTGTGGTCCCGGTGTTCAGAACTGCAGCACGGCCATGCGGTAGAAGGTCTGCGTGTCTCCAGTGAGTTCAGCATCAAGGGGGTTTCCATGGAGCAGGGGCAGAAGCCAGACTGTGGCTGGAGAGCTGCATGGAGGAGGGGACGAGAAACAGACAGAATGTACAAAGGAACACGGAGGAAAGGGGAGGAGGGAGGAGGGCAGCAGGCAGAATGGGATCTGGGGTGGATGGACTGGGTTCTTTTTCCTTTTTGCCCAGTTGACGTGAGCATGTTTCTATAAGGCAGAGTGTAACTACAGGAAAGAGGTCGTTGGGGACCTGAAGGCAACTGTGAATATTTGCAACCTGCTGTGGGTGAGGGGAGAGAAAATGAGCAGAATCACCACG
Source organism: Ursus maritimus (assembly GCF_017311325.1). Lineage (NCBI taxonomy): Eukaryota > Metazoa > Chordata > Mammalia > Carnivora > Ursidae > Ursus > Ursus maritimus. The sequence continues at coordinate 64,792,466 of NW_024424452.1, forward strand.
GCATGGGAAAAGGTGGTTCAAAAAAGAAAAGGAGAAAACACAATGGAGAAGAAGAAGGGCACAGAAATTCTAGGAAATTGTGTAAGTTCGTGCTGAGCAGCGTGCAGGAAACAACAGAAAGAGCTTTGCAGCTTAACTCGCATGAGCTTTTACGGTGGTTTCAAAAGCCGGTAGAATTAGGAGACTGAACTTGAGAGCAGACCAAAGCCCCAGGAGTAGGAGATCTCACTCACTAAGGCATACAGGGACTCCTTCCTCCGTGGAAGCTTCCAGGTCAAAGCCAGGGGGTAGCAGACCGACGAGGAAAGCCAGATCACAGTCTCCTTCAGAGCACGCATGTGTGAAGCCCCACACAGCCTCACAGGTACCCCCAAACAGGAAACAGTTGCTCAAAATGACAGTCACAGGGTTCCCAGGAATCACGAGGCTCTCAGGAATATTTTAATTTATTCCTTTATTTATAGGTATGCCTGTATTCCTCTTAAAGGACACCCTTTCCAAATTCTAGTATCACTAGGATAGAAAAGCATAAAGTCATCACTAGATTGAACAGACAAAATTCTCCTTACTTCTATAATGTCACACGGCTGAATATGCATATAATTTCCCCTAAAAATGCCATGCCTGCCAAAGTTCTTATGTATTAAGGATAAAAATAAAGCCTCTAGCCCCAGATCCTACATTTTAGAGCAAATGGATGACACACTATATTATATGTGCCAGATGAACCCCTCTGAAAGTTTAAACACCCTGAATTGCAACCTAATCCGGGTGGATCCTCGAAGAGTGACGGAAAATACAGATGGAGTGTCATTGGTGTTGCCAGCTAGAAAATTCCTATCACACACTGAAGCCAGCTTGAGTTACTGCAAAACCATAAAGGCAAATGAACCAGCTGCAATCCCAAAGATGTCTGTACTGTGTTCAGAACCAGGCCTTCCTTTCGCTGAAAAATCACAGGGCTGGGTGTGGGCTTTAGGGGCAGAAACAGATCAAACACAAAAATAACGCACCTGGCTAAACGTGGAGGTCACTTCCTAACAGTTTATTATGAGTTAGGTACCTGCACCAGTTCCTTTTTATACATTACCTAATCGGATTCTCGTACCCCGCAAAGGGTTATTATTATCGTCTCCATTTTACTGAAGAAGATCCTGGGGGTCAGAGTTACTCGCCCGCACTTGCACCCCACAGTAAATGACAGGTCCAGAATTTTAGCACAAGTCGACAGGACAGCAGGGTATGAGCTCCTAAATGCTGTCCTTATTACTATGCTAATGATCATTAAAGTATAATGTGTCTGAAAAAGCTCCTGCCTTACTGCCAAATTATTTGGTATTCTGTAAAGCGAGGGAGGAGACAGAAATCCTTGCAATGAATAGAGGAGAACAAAGGTGCCAGGCTTCATGCGCTGGAGCATGAGCCTAAGAGGCAGCCACTCTGAGAAGGTGTGAAAACAGAGCAGAGCCTGATGGAAAGCATGCCCGGGGGGCAGCCAGGTCACCTTGACTTCTCTCCGGGCCACTCCCAGAGCAGGCTGCTGCCCAAAGGAGGACCCTACGCTCCTGAGAGTCACCAGGACAGTCCTTCACTTGGAAAACAAAAGACCTTATCTTCAATAATGGCAACCTCTCAAACGGTGGGGAGAAAAGCCAGAATAATATAAAGTTTACTCTGGGGAGATTCCTAAAATACACATATCACCCTATGTTAACACATATAACCACACCAACTCGTGGAACTAGATTTGGGGAAAATTATAAATCTGGGAGACCAAGTAAAAAAGTCTGGACAAACATAAAATTCCCAAATTATGCCTCACTCATCTGGAACAAGCAGTTCAAAACAGTCACCTTGTACAATTTCCAGCTTGGAAATCGGGGCACCTGTGTTCAATTTAAAATTTACACAAGCCCCGGGGCGCCTGGGTGGCGCAGTCATTAGGCGGCTGCCTTCGGCTCAGGGCGTGATCCCGGCGTTATGGGATCGAGCCCCACATCAGGCTCCTCCGCTGGGAGCCTGCTTCTTCCTCTCCCACTCCCCTGCTTGTGCCCCTCTCTCGCTGGCTGTCTCTCTCTGTCAAAATAAATAAATAAAATCTTTTAAATAAAAAAAAAATTTACACAAGCCCTTATTCTCAGATTTAGGAATATGTATATTCCCATTAGGTTCTGTCCAGCCTAATCGATGAGGTGAGAATAATAATACAGATTACTAATGTGAATGAGTACAGCTTTCTTGAATTCAAATACGCAACAGTGAGGATCACACATTAGAATCTGACGACTGAACACAGCATTCCCTCCTCCTGTTTTTAATAAAGTGGCCAAAATAAATGTAATAATTAAAAAACAGAGTATTATCAAAAGAATGAAACCGAACCCCTATCCTAGCTTACATCACTCGAAAATTAGCTCAAATGGATTAAAGACTTAAATGTAAGACCTGTGACCATAAAACTCCAGGGAGATAACACAGGGAAGAAAAGCTCCTTGACGTTGGTCTAGGCAATGATATTTTGGATATGACACCAAAAACCCGGGCAACAAAAGCAAAAGTGATCAAGTGGGGCTACATCAAACTAAAGAGCTCCCTGCAGCAAAGGAAAGAATTGACGAAATGAAGAGGCAAGCTACAGAATGGCAGAAAATATTTGCAAGCCATCTAGCGGGGAAGGGGCTAGGATCTAAGCAAACATAAAGAGCTTATACAGCTCAACTGCCAAAACCAACCCAATTAAAAAAAGGACAAAGACCTGAATAGACATTTTTCCTAAGAAGACATACAAATGGCCAACAGGCATACACGGAAAAGGTTCTTAACCTCACTAATTATCAGGGGAATGCACGTCAAAACCCCAGGAGATATCACCAAACACCTGTTAGAATGGCTTTCATCAACAAGACAAGAAAGAACAAGTCTGACACAGATGTGAAGATCAAGGAACCGTTTTGCACTCTTGTAAACTGGTGCAGCCCCCACCGAAAACACCATGGAGATCCCTAAAAACAAACAAACAAACAAACAAACAAACAAACAAACAAACAGAACTACCCTATGATCCAGCCAATCCCGCTTCTGGATATATACCCAAAGAAACAAAATGAGTATCTCAGAGACATAGGACACCCATGTTCCTTGCAGGATTATGACACTGGTGGAGATACGGAAACTATGAGTCCGTCAATAGCTAAATAAAGACGTGGTGTGTACGTACACACACACACACACACACACACACACACACACACACACACACACACACACATCCTTAGCCTCCACAAAGGAAATCCTGGTATTTGCAACGAAATGGATGAATCTAGAGGGCGCTATTCTAAGGGAAATAAGCCAAAGACAAAACTCCTCTGTTATCTCACTTACATGTGGGATCAAAAAAAAGTTTAAAAGTCAGAAGGTAAAGGCCTTTGGTCATAAAAGGAACAAATCCGGGGATCCAATGTACAGCGTGGTGACTACAGTTACTAGTGTATTGTACACTTGAGATTTACCACGAGAGTAGGTCTTAAGTGTTCTCATCACAAAAAGGAAAAGTAAAGGTAACTGTGAGGTGATGGGGGTGTTAACTAACCTGACTGTGGTAATCATGTCACGGCGTACGGGCATCCAATCATCACGTTGTGCACTTCAACTATATACAATTACATGTGTCAATTACAGCTCAATAAAGCTGGAGGGGAAAAAGAAACAATTTTGCTGACAAATAGAAGTCATTGCCTATTTTCTTCTCTATAGGTCAAGCTCTGCATTAGGAAGAACTTATGAACACACTGATGGGTGTTAAGAAACAGGTTCTAGCTGCACAATATTTAAAAGGTGGAGACTTCATTACTCTAAGTTCAGGAAATTTCTCTATAGGTAGCATTCACAGCACTAGGAAAATAGTTAGGATTACCCAAAAGGAGCTCTATCAGCTATTATACTAGTCTGTGGTAATCTTTTTTCCTACTATTTTGAGCAGATAATTCAAAATTAAAATCAGGCATTAAGGGAATAGAATGTTTAATATCAAAGTTATTTGCTACCCTTCTGATTTGAAACCACCTCTACATTTTACGTACTTACAAATCTGAAATGGAAGTATTTTCTCGTGGTTAGAACCATATTTTCTTTTACAATAAATATTTTGGAGTTTTATGACTAGTTACAGTAGTAAAACTTACCCCAAATCTGAACACTTTTTGAAAAGCGTAAATGATACGTTTAATATGTGTAACTGCTTATTTTCATTTCTTATTCTAAAAGAGGTTATTAAACAACCACACAGAAATAAAATATAATTGATGTTCTATTAAAAAAGGGAGTCGTTGTTACAAGTGAAAGGGCTTTACTCTTATTTGAAATATTAAAATTCTGACTTAAAGGAATAAGACTTAGTCACAAGGAAATGCCAACCACATATTTACTCTTTGTTCAGTGCTTTGTGGATGGGAACCAGCACTCATTAGGATCTGCTGCTCTCGTCTGTTCACTAGCGTGGGTGAGGCTCTGGCTACTTAGTTCACTTGATTGGCATACTGTAGTAGCGAGGGACCACCGGGGTCAGCTTTACTCCAACCACAGACTCTGTTTGAGCCAGTCACCCAGCAAACGTATGACAAATTCACAAAAGGAGCATGTGAGAGCAGGGGAAGGGCTGGGGGACAACACAGAGGTCAAGAGTCCACTCGAAGGACACGCTTTGTTTTGCCTTCACAAAGAGTAACAGAAATGAAACAATGTGGATAAAACAATTGAGAAACTTAGAACTTTAATTTTTAAATCTCATAGAAGATTTGAAGATCTGTCTAGCCATCCATCCATCCATCCATCCATCCATCCATCCAACCATCCATCCATCCATCCATGTTTTCATCTGTCTGTTTGACTATGTATCTAAAGAAACCAAAGAGGAAAGAAATTCCTGGCACATTAATGCTATGGCTAAGATCTGAAAATCTGTCTACCTGTCTACCAATCCACTACCAATCCATCCACCCACCCATGTATCTAGAGAAGCCAGAGGAGAAAGAAATTCTAGACACCTTCAGGCTCTTGCTAAACAAAATACAACTCCAAAAAATAGTTCTGTTACCAGCTCCTGGAAGACGTCACAAGCTTCCAGAGGCAGCATGGTCTAAGTTCGAGGTTTGCTCTCCGGTAGGTCTGCATGCGCACGAACGAAGCGATCGAGGACAAGGCGGGTTTGATTCTCAGACTGAGAGCTTGAAACACCAGCTGAGCCGGGACCGGGCTAACAGGCCTGAGCCTCCAGTAAGCTGCACCGTCGGAAGCCAGGGGCCCACTCGGAAGTCCCCCAAGCTCTAGGACGAATTTCATTCTGTTGCACAGCGAGGCTGATCACCAGAGATGAGGAAAGTCCAAGCGGCACCCAGTGACGGAGTTCAACCTACCAGTTATGAGTGTTTTAGATTGCTCTCCTTTTCAAAACCGAGCTCTTAGGATGACCTCTTCTGTTTTCACTGCGGGTGCAATTTCATCATGCTCTATACCTGGGGATAGGGTTTCTGCGTTGTCTACCCAGGAGGCTGCCTCTTCTCCAGCTGATTTTGGGCTTCTGGTTTCATTATGCTGTTTCCTATAGAGCTTTCATATAAAAATCTGGTTTGCATAACCTCTTTTCCCATTTAAGGTAATAGAGCAGGGTTTTTCCCTTGTTCGTTCGTTCGTTCGGACAGGAACACTTCCTATCACTGAATGCACTTCACCATCAAGACTTCTGGTAAAAAACATCCCGGTGTTTCTGAAGTACAGTGGAGCCTGAATTCTCTGAATTTCTGTTCAGAGGACGGCTGCTGCCCCAGAGAGAGGCCCTGTGACAGGAGGCATGGTCTAGAAGTCACCTCCTTCAGGGCAGTATTAGGAGTGATCGGTTTTAAGTTAATTTAAGTATTAAAGCTAAGGGTTTCTAAGTTGGATTTTGAAATTTATTGCTGAATTTTAAATTAACCCTCATTACCATATGTCATTGGTTCTAAAACCTGCAGTTTGGGGGCACTGGGTGGCTCAGTCGGTGAAGCATCTGCCTTCTGCTCAGGTCAGGATCCCAGGGTCCTGGGATCGAGCCCCGAGTGGGGCTCCCTGCTCAGCGGGCAGTCTGCCTCTCCTTCTGCTGCTCCCCCTGCTCGTGCTCTCTCTGCCAAATAAATAAATAAAACCTTTAAAAAAATAAACAATAAAACCTGCAGTTTTTACATTTTAACGACTCTGCCGTTGGGATGCATCTTACAATTGCTTAGGGGGGTGGCAGTTATAACTGAGCTGTCCCTTCAAGTCTGGACTGTTATTCCTGGGGGTGTGACCAGCTTCCTGCAGTTTCTCAATATTCAGTCAACAAACCATTTCAGGGCTCTTTGAGGAAGGATCGGGAGTCCTGATTACTGTCAGAATATCTTCCTTCGACATTTTCTGGTAAGTGTGCTCAGAGAAAACGGAAGTCTGCTCAGAGAAAAGAGACAATAGTAGACCGCCTGCTTCTGAAGTCAGAGCGCCATCCATGTCGTGATGGTGCAGAGACCGTGCCGGGTGGAAAACACAGGCATCCGTGACTCAGACGCAAAAAGTGATTCAGAAAAATTGGACTCTGCGTAGATGTTTCAAGAATTCCTTGATCATTTCATTTCACTCATGGCAATCTATCTAGCAAACTGTGAACTCTCTGAAGTCAGCGGAAGGCTCAGGCCTTTGTCAGTTTTCTAGCTTTAAAGCCCACCTTTCGGGCACCTGTCAGATGTTCAAGGAATGGTTGTTGAATGAATAATGAATGCACAATGGAGGAAAAGAAGATGGTAAGAGCAACTGTGGAAAAGAAAGGAAGTCTGAAGGCGATGCCATGAGTAAGGCTTAAAATGGACATTGAGGGATGAATGAGAGCTCGCAAACCGACAGAGGAGAGAGGGTGTTTGAAGTACAAGGAAAAGTGTGTGTTAGGAAACAGAGCCCTGGCTGTGTTTGGGAAATCGCAACTCTCATTCATGCATCTGGAAAGCCAACAACAGAAATTGGTACGAATAGGACTGAAAAGGACATTCAGATCCTGAATTGTTTCACGTGTTTTCTTTTTTTTTAATTGTGTGGACTTTATTTCTAGATCACTGACTTTAATCCTTTCTGACTTTTACCTCATGAGTCGTTCTATTAAAGAGCTATACCGTCCAACAGTGCACGAGTAAAAGCCTGGTTTTTCCCAAAAGGAAATTTATATTTTCTAGCGTAACATTATGTTAGTCTTAATTTTTGGTAGGCTACTGAGCAAATACTTTTGTCGTATTATAGAAAGCACACTGAATTGCTATGGTTTTGAAAGACAAATAAAAAAGAAATTCTTACTTATAAATTTCACTGTAGCAGTAATACAGCATAAGGATTAAAAACGCAGGGGCGCCTGGGTGGCTCAGTCATTGGGCGGCTGCCTTGGGCTCAGGGTGTGATCCCGGGGTCCTGGGATCGAACCCCACATCAGGCTCCTCCACTGGGAGCCTGCTTCTTCCTCTCCCACTCCCCCTGCTTGTGTTCCCTCCTCCCCCCACTGGATGTCTGTCTCTCTGTCAAATAAATAAATAAAATCTTTAAAAAAAAAGGATTAAAAACACAGCAGGTAGGGAAACGGACAGGCAGAGCGGAGAGGATTTTTAGGGCCGTGAAAATACCCTGTATGACGTTATAATGAGAGATCTATGTCACCTCAACGTGACCAAAGCTGGAGACTGAGTGACACCAAGAGTGAATCCCAGGGTAAACTGTGGCCTGCGGGCGATGACAAAGTGTCGATTCAGGCTCACCCTTGGTAACTCGCGTCCCCTCTGGGGAGTGATGCTGATGATGGGGGAGGCTGTGCATGGGTCGGGGCGGGGGTACCTGGGAAATCTCCATCCCTTCCTCCCAATGTTGCTGTAAACCTTGAAAGGGCTCCAAAACATAAGGCCATAGAAAACAGACGGTACGAGAGAGAAATAATATTTTGCTTATGACTAAGAGACACGGCCAGAAACAAACACCGTGTGAATAGCACAAACAGCACTGCTGTGGTATTACCAGCCTGCAGTCAGGTGACAGGTGGGACTTCCAAGGCTCCGGCTGGGAGACAAGAACAGGGGATGGCGCGGTCACCCCCAGCCACGGTGGGCCCCACGTGCAGGCGGGTGTGGAGGAAGAAGCAGGACTTGGCGACAGTCCTGAAGCGCATCAGCTCGACCGTGCGGCCTGACGCAGCCAGAAGCCATTTCCCACACACCGCCCGTTCAGGTTGGAGCTCACTGCTTTCAGACTAGTCCTCCAGCCGAGACAACGGACAGCTGACAAAATCCACGCACAAAACCCGTGAAGGCATCCGAAGGCCTCCAGATTTAGAAAGCAAGTTTAATTCTAGGAAAAACAATTTATGGGGCGCTTTTCCACACGTCAGACAGAGTGTCATCTCTGATGTGGAAGCGCACAGGAGCAGCCGGGCGGGTGGGAACCCAGGTCAAGCGGCTGTGGCTGGAAGGGAGGAGAGGAAGAGCACCAGCTAAGCCAACGTGCCACATTTCGGATGCTCGCGGGGACGCCTGGAGAAGGTCAGTCAGTGGCATAGATGTTTGAACTGACAGACAGCCTTGTCTAAAATGAAATCCCTCCCTGGGCCCGTGGACTCCTTGAGCATAGGGATTCAAAAGCATCCCACCTCTGGGCCACAGCGTGAGGCTTTGTGGGGGGTGACCTTTCTGACATCAGAGTCCTGTGAGTGGGGGAGAGGACAGGCCCCAGGGGGGGCAGCAGGAGTGACAGAAATCAGCCAGGATCCCCCTGCCTCCAGGAAGGGCTCTGAGGCCCGCCTGGCCTGCCTTGCCCTTGCAGGCCCCACACCTGCACGAACTCCTCACCACTCTGGGGAAGCCTCAGTCACCCCTTCTCACCATGCATGTGACCAGCTCCTACGGCCAGCGACTTTTCACAGACGAAGTTGCTCATGGCTCGTGGACTATTTCTGGCCAGACCTTCCTCGAACTTTACGGGAAGACCAGGATCTCTCCATAAAAAAATTAAAAGATAACCCTAAAGAGAGGTATTCCAACCCAGATTTAAAATGATTTCATAAAAATTAAATAAGATGGTTTCATAACAAACATTTCTAAAATGCACTGTTATTATTTAATATGTCTCTGACAGAGGATAAGAGACCTACAGTCGCTGTGATGAATACAGGTGGTGACGTATACTTGCGCAGAACGGAAGCCAGACGGGCCTAGCAGAGGCACACAGGGGACGGCGACGAGGGATCAGGGTCCTGTTTATCGCTCTCCCATTGTAAAGGGACATTATTTGTCCTGTTTTGATGAGAACTCCTACCACACACTCACAGAGCCTAAGTTGTAGTAACAGACAACATTTACCGGGAAATTCGAACACTTCCCTCTTCGTGAGAAGCAGTGGCTACAATGAAACTTTGATTCATAGCTCGCTCTGGAACCGTATGCAAGGACTCTACCCACAGACTCATTTATAGCGAATGAATGTCTCGAGGGCCAAACAGTCAGCAGCACCTGACACACCCCTCAGGCCTGCATAGTTGGGTGTTTTCTGGTTGTTATAATTGAAGTATAGTTGTCATACAATATTCTATCAGTTCCAGGTGAAAGAAGAGGTTGGGGTGCGTGCGTATATGCGGGGTGTGTGTGTGTGTGTGTGTGTGTATGGAAGTAGACACCGTGGGAGATTTATCAGCAAATACAGGCACCCAGAGTGAGCCAAAAGTATCCCATTCCTAAAAACGTGTCAGCTCAAGGATTTTCAGAGTGGGAACCCAATCTCACATTTTCTAAACAGGAAAAGTAAGGATACGTTTCTAATTCGCGTTAATCCACAGAACTACGTATTTTCTAGTGTTTCAGAAACAATACCCTCTGCTCAGGCCGCACGGTGAGCTGCTCAGGCCTGACAGTAGCTCCTGCGTTTCCTTGACTTTCCCACGCGTGAAAAATACCACGCCTGTGCCCGACCATGCGTACGTCTTCTGTATATTCAGGTCTTTCCATAGGCTTTGTTGCTGCCAACTTTTCTCCTGCAGAAGGAGAGACTACTTGTGCTCTTTGCTTCCTAGCCTGGCACATTTTTCAGAAGGGTTTTCACTTCATCATCTGGGGAAGACAACCAGCACCACTGCCCCCCCATGTTTACACAGCACAGACGTGAGACACAATGCCGCTCACCGGGGCCAACGCCTGGTCTTCTCCTGGGGACACGGAGCAGCCCGTGCACTTCCACTGGCACGCCTGGCATTTCCGCGCAGAGGCTTACAGCGCCCATAGTAAATGCAGGGCCGACATTCTGATAAATCCGTGAAAAGTATTTGAATGGGACAGTTGTATTAGTGAAGACACAGCAAAGTAAAGAAAGTTATTGCCTAAGGATTCCTGGTCCCTGTGGGATTTTGAGACAAATTGCAAAGTGGCCTATGAATGACCTTCTCTGGAATTAGGCCGGGTTTCATAGACGCCTACATCTGACTGTATTATTTTAAAGAAGATAGAGCAAGAGGAGGATTTCCATTCGAAGGGCAAGAGAAAAACAGAAATCCAGCGTTTGTTCGAATGAGAAGTGGCTCTGTACTTGCATCACTGCAGTGTTCAGAGAGGGAAAGAGTCTACATTCTAGTTAATTATCATGTCATGGCCGGGAGATTATTTTGCATAAACTAATATGCAACAGCACTATTTGAAACTTCCCCATAGTACTGACTCTCATTTAAGGGCTTTCATCAGGCTATTTTTCAAAGCAGAAATAAGAAGTGAACTTGGTGCGACGTGCCGACCACCAAGAAATCGCGTATTATTTTAGGCAGCATGAGGGATGTCCTCACAGACCCCCAGGGCTAGAGCAGCGCAGCGACCTTGGTCTTACCCTTTGATCGCAAGGCTTCTAATACCTTTGAGTCCGCGGTCACATCACTCACTAGCTTGATTTCGATATTTTGCGAAGTCAGTTGGAGCAACTTTTCGAAAAGACGTTGACCCTAGAAAAAAAAATTCAGAGACCAGGAAAGTCAGAAAACCTAAAGTATGCTATTTTAAATAGGTATAAATAAACTTATTAAAAATTAAAACTATTCATTCAAATTTTAAAAGGCAAGCACTTCAGCAGTTGATATTCATGGAAAATTCTTTCAGGAGAGTTGTTTAACCGGGGTAGTAGCACGAACGCAGATTACATCATGTTTTCTCCAGTGCGGTGTGAGTCAACAATTATTGCGATCCCGGTTCAACGCTACAGGGCAAACCTACCCTTCTTGTACTGTTCCATGAATTCTGACGTTATCTACATGTGAAGAGGCAGCAGAGAATGGTACACAGTTGTGTTCGGGCCCAAAGAGACCCGGATTCCAGCTGGTTTTCCAATTTACAAGCTGTGTCTCTTCTCACTGATCTCCAGCCTCTTCCTCAGTAGAACGTAGATAAAATCAGTATTTACTTTAAAAGGTTTTTTTTGGTGAGAATTAAAGAAGTTAGTAGAAGGTAAATATCCTGTCAGTGGAAGCTCTGATGGGGAAAGCCATGGCGACTTCTCAGGGATTTGCCTGAATTTACCTTCTGGCTTAAAATCCGTTTTACAGAGTTCAGCTAACGTTCCGCCTAGCAATCTGTCATCACCAGCACAACCCAAAAACGACCGAAATAAAAACACAAAATAAAACATAAAAGTTTTGCTTACGTAAGATTTTCACACGCATGACATTTTTATAGGAAGTTTCGGTCTCCGGGCGACTCTACGGAGAGGCAGGTCCTCAGCAATTCCACCGTCTCCGGCGAGTGGACCGCAGCCCCATCCCGCTAATTTCCCCTCGTGCGTGTTCATAGACTCCCTCTCCTTGTCCTAAGAAGAACTGCTCTGCTTTTATTGATTTTTCAGACCTTTGTGATTCAGCCTCTAACTCAAGCGCCTTCCGGGGTCAGACAGGCAATACGGCTTTGGTCTCAATGGCCCCCAAGGGGCAAAGCCTCGTCCTGCCTCGGTCAGAGTGGACCGTGAATAATGATCCGGTACAAAGGCTGGAGGAGAGCAGGGAGGACGTGGACGTGGCGTGTGATTCCTACAGCTCAGCCTCAGGAAACAGAGAAGCCAAAGAGCAAAGCCTAAGACTTTGGAGGGTAAGGAGGCCGAGCCGGCCGGGCAGGGCTGGGGCCGGGTAGCAGGGGGAGCGTCCCGCGTGACCCAGCCCTGCTCCCGCCTGGAGCTGGCCCGGCACAGCCAAAGCCCCGTCATCCCGGGGTACCGGAGGGCGGAGTGGGAGCTGCACCCCACGGCAGGCACGGGAGCTGCCTTTCCTTTAACTAAGTGTGGAAATCGAGGGCGCCCTGAGCGGGGCTCGTGAGCCACTCTGCACCCAGAGCCCGGAGAGTTTCCTGCAGGACAGGGAGGGCCGCGCAGCCAGGGGCTCGGACACAGGCTGAGGGGGACCTCCCGCTGGCGGGGCTGTGGTTCTCCTGCGGGGCTATCCCCAACGCGACCTTCCTCGCCAGCTCTGCTGCCCCACCGACTTGCGTACTATAATGTCGTCACACACCCCTGGAGGCTTGGCGAGGTCTGCACGGCCCAGATTTCTGGAGCCCAGCCTTGTGGTCATCACACGGTCACACAAATTGTTCGTAGTCTCCCCTTCACACAGAGAAGAGAACTGTGAGACCCCCACTGGTAATCGGCTGGTATTTTTACACAAATGCATTTTTTTCTTTTGTTCTTAATGATATCTCACACCAATAACACATAAGAGATCTTCTAACCTGTCTGTATTTCCGGCTCTGTGCCTTAAATTGAGTCCTACTATGTTGTGTTTGAGATTTAAAATGAAGACCAGAACTCTCAAACATGGATGAAAATAGAAACTCCCAAATTCACAGATACTGGCAGACTGTCGTTAAATAAAGCTCATTTTTCCTGTTAGTATGTGCTGATGACTTACACCAAGGATTCTTAAAACTGTTAATTATAGTGCTTACTGTAATGAACGTGGGCCTGGGGGGGACTTCTCCCCTGTTTTCAGTATCTTCCCTTCCTATCAACACATTTTTTGCTAGGACATTCAGAATGTAGTAACAGAGGTAGGAAACACCCACTGAATGCCGAGATCGCAGAAAGGGCTAACTGCTCTCCGAGTTCAATCCTCTCACTGAGCTTTCGTGAAGGAAGACAAAAACCTCTTGGCTTTTAAACCTCAGAAACTCTCGAACAACACGGGTTTGAACTGCACGGGTCCACTTATATACAGATTTTTTCAATAAATACAGTATAGTCCTGTAAATGTATCTTCTTATCCTTATGATTTTCTTAATAACATTTTTTCTTAGCTTACTTTAATGTACATACGAAATATGTTAGTTGGCTATTTCTGTTATCAGGCCCTGGTCAACAGGAGGCTATTAGTATCAAGTTTTGGGAGAATCAAAAGTTATACACAGATTTTTGACTGTGCAGTGGGTTGGTGCCCCATTAACCCCCATGTTCAAGGGTCAACTAATTTAAAAACTTGCCCTTCCTGGTGAAAAACATTAAGCAACATTCCCAACTTATATAAATCATCTTGAAGACAGTCAGTGGCTGAGACGTGTTGAGCAGCTTAAGCCAATTAAGCCCTGGCAGCCTGCCTAGGGGCTGGAGTTTGAAGTACTGGGGGGAATAGTTAGCCTCTTAATACTGCCCCTCCTGCACCTAAAAGGAAGAAGCCACTAATAACCTGATGAAGTCAAATATCGATGCGTTTAAGGGGCCCAACAAGAGAGAAGATGCTTGAACACAATGGGCACTTCTCGAGGCTACTTGAGAAGACAGAGCTGAGAGCTCAAACACAATGTAAGTACTCAAGGACACACAAGTAAGGCTGGGACTAACACTCTATGATTTTAGAGCTAAATTAGAAGAATAATTAAAGTACAGTTTGGCCACTGTTTCAGACCAAATTAGTGGTCTGAAGATCTAACAGAAGAAATATTTCAAAGCACACACGCGCGCGCACACACGCGAGGACATAAGGGTGATAAGAAAAGGGTGATAGATAAATCGAGGATATACAACACTTGCCTAATAGATGTGCTGGAAGGAAACAAGAGGCAGAAAGAACAAGCTTTCAAATAACGGAAGAGAAACTGTCCCACTTGAGGAAAGCACTGGACTCTTGGTTTCAGCTCAAGTCATGATCTAGGGTCATGAGATCGAGCCCCACCTTGAGCTCTGCACTCAGTGGGGAGACTGCTTGAGATTCTCTCTCTTCCTCCCTCTCACTGGCTCTCTCTCTCTCTCTCAAATGAATACATAAATCTTTAAAAAACAAAACAGGGCACCTGGGTGGCTCAGTTGGTTAAGCATCTGCCTTTGGCTGAGGTCATGATCCCAGGGTCTTGGGATGGAAACCTGCATTTGGCTCCCTGCTCAGTGGGGAGTCTGCTTCTCCCTCTCCCTCTGCCCCCCCAGCTCATGCTCTCCCTCTCTCTCCAATAAAATCTTTAAAAACAAAAACAAAAAACATACCAATACTTTCAAGGAAATCTATGCCAGTACAGGTAACACAGTCTTAGAGTAGGGAGAACTTTAACCCAGCTATGGGAGGCCAAACAATGGCCTCCCAAAATGTCAGGTCCTAATCTGGAACCTGTAAATTTTATCTTATTTGGAACTAGGATCTTTGCAGTTATGATTAAATTAAAGATCTCAAGAGGAGATTATCCCGGATTATTTGAGAGCGCCATAGGCGCAATCAATGTACTTGTAGGAGAGGCAGAGGGGACTGGACACACACAAAGGGAGGGGCCGTATGAAGACAGAGCAGAGGTATTTGAGGATGCCAGCCGTGAAGACTGGAGTGACACAGCAGCCAGTAACACAAGGGGACATGGCAGCTGCCACACACTGGAAGGGGTGAGACGTGTGTTCCCCCAGTAGGGCCGGCTGCAGGAGTCTCTGGAAAGAGCACGGCTGGACACCTAGATCTCAGCCCAGGGAAACGGATTACAGACTTCTAACCTCCAGAACTGGGAGAGAATAAATTTCTGCTGTTCTAAGCCACCCGTCAGTGGTACTTCGTGGCAGTGGCCACGAAACGAATACCCAAGCTAGCCATGTAGAAACAACAAAAGACGTACAGAGTTACAAAAGATAAAAAAATTACATTGCAAAAGATACCACAAACTAGATGAAACACAGTAAAATTTCTGGAATACATATCTGCTGTGCAGATGAGAAGGGAAGGGGTAGTAGCCGTACTCTACAAAAATATATTAAAAATTAATAAGAAAAGGCCAAAAGCCCAATCAAAACTGGACAAAGTGGGGCTGGCGGACACGAAGCAATGCAGAGAGCTCTCTCTGTACTCAGGAGACTGGAAACAATTTCTGAGTGGCAACCTTTACTCCTGTCCGCGATCTGGGGAAAGGGTGCTCTGACACTGCCGCCCTCCGCTCAGGAATCCCACACCTAGAACGCACCCCAAAGTAACGTAAGCACCAAAATGTGTGTGTGTGTGTGTGTGTGACTCTGTGTCTTCGGTATGCTGCTGCCCCACTTAGCACACACATGTACACACATGTACACACGTCTATACGTGCACAGAAGGAAAGTTTAAATCGAAGTTTCGAAGGGCTGATGAAAGATATTAAGCAACTGATGTTGCAGTCACGAGAAAACAAGACTGGGATTTATTTTAAGCCATGATGTCCTTTTACAGCAATATACGTGCCTTGATTTTTTAAATTTGTGATTTAAGAGACAAAACCACATATGCATGGATCCCCTCTGGACTCAATTTCCTAGTTTACTTACTTAACCCAGTAGTTCAATTATTTACAAGATGACTTCTTATTTACTTACTATATTTACCAAAATTTTCAGTACTGCATTTGCTGACATTTTTTTCCATTTAGAAAACTTACTGAAATTTTATTTACTTACTATACTTACTGAAATACAGGGATATAAACAAAGACATATTACTTACTCGTATATTTGGCAGCATCAACTCTTGTTCTCAAATAAAAGGATGCCCGGAACAGAAAGAAGGGTCTTTTAAGCAATTTCATTTGACACGTTTACTGGGTGCTTGCTAAGTGCCAGGGACCCTCGTAAGTGCTGGAGATAAATGATAAGTGATTCAATACAGCCCAGCGTGTCAGACGCCAGGGGGAGGTCAGTATAATAATCCAGCTTAAGCACACAGGGAAATCCCCCAAAGGAAGGGAGGAAAGAAAAAAATGTTCCAGGCAGAGAGACCTGTGGCCCGAGAGCTAAGGAGGTGGCTCTTGTAAGTCTGGACAGAACTTGGACCCAGTCTGGAAAGCTCTGTGGATCTCTAAGGCTTTTACATAGGGAGGAACATGATTGAATTTCTGTTTGAAAAGAAACTTCTGGGGCTCCTGGGTGGCTCAGTCAGGTAAGCTTCTGACTCTCGGTTTCGGCTCAGGCTGTGATCTCAGCGTTGTGAGATCAGGCCTCACACCGGGCGTGGAGCCTGCTGGAAGAGGCCCTTCCTCTGCCCAACCCCCAACTCATGCGCGTGCTCTCTTTAAAATAAATAATCATTAAAATAATTTAAAAAATAAAAGAAAACTCTGACTACAAATTGCAGAAGGACTGGTACAGGGCAGGGCTGGAGGCTGAACGAGCAATCAGGTTGGCGTGCAGTCCGGTGGGAGGTAACATGGCCTGGGACAGTCGCGTGTCAGTGGCCATCAGAAAAATGGGAAGAGTTTGGGCATTGATGAGACAGCACAGTGATGAGCTCCATGGCCAGGCCTGGGCTCGAGCCGGGAAAGGGGGCTAGAGGGAGGCCCCAGCAGCTCTCCGGACACATCCGTGGGACATGGAATTCCTCATCCAAAGCGAGAAGACGGTGGTCTACGCGTGAGTTCACAAGCATCCTGAGGTCAGGGATCAGTCACAGCTTGGGGAGGTCAGGCAGTGCCATACGTCCAGGAACGTAGTGGAGAACAGCAGCCTTGTGGGCAATGAGCAACAAGGATCACCCGCCTGACACCAGCGAGGAGGGTCTGCTATGCCAGCGTGCAGGCCTCCGGTACACTCATTAATCCAGGTTCCGTCCCATTAAGGGGCTTAATTATTCTGAACAGTTACTCATCAAAACCTGGCCTAATGATGGTTATGACAATTATGCGCCCTGTGGGTAGGAACACAGCCGCCCCTGTTGGGCAGATAGATGAAGAGTGCCCGTAACAAGCCAGGAGATAGCAAGGAATTCATATCAGGAGCAGCCGGTTTGTAAGAAGGACCTGGGCAGCTGGATTCCTACGGTAGCTGGAAAGTAGCTTTGGGGTGGCTCCCGTCTCCCCTCCAGCTGCAAGGGGCAGGTGGACAACGTCACCTTGGTGGCGTGGTCAGCCGCGTCTGGAAGCGTGTGGCCAGCACAGCTCGTCAGCATCCTCTGGTGCAAAAGGCAGATGTGATGGGCAAGGGAGGGACACACGACCTCTGCCGACACTCCGGCTCCTTCACAGTCACTGCTCTGAGGGGGCCACGGGCCCCACATTGCATGGGGCAGAACTCCTTTAGGTCCTGACTCCTGATGACCACAGCTCCCCCTGTATGTAACCACGAGGGTGCCCTACATGGTCCCTGAAAATCCCACAGTCTTAAGGAAGCAGCTCAGCCTCCTTAGCCCTCTGCCCCCACCTCTGAGAACTGATCCCGAGTTAATGAGCAAAAAGAAAATGTTTTGCACAAAGATATTTCCTGCAGCAGAATTTATTCAGAAAAATAAAAGTTAAAAAACAGGTTAAACGTTCAATAATAAAGAGTTACATCAGTTTAATCTGGCGCATCTATTATACTGGATATTACACAGCCAATTTAAAATAACATACAAAATGTTAAAATAATGAAAAGGTGCTTATGGTATAATGTTAAATTCAAAATTAAGAAATAAATTTCTTTGTATAATATGAGCATAGGTACGTCCTTGTACATAAAAATAGCAAACTTGAAAAAAAGCTTTGTTGATGGTTACATGGATGATTGTGTGTTTCTAATCATTTCTCTGTAGATTCCAAATTTTCTACAGTGAGAAGATATTACTATTATAATGAAAAAAAAATCCAACTTATGCTTTAAAAGAAAATTGCAAACACATAAATTGGCCAAAGGGAAATAGGAAGTGTAGCAAGAAGGTCCAGAGAGAAAACACTCAAGCATTTAGGTGAGCAAAACTAAGATGAGACAGCTTTAAAGAAAAATCATTATTTAATCCAAATAATTGGGAAGAGTATCTTTGGGTTCATGATTTATTCATGCCTATATGATTGGAATTAAAAAGAATCAAAGAGGTTAAACTCTTGCTAATCATAGTGCTTACGAGTTTATATCAGAATGATGATTTCCCTTGGAAATATACTGGAAAGCAAGCACGGGCATAATTAGGATCGCTCAACAGATGGGGGAATAGAAGCACGGTGAAGCAGCAGGAATTTACCACGGAAGAACAGCACTGAGGGAGAACCAGAAGCCACAGGAGCCAGAGAGCTCGCCGAGCCACTGAGAGCCAAGGAGAGCCTTCCCAGCCTGCTAACCCCTGTCCTCTTGCTGCCCTACCTCTCTGCATTCCGGTCATCCATCTCTCCACCTCCTCCACTCCACCCTGAGTCCCAGCGTGGGTAGGGACCGTTGCTTATTTGATTTTGCATCCTCAGCAAACAGCACAGTACCTTGCTAAATATTTTGCAACAAAGCCACATGCAAAATCATTCCGTGGCCGCATTTCCAAAGCAAGAATGCTAATTTGTGAGTGTCGGAGTGTGGATCTGTGGAACAGGAAGAGATGCTATTTTGCAAGAAGGAGACACCCTTTCCTTCAGGTTCTGCTATTTTCATGCTGACACTGCACACCAGGAGCTTGACTGAAATAATATTCAGCCTAGAGATGTGAGGGCGGAAGAGAAATGTACGCTTCAAATCCCAAAGCAATCGCTGGGCTCCCTTCTCTTCTTAGCACCTGCTAGACAATAAAGCCACAGTAATAAACATGACCACATGCCCTAGAGGCCAGGAAGGTGTGGAATATTCCAGTAGAAGTTGCCACCTTTTTATATCATCACCGAGAGAACAAGTGGGACACACGGGGTTAAACTGAAACAGGGAAAATTGGGTCCACAGACCAGATGGGACGGGACCAGAGTGGTCCGGCCGGGAAATCTGCAAAACTCAAACACTTTATCAGACTGCGGTGGTTTTAAGCAGTGACACTCAATCCTGGCAGCCAAGTCATATTTATTTATCTATCTATCTATCTATTTATTTATTTATAAATTTTTTTTATATTATGTTAGTCACCATACAGTACATCCCTGGTTTCTGATGTAAAGTTCGATGATTCTTTAGTTGCGTATAACACCCAGTGCACCATGCAATATGTGCCCTCCTTACTACCCATCACCAGTCTATCCCAATCCCCCACCCCCTCCCCTCCGAAGCCCTCAGTTTGTTTCTCAGAGCCAAGTCATCTTTATAAAACGTATCAAATCCTGAGCCCCTCTCCAGGTACTCTAACTTCAGTATTCCAGGGTAGCCTGGACCTTAGTATATTCTAGAAGCTCCCCTGGTGATTCTGACATGTAGTCACAGTTGAAAACCACCCTCCTGGGAGCAGAGGGTGAGAATCCACCTGAAAATACACACCTTTCTCTTTCTTCTTCCTTCACCTAAACCCTGAAAAAACCGTGAATTAGTATCCTGAACCTCCTTGAACAGGAGTTAAGAACTTGACAAGCAGCTCAAAGTTATTCCTGCTCTCAGGTTACATAGAAAGCAAGTGTCCACTAGGTAAATTTGAAACTCACTGTCCGGCACCAGAAAAACAAAAATAAAAATGAAAACAGCAACTCACTTTTATGAGCTCTGTTATCTGTTGGTTTACAAGCACATCTAAATCAGATTTACGAAGCCATCAAAGGAGACTGGCATTGTTATACCCGTTTTATAGATGAGTTAATCAAGGATCGACGGGTTATGACCTTTGCCCAATGTGGCCACAACCACTAAACGACAGGTCGTGTAGACCCCGTGATTGTCCCGCTGGAGTCTGGGCCTCCTGAAGAATGCTGCGGGTGTGCCTTTTCCACTAGCCAAACTCTCAGAACCGAAAATAAACAAAGGCACAAATTCTAAACTGAGCCAACTGACAGAGCATTAGTATGCATCCTAATTTTGCTTTCATTAATTTACATGTTTTATTTTTCCCTATACCCCTGTAAAAAAACAAAAAACTAAAAACAAAACCAGACAACAGGAAGCTGGCCATCATATAGTAAAAATGCATGCAAGCCCCCAGATCTACATCAAAACAAAGGGTGAAATGTGTGTTTTTCAGGTTGTAACACAAGATTCCCTTTTCTCCGGCAGCCTCCTGCGAACCTACCAATTACAATGCACCAAACTCTTAATTGCCACAGGCTCAAAGAGTTTAAATTGCTTAAAGAATAAAGAATCCAGTCTCCACCAACCATGCTCATCCTTTCAGGCAAAATGAAAAGCAGGAACTGTTGTGATTTTATTTTTTCCTAGACTGCAAAAAAAATTCAGAAAAAAAGAGAGAGAGAGAGAAAGAGAAAGAAAGAAGAAAGAAAAGAAAGAAAGAAAAAAAAAGAAAGAAAGAAAGAAAGAAAAAAAAATTCTAATTAAATATTATGACGAGACTGCAAAATTACTGGGTACTTTTCTCAGATGTTTACATGGGAACGACACTGGCAAAACAGGATTTTCCTGGTTCCAGAGATACCCCTGTGTTGCAAAGTGGGCGCTGACTGTGTACATGATGAACGAATGAATGAAGTCTCCTTCAATACTTGGGGAGAGAATGGACCCACTTTGAGACAGGAGGGGTGGGAAAGAAAGGAAGAAAGGAAAAGATGGCGGAGACCCAAGAGCACAGAGCCCTAGCTGACCCCTCCAGACGGCAGGCTTCCTAGGAGGGCTTGAATTCTACAGCAATTCTAATAGAAAATGTTAATAATGCCATTTATGAAGCAGCCAGCAACACGGCTATGAAACAAATGGGACAAGGAAGAGGGTTCTAAGTTACGTAAAACAAAACCCTTGGCTGGAGGTTAACCTACATCTGTAGTCAGTTAGGAAGAATATTGCTAGCAAGGAGTGAGTGGGCGGCAGGATGGCCCAAAGATAGGAGTCCCACTCGGCTGCAACGGCCTGGCCCATGACAGCAGACTGGCCCATCAAGATCAAGGGGGAGATCTCTCAATGTTGCCGGAGTGTGGGGCTCTTTGATTTAAAACCAAAACAAGGAGCAGAAAACCAACCAACTGACCAGTCAACAAAAATCAGAAGTGGCTCTAGGTTTGAGAAGACCACATGACTGCCCGTGGATTCAAGATTCAAGATGTCAGTAATCCAGAGATCCGTGTGTGTTCAGGCAGGCACACGGGTGTGCATGAGCAGATGGGTGACAGCAAGACTGTGTGCATGTGTGTTTGTGTAAGGATTTGTACTTAATAAATGAAAGCTACAATTGTATATACAAAGATAATTTGCATAATCCTTCTTATCTACCCGGGGCTTCATATTTTTAGAAACTACATTTCTCTTTTAATTTGACGTGGTAACCATCCCAGCTTCCAGCAGAGCGTAAAGCGTATAAGAACTCATTATTTGTTAGTAAAATCACGCGGATTTGAACTGGAGTTGCCCTGTGCACACAAACGACATTCACGGTCCTAACAAGCACCTCCTAAGAGGGCCAAGCGCTGTTCTGTACTCTTCACGTGCACTAACTGGTGTGATCTACTCAACGCCCCACGAGGTGGGCTCTGCGACCTGGCGCGGTGCTGACATCGAGGCTTACAGAGCTCAGCGTCTCACTCGAGGTCCAGCAGCGGGCAAGTGGATAAAAGGGAACCTGAGCCCCTCCCTCCTCACTCACCTCTGCGGTCTGCCTACCGCCTACTGCCCTTGGCTCACCGAACTTTCCTCCGTGTTGCTCACTAAACTGAGCGAATACCATTACGTTTTTAAAACCCTAATTTTTCAAAATGAATTGTGATGTGCCCTCGATTGGCAATCATGACTCACGGTGGAAAAGGAACTAATTGATTTCATATGAATGCATCTCAAAGATTCAGTTGTTGCAGCTCGTTAATTATTTCATTTGGTTTCTGACAGCGAACTCACAGAGAACAGAATTCTATTTTTTTTGGTTTGTTTGGGGTTTTTTGCCCAATGAATCAGGTAGCTCTGAAATCATCAAATCACATTCCCTGGCTTTTCCTGAACGGTCTTGATTTCATAAATCCCCATCATCTAATCCCACAAATTAGCAATCACACTGTCGTAGAAATTTCAGTATTTCACGGTCTAAAGTAATCATCTGGACACAAAGAAACAAAAATCCTTTGCCCAACCACGTATTTTGATTACATTTTAAAGTACGGTTACCATGGAACCACAGAGCTCACTAGCCCCTGACACAGCTTTCACACAGAGGAAAGTCGCTGACTAGTGTCTTTGCACATGGAAGGAAACACAATAGTGGTGAAAGGTGGAAAAGACAAGAGGAGTTCTTCAGGGCAGGAATTAAAGCAGCAACCTCTTAGAACTACAGATTAAAAATGCATTTTTATGAATGTGTTTATAAACACACACACACACACAAGTCCCACATTCATCACCCTGTGGGTAACGACCATCACACACCCTTCAAAATTGCTTCTCATCCAGAGAAAACACAGATGTCATGGCCACGTTGATCGGTGCGTCTTTTCTGCCGAGCTGGGGCCTGCCTGCCACTCACTGACCGTTCCTCAAGCATCTTGCTTATGGTCGTACTATAATAAGTAGATGGGCCAAATCTCAGTGACGATTCCTGCTTCTCTGGGTGTCATGTATGGTTTCCATGTAGGACTTCTCAGACTGTGTTGGTTTACAAATAAAATACCATGTTTGGCTATACTACTCCTCAAAATAAAATGATTTTCTTTTAAAAAATATATCCATGGAAAATAAGCTGTGAACCTGGGCCAATTTTCATTGTATTGGAACATCTTAAAAAATTTTTTAATTTGCTCACTTGGGTTATTAGAGTGCGAAAGTTCTTCTTAGCATTTTTTTGGAGTGTAATAAGCCAATGACTACATCCCAATATTTATAAGGTCTTGGTAAACATAAAAGCATGCTCACAGGGTCAGAGATTGGCCACCCAAACTCTGAATTTTTTTTGGCCAGTATAGTTGTATTTGGGACACTGCATTTTCTACTGACAAGCTAGTGCTTATAAAGTACATGTTATTTCTTTCCCGGCGCACATATTCCATATTCACATATCAAGAATGCCCCGTTATTTACCATAGCAGCTCAACTTTAAAACTGCCGTGGAATTTGCTACAAATTTGGGTCCTTTAGTGTTTTGTCTGGAACAATGCTAAATGTTGAAACCAGAGTCTTGAATCTCCTATCGCGTTTGAAAGATAAGATCAGGTAAAACTTAGAGCAAGTAGGCATTCAGCCAGTACCTTCTTTTTTTACGAATGCTAAAACTTAGTGGCCTGAAGAGAACAGAATCTAGCGTCCTTACATGGCACCTGGAGAGAAAAAGTTGGCCCTAAGGACCTGCTTTCAGGACTCGGGTTCCTTGCCCCACTCCCGACCTCGGCACAGTGACCCCCCACTGGCAGGATGGAGGGGAGGACAGAAGGGAACCAGCTATTTTCAAAATAAACTTTAAAACCCAAGACATGTGGTACTTAGACGAGTTCTCCTGGGTCCCTTTGCGAATACTGCTGCAGGGGTCGAGGGTGGCCTGGGGGAAGATGGGACATGGAGCCAATCAGGCACCAAGCACCATTTCCATTCCACAGGTTTGCTCTCTCTTTACTTTTGTGTCTTTGTTTTTCTTTCAAGATTTTCCTATTCATCCTAGTGCAATAGATTCAACTCAGCTAGGATGAGGGCAGGGATCCTGGGTATCCCGTACACCCTTAACGGGGCCTGCACATGGGGACCTCAGCAATATTTGATGGCTTGCTTTCGTCATTTGGCCCTTGAGAGGGTCAAATGTGATCACGTACAATACTACAAAAGCATGAATTTCTTGTGAAGATGGTATTAATCTAAGAACTGCCCTTTCCTTTATGCTTTTTCTCTCAAGGCTGATGCCTGGTTGACTTGCCAGCACACAAACCTGTCTGTAGACTCCTGTTTCCCGGTGTGGCTTGGAAATTCTAGAAGTCCGGCACCCACATAAAATCCTAGCACTTCTGCAGGACAGAGGTAGGCAAGGCAGACGTTCTAATTTGTATCACCTCGTTTTTTGTTGTTTTTCCACTTGCTTTTTAAAAAAATTGAAGTCTAGTTGGTATATAATATTAGTTTCCGGTGTACGACACGGTGATTGAACAAGTCTACACACTCCACAACACCTACCATCATCACCGCACAACACAACCACTACAGTGCTCCACTTCACACCCCGCGACTTGTTGATTTTATCACTGCACGTCTATCTCTTATTCCTCTTCACCTATTTTGCCCATCCCCCCACCTTAAAGGTGTTCGACCAGTAGAGACTGGTTGCACGGGGTTTCTCAGCATCATCCCTTGGCCCCCAGGGGACCCGACCGGAGGAAGAGGAGAACTTCACTACCTTGCTGAGGCCGGAACCCTCCGAACAGTGCTGTAAGCCTCACGGGTCCCCAGGGATCCCCGTTCCGCACAGGACGTGGGACTCAGTGCCGAGAAGAGGCAGGGGTGGAAGAGCTGTCGCCCACATGGCTCGCACAGCCGGCTTGAATGCATTTAATGTGCGAGCAGGTGAAGCCCCTCGCTGCTTGCTGTCTGCGCACGCGGAGCTCTCCTCCGAAGACGCGGGAAGTTACAACCAGCACTCTGCAGAAACCGGATCCCCGTTCCGCACAGGACGTGGGACTCAGTGCCGAGAAGAGGCAGGGGTGGAAGAGCTGTCGCCCACATGGCTCGCACAGCCGGCTTGAATGCATTTAATGTGCGAGCAGGTGAAGCCCCTCGCTGCTTGCTGTCTGCGCACGCGGAGCTCTCCTCCGAAGACGCGGGAAGTTACAACCAGCACTCTGCAGAAACCGAGGGCTTTTCATCTGCAGGGCGCCTGGGGCCGCGAGAGGTGNGGGAGCACGAGGACTCCACCAGAAGACCTCACTCTAACTGGGGTGTCCTCCTCGAGGGGTGCTCTGTGAGTTCAGTAGGAGCCAGGTTACTGGGAACAAGTTGCTGGAGTGACCGGAGCGAAGCTTCCAGGCGTGGTGTTCCTTCCACATGAGTGAGGCCCACCTTAATTCCCTCTGAAGTCATGCGACCAACAAATATTCCCTCCTTAACCAAACTCCAGCCGGACGCCTCTGAGCCCTCTTCTCTCCCAGCCCCAACCTTGTTTTATAAAAACTGCCGACTCTCAGCACAACTGATTTCATCCACCCCACCCAGTTCCCTCCACGGATCCCTCATCAAAAGGCTTGAACAAAATGCTAACAGTTTCAACAGCTCGAGGCCACATCCCCAGGATGACCCTGCCCCTTAAAGTGCCTGCTTCGGAAAGCTCAAGGTTTTGCCAAAAGAATTTGCTGTTTGTTCCTGCCAAAACCTGTCTCCCGGTCTCTGTGGGAGGGTAGGAGCCTCACTGTGATAAGCGCCCATTAGCAAACCCCCGATGGGCTTCCTATGGGCCAACCCCCTCCCCCCACTTTAATAAACTTGACTTCCCTGGTCCTGTTGAAGCCCCTGCTGTCCCCCACCTCCCTCCCTCATTCTCCCTGAAAAATGCTCCATCATCTCTGTACAAATCTCAGTTCAGCTCACTCGGACCCTCTTCCCTATTGCAAAAACACAGTCCTGGGTTAAATCTGTCCTTAGAACTTGATCCAGTGTGTGGCTTTGTTTCTGTTTGACACAATCCATTCAACAACTACTCAGCAAACGTTTACCGAGCACCTAGTATGGGCACTGTTATTCAAAACGGCCCCAGAACCTCATTCGTGCTCCGTGAGCGGTACTGAATACTAACCATGAGCTATGACAGAGCCTTTCTGTGACTCCCCCTTCTACCCGATAGTGGGAGCACCTAGGAGGGTTTGCTGGGCTTATAGAACAAGACAGCCGAAGACGGTAGTTCAGAACTTCTCAAACTTCTCAAAACCCCGAGCATATGAATCAGCTGGGAATCTTGTTGAAATGGAGATCCTGATTCGGGTAGGGCTGGGGTGGGGCTTTAGTAAAAACCTAAAAATAGGTTTTTACCTATTTTCTGATATCCTCCCAAGATTCTGCATTTCTTATAAGCTCCCAGGTAATAAAGACGTTTCGGGTCCCAGGGCCAATCTGAGTAGTGAGAGTTTAGCTCACGCCTGAAGGATTAGGGTGAAAGGTCAGGTTAAAAGCAAGGAGAGGCCAGAGGTCCTCAGGTGGCTTCTGAGAGTCATGCCCATCCTACACTACCCGTCCAGGGACTTTACATCCCTACAAAGCCATGTGAGCACCCCTGTTCCACTGGTTTGAACCACCATGCACCAGTCCCCAGAGACGGCCAGGACTACCAGATGCTCCGCTTCCTGCCTCAGTCCCCAAAACACCCTGAATCCTGCAAATGGGTTTAATGGGCAGCCCTGGAGAATGCTATAGGTTCCCTGGGACCTCCTCATCAACTCCCAGTCTAGACTGATTACAGAAATCCTGGAAGCTAACCAGGATTGAGGGCAGGGTCAGAGGGAAATAGTAGCCACGGGGAAAAATAAAGCCAGTTAGCCAAGATCACTTTGTAGTTGGGGAGAAAAATCCATCATTCCGGGGACACAGCATTTCAGAAAAGACTTCAACTTCAACCAAGTCCAAGAGTAAATGCCAATCTTCCCACTGTGTGTTGGATACCCCCAGCTCTTCAGGGGTGCCCACGAGGTTGACAGCCTGGGGCTCACACAGCATGGACGCCTGGGCCCCAGCATACAGCAGGCTCAGCGTGCAGTTCCCGTTCAGTTCCGTGGCCACGAGCCGGCCAGGCTTCCAAACTCTGGAAGTCTTGTCCAGGACTCAGGAAAGACAACCTGAACGATGTCTTGCTAACACCATCAAACCTGCTGTAGTGAATTGTTCCAGAGTTGGCTGCCAACACTCTCCCTTTCCTGGACCGGCATGCCTCTCCTAGAATCTCTTGCCCCTCCCCTGGGACTGGGCTGCTGACCTTGTGACTTGCTCTGACTAACAGAATGTGGCCAAAGTTATGTTCTAGGAGCCTAGGAATTCAGAGGTCCTGCAGTTTTCACCTTTGCCCTCTCGGGATCCAGCTGCCCGACAAAAACCCCCAGTTAGATTACTGAGTGATGAGTGTCCACTTGGGGAGAACGAGAGCTGGCCAACCCCCAGACAGTCAGTCCAGATGCAGCCACTGTCCCAGCTAAACCACCGCATGAGTGACCGCAGCCAACACCACTGGAGCGAAAACCTGTGCTTCCTGTGCACGGAACCATAGGAAATAATACTTACTAAGTTTTGGACTTGTTCCTTTCACCACACAGAAAATTGAAATAAAAACTAGTGTAGCAAGGACATAAACTGTCTCTGGGACTGGCTGCTTGTGGACGCTGGAATCTCATTCCCACTTCAGGCTGGAGGAACAGTGAAGAAATGGCTTCTGGAGCCTTGAAGAAGTAACGGCAACACTACCACCTGCCCTGAAGTAGAGAACAGAAAGGGCGACTGCTGGGTTTGTGGACCTGGCTAAGGAGATTGTCCAGGCAGGTGACCAAGGTGTTCGTGGTATATGTTAACTATGAGAAAATGCAGAGAATCTTGAAGAGTTGCTCGATGGCAAAATACTCTGCGAGTCAGAAATGGCCTCAGGATAAAGATGAACCGAGAGTCGTGGCAGTAGGATTCGTTGTCAAGATCTCAGAAAGACTGCAAGTGGAGGCCAGTCCACAGGCCCCCACAGCCAGACCAAGAGCTCCCGGCAACTTTATGGGGGGCAGGCCTGAAAGCAGCCTGAGTCACAGTGCAAAGTAGAGAAGCCATACTGCCGAGAGTCTGGGCTCAGGGTGTTTGCCAACAGAGTGGAGGATGATTGGATACAAATTAAATCTACAAAGGTTGAAGGGATTGTACCATTTTGGTCTTCAAAAAAAAAAAAAAAATCAACAGAGGTCTCTAGGGCCTCAGTTTCTACCAGCAGGAAGTCAACTAAGAAAGTGGGGAGCAAACACAGGCGATTTCTTATGGAAAAGAAAGAACAACAGAGAGGGGAGCGCAGAGCTTCTGAGAGCCCCAGACTAGGAAAGCGCGTTAGGGAGCAGAACTAGATCCTAGCCCGGCAGCATTCCCAGGTCTCAGAGTTTGGAAGCCTGGCGGTGTGGGATGGGCTGGATTTCAAAACTGCTATGGGCCCAGGACTGGTCTGTGCTCTCCATCCCCCACCCCTGCCCCTTAAACAAAAGTATCTAGTGTAGTTCTCCTACCCCTGCCTCCCCGTTACAGGTTGGGAGGGTGTGTCGGGAGGCACAGGACTTGTCTTCTAGTTCCCAGGTTTCTAAATCAGGAGAAGCCCCTGTGAGGAGCCTCATCCCCATCCAGACCTGATGCAGATGAGGAGATCCTGGATCCTGAGCCTTGCTGTAGTGGGGGGTGAGGCGTGACTAGCGTATGTGATAGAGGTATGGATCGCTATGGCCAGAGTGGACTGTGGTATATAATTTCCAAGGATGTCTGCCAACAATCCTCCTTATTCCCGTATAGATGCCACTCCTCCCGCCTTGGCTTGTGACTTGCTCTGAGCACTAGAATAGGATGGAAGCAGCTGGGACCCCAGAGCTCACATCTTAAAAGGCCTCATACTTTCTGCTTTTGGATTTTAGGATACAGGCACCCCTTAAAGTGTTCAGGTTCATTTACTGAAGGGGGAGAGACAGATGCAGAGAGAGGCCCAGGCGGCCCCCAGACACTCCAGTCACCCCAAACAACACCGTGTGGATCAGAGACGAGTTCTCTCTGCTAAACCCCACCAGAATCACGACTAAATACATGATTATTATTTTTGATACCACGAAGTTTTGGAATGATCTATGCAGCAGCAAATACCCGACCTCCCTGTGTAAACAGGAGAGGGAGAAAGTACAGAACACAGTTAGTCAGCGTACTTTCTTCTCCCGCACAACCTCTGTGGGTTTGTTTGGTTGTTTTTACCTGTTTTCTGATATCCTTTGACTTTAAAATAGTACCATTGAAGAAAAGATTTCAAAGCACCGACGAGGTAGTGATTATAGGCTTAATGCCAACGCATTTCCTATACGGTGACAAAACTGATTTTACCCTCGACCCAGACAGGACGTGTGAGTGCAGGTCAGACACGGGTGGAACCCCCGGGCGGCTCAGCGCTATCGTGGTCGTGCCAACACAAACTAACGAGAAACCAAACAAGAACGTGCTGCGGATGCCCGGGACCACTCTCCTAGCGCCAGGACATCGCATCCAGAGTCATGTAGATTGCTCCCTCTGATTTCTAAAAGCTGCTCTTGACATTAGCACACGTCTCTCTCCTCTTCACTCAAATAGGACGCAGCCGAGAATAGACAACTATACTGGGAATTTCGATTCCACCATTGAAGAAAAAAGAAGTTGGCTCTGGGTCCTCAAGGCGAATTACAACACCCATTAACCAGGTCAATGCCTCGGCAAGCAGGCACGGGGTTCACGCTACGAGCATGCAGGCGTCGCAAAGCAGAGTCGGGGGGGCGTGCTGTCAACAGACACCCGGCGTGAACCGCGCCCCCGAAGTGTCCAAGCCAGCAATGCTGCATCGAGAGCCGCGTGTGCACGGACGAAACACGGGTTTGCCCTTGAAAACCGGGCATCCAGCAGGAGCTGAGCAACGCAGGGTCAACGACAGCACCTACGTGTGAGCGTAACAATGTTCGGATACCGTGGGGGGCGGCAGACAGAAAAAGAGACCTTGAGCTGGAGAGGGAAGGCACGCACACGAAGGCCGGGACGCGCGTAAGTACAGTCGCCGCACACAGGACGCAGCTTACCTGACATGCCGACGGGTGACTGTGGTTGAGATCCCAATGGGAGGACACGATGTCAACAGACTTTCTGGCCATGCTGAGTAAGTTCATCCAGCCTTGGAAAAGTGACAAGTGAAATGGTGCATTTTCTGAGTAGTTAAGGCCTTCAGGGATATTTTCCACCAGGGCAATTCTTAGGAAAGATTTTGAAAAACAAACAAACAAAATCCAGTCAAATTTGAAGGCACAGATCTTTACGCAAGCATACAGAGACATCTAGAAAATACTGTTCACTCTGTCCGATTAGGTATGTGCCTCATGATTTACATTTCCCACCAAAGGCCCCGTACATTTCCCCTCTGCCAACCTTCCCAGTTCTAAGAGTTCATGCTGTTTTTCCCCAGGTGTTGCTCCATTTAAGGAAATCATAGTCTATGTCCTAATGTCCAGCTTCAAACCAGCCTTGAAAGAAAAATTCAGAACTTCCTACACGAGTATCTTCCCCTAGTCCTATGTTCCTTCCTCCCTATAGCAATGCAAGTCTTATACACAACAGTGCGTCTGCGAGCTACTTTAGGCCATAAGTTACATTTTGCATACTTCCAGTTTCTAGGACACTGTTGGGCGTATATAGAACTAATTCAGAAACTGAAATATGAGGTTTTTACTACTAGAAAATAAAAATAATATGTACTGTTATTATTGCTTCACATATCCTGATACTTCCCAGCCAAAAGCATAAAACGATACAAGGAAATATTTAAAACCTGCCTTTCGCAGGATTTTAGTAAAGTGGGCGATAAGGAATGGATAAAAAAAATCACAATAATCAAAGCTTAAATAAATACAACAAAAGTATCCCAATGAATGTGTTTTGTCTTTTGATACTTCCTTGTCTATTGACAACACATACACTGCCCCTGGCTCTGCTCAGTATGGTGGTGAAGACGGTGCGGTTTTCACTCCTGAGTTAGCCAGGGGACACATAATGTTTTAATAAAGGAATGAACTCTTTTTTCCCCAGTTTCAGAAATGTAAGTTCTCCTGCAACTCTTGCTGGAAAACTGCACACCTGTAAATGCTTTCAGAACAGAGACCCGTTTCGTATACCGCTATGCCTCCCCAGTGCTGGGTACATAATTAGGGCTCAAGAAATACCTACAGAATGAATTTGGGCTTTCAGCACGGAAACCAGCACTCCTCACTAAAACTGTTAGCTGTTTTAGAAACAAAAGTCCGTGTGCCTTTGATGACTGTCACAGCCAGAACGGGGTTGGGTATGTGACCCGGAGACATCGCAATTTGGGGATCCAATCACCCCACCACCATCTGCAATCAAATTTTACATTTGCTGAGGTCTGATAAGCACAGGACAGGCAGCACGGAAATGACCGTGACAAATCTCCCTAGTCCCCCGGAATTTACGATCCAGAGAGAGCCTCTCTCATACATAGTAATTCCAACAGGAGATAGACTCCACAAAATGGTGAAACGGGAGTGAGAAGTTTAATTAGATAGAGAACGCATCATCCGAAGCACCACCGTGCGCGGGCAGGAAGGACAGGTGGATTCTGGTTGGGGCTCGGGGCCTGTGGAATTGGAGGAGGTGGGATTTGAAATGCATCTATGGGTGAGCTGGAAGAGACAGGAGCTCAGGTGGAGGAAGGAGGCTGCCCAACAGTGTCCTCGGATGTGTGTGAGCTGAGCCCAGGAGGGGGTGAGGTGGGAGGGACAGGAGCTTGCCTTGGCGGAGAGGGTGGACGGCCCCAGGAGGGACCACACCGTGGCTGGGAGCCAGGAAGAGGCGCCTGGGCTTCGCTTCGGTGCACTGGGGAGCGGCCAAGGACGCTAGGGGCTCGCCCTCGGGCCCCCCGCGTGCCACTGCAAGGAAAGACCCGGAGATGAAATGTCGGTGGAGAGCAGGCACGGCTGAGCCAGCTCAGGAAGGAAAACGAGAAGTCTGAGTTCAGTCAGCGGGAATAAAACGAGGCGTGCCGGCCACGCGGCTTCCGGAACCAAGTGTGAAAAGATGTAGTGTTGGATGGGCTTGCGGAGAAGGTGAGGACGAACAGGCGGGAGTCCAGGGTGACCGAGATTTTCCCAGGGTCGACACGCCGTCTCTCAAGAGGGCGACCGTCACCATGTCCCCCAGCCTCCTTGCGCGGCTTCTTGCCCCTCCCAGCCGTGTTCCAGACTGAACTTGGGTTAATCATTCATGAATGAAAACCTGTGCACTCGGCTTCATGATGAACACCTCCTAAGGGCTTCCCCACCATCCTTAGAAGATGCCCCCAACCCCCTAAGATGGTTGGCGAGTGTTTACCAGTCCGGTCCTGCCTCCTCGTAGCCTCACTGAACTCAAACGCCCTTTTTCAATTTTACACCAAAGCCACACCAGACATCTTTTGCTCCTTCCTGTTATTTTCTCTAGACTTTGGCATTTCATGCAGATTTCCCAACCACCATTCCTACGCTACTCTCTCTCAATTAACCAACAAGGTCCTAATTTAAACAGTACTTCTTCTGAGAGATTCCCTTACCCCCTCAAACTAGGCTAGCTCTCCCTTATTACCTAGCCCTGCATGACCTGCTACTCCCCCTCTATCCTACTCGTGCTCTGGAAATTACTTGTTCAAGGCTGGCTTTCCCTGACAGATTGTGGGGTGCGGGAAGGCACAGACCTGCTCCACTGGCTCCATATCACAGCCGCGTAGTGCCTAACCGATTGCTCAGGGCACAGGAAGTATCCAGAGAATCTCTGCTGAGTTTCCCTGAAATCAGAACTACTGGAAAGTTGGCGGGGATGGGGTCCCTTAAAACGGACAAGGAACATGAGGAAGGAGGTAGACCAAGGACTGGGAGAGATCATCAAGGGGGAAAAAACGAAGAGAACACTAGCCTAAAGCCTACCATGGGGGGCATGCCTACATCTCTCTGGCTGGTAGAGTGTGCAACAGATCGGGATTCAGAAGGGACCAACACAGAGGCAGGAAGGCAAGCGAGGTCCAGGAGAGCATGGTGTTTGGGAAGCCAAGGTGACATGAGGTTAAAAAGGTGGAGAGAGGGATTTTTTTAAAATCTACTTCAGAACCTTTGACAGAGGTTGAAGTTGGGTATTTTTAACTTCTACCCACATTTAAAGTCCAATCGTCTGTGTTAATAGAAGCATGAGGGAAGGACCCCAGATAATGAGCAGTTTCAGCCTCCCCTGTAACCAAAGACTGTATTTATTTATCTTTTTTTAAAGATTCATCCATTTATTTTAGAGAGAGAGAGAGCAGGTGGAAGGGCGAGGAAGAGGGAGAGAATCCCAAGCTGACTCCCCGATGAGCACGGAGCCTGACGTGGGGCTTGATCCCAGAACCCCGAGATCAGGACCTGAGCCGAAACCAAGAGCCCGATGCTCAACCGACTGAGCCCCCCAGGGGCCCTAGAGACTATATTTAGAAATCATACCAGAGAGAACCCCTCTGACAAGAAATACCCCAACACACAACAGCTGCTGACAGAGACGTGACGAGCTTCCATTTCACTTGATATAACAGGCGTGCTGAGGAAGACAAGAGGAGACTCGAGAAGCCCAGATACACGGAACAGACGGGACGAGGGATGGGGAGTAACCGCCCACCTGTCGCTGGCTCTGCGCCACCCCTCCCCTGATGGCGCGCCCCAGGGCTCCTGGCAGGCAGGCAAACGAGGATTTCCAATCTCGTCTAGAAATCTTGAGACCAGGTGTCCGTACCCTTGGATCCATGGATAGAATTCACAGGACTCTCTGAGCTTGGCCTGTACTTTCCCTGCTCTCCAACTGCAATGTACCATTCCCTTCAGTTGCGAGGACAGGAATACGGGACAGGAGACCCCACCGCAATACCAGAATCCCCTGTGAGTTCATCACCAGCGAGATCTGCACACCACGGTACCGTTACCGGCAACATCTCCACGTCCTCAGCACTGCTCTGAAATTCTAGGGCTTGTCAGATCTTGTCATTTCATGAATAAGTAGTGCAAGATAGACCTTACTCCTTCGCAGATTTTTAAAAAAATATTTTGATAACTGTATTTCAACATTATTGGTTGCAATCCTATGTGTTTAATGTATGCATTTAAAAACACAGTTCGGGGCGCCGGGCTGGCTCTGTCGGTAGACCGTGCGACTCTCGATGTCAGGGCTGTAGGGTCAAGCCCCACGTCGGGGGTAGAGATCACTTAAAAATAAAATCTTTTGAAAATTAATGAATTAATTAATTAATTAATTAAAACATAAACACATCAGCCAAGGAAGGGCTCCTCAGAGCACTGCACCCTCATCAGGCCACCCGGAGTGCTCAAGGCCGTCACAGAAGGGTCCCAGAGCACCCCAGCCTGGTAACGCACGTGGAATCGTGTAACATTTCTGCACATGAGACACTCCACTTCGGGGCGCCTGGGGGGCTCCATCGGGGAAGCGTCTGCCTTTGGCTCAGGTCATGATCCCAGCGCCCTGGGAGCGAGCCCCACTCTCAAACAAATAAAATCTTAAAAAAACAAACAAACTCCATTTCAAAGTTCCATGGTCCTTCCCAACTAACAAACGCTTGAACTGGGCCACACCCGACGACGGTTTCACGAGCAGTTGCTCATAAAATTTCCACAGAGCAAGCGGCATTTGGATCATGAGAGGACAGTGAAGTGAAACCTCTTGCTTTCCCCACGTGATCCTGATACTTTCCTGGTTCCCCCAGTATCTTTGCTCCCCCAAATCACAAGGCTGCGACCCCCAAGTAAAGGCCTCTGTCTCTCCTCCCTCCTCACTGACGTGCATCATCTACTCTGTTTTTTTTTTCCGATTTCGCACACATTTTAGTAAGATTTTTTTCCCCATTACTGAAGCCTCGGAAGTGGGCAGGATAACCAAGAGAGATTTTCGAGAGAAGAGAATTAGGACAAAGCCAGTTACGGGAAACGTGTAATCACTTCCTCCTGGTAGAGAAAGTGGGCCAGGTGAGCAAGACAAGAAGAAAGGCCTGGAAAGACTGGAAGAGGAGGAGGGAAACTGTCTAGAAGCCACACAAGACCAAATTTATCATCATTGTTTGTTTCTTCCTGAATATCAAAGTCAATTATGATTTCATACTAAAAATAAAAATAGAGACACCACCCCCGGTCTGCAGACGCACTGGTGCATGGGTAACGAATTTCAGGGAAAGCCCCTGTACAAGGACCCTGCTCACCTCTTCACGTCTCCCCTCCCCGGGACCTGGGGACCGTGATGCCTCCTCTGTGACACAGCGCTGGTCTCCCATGCCTGGCTAGAAGTTGCCTCTAGAAATCAGCTTTGAAAGGACTTATTTCTGTGACCTATCGTTTTATTTCCTTTAAGGGCCAACAGTTGGCTACTCTCCAGGGCCTCGGTCTAATTAGCATACAGGCAGAACTCATTTCCATGCACTGACAGCCCTCCCTATCCTCTTACTTGGCAAGCAAGGAAAGGAGGAGGCAGCCCTCATTAAAATTCACCTTTGGGCAAATCCCTGGAATGCCTGCTTGCACCCTCTCTAAGAGACGATGCCCAAAGGCTTAGCACTATTTCTGACACCTAACAACAAGGGGAGAAGCTGAATATACAAAGACCCAATACAGCAAAAACCTTTTTGTGCCTCTTTTTACGGTACTTTGAGATAAACTGCAAATGATTTGAACCGTGAGTCCAGGGAGTTCAAGTGGAATAAATACATTTTAAAACATGCATTTTACATTGTTAATAGCTTTTAAAATAGAACTCTAGCTGCTCTTATTAATAGTATGTATTTATTCCAAACTTAACGTGATCATCAAAATTTCTGTTTCAATCCAGAAACATATTTTATCTTCTTAAAGAACTATCTGCAATTTCCTTCGACTAAGCTACTGAAAAATGCAGTCCCTGCATTTGCTGGCTTTACAACATGGTGTGTGGATGCTGGCAAATGCAAGAATGTTCATATATATTTATATTCACACTTGATTTTGGGAATATTATAGAGAAATATTTACGAGTAAAGGATTCATTATAAGGCAGACAAAATCCAGCTCTGCCAGCTATCGGCTGTGTGACCTCAGACAAATGATTAAACTCTTCAAATCTGTTTCCGTTTCTGAAAAAAAAAAAGTTACTATGAAGATTATAGGAGATAATCTCTGTGAAGTGCTTTGCTCAGAGCCAGCTTCATAGGAAGCACTAAATAAAAGACAGATTTTTTTTAAGTAACTTACAGTCTGAAAATTTACATGATTAATTAAAATCTTCTCGAGGTTCTCAAACTGATGTAGCAGTCACTACAAAGATTCTACGTGTATTGGCTCGAAGGAGGCTTCTCAGTGAGGACCCACGTGACTTTTTCATGGTGAATCCATTTTCATTGCCCTCCCGCAATGGAGCACTTATTAGGACTTGATTACATACGTGGGTGTGCGGCTGGTCAATTCAGTGACTTTCACTGCACACCTGTTAGCTCTCTGATGGCATTAATTAAGGAAACTGAACAAAGGGCCCCTTAGTTCATCAATACAACTAGATGCGGACTCAAAGTAGAACGATGCAGATTTTGTTCCCTCATTTGGGGGTCACCTGGTTGTAATGAAAGCCCAGGACCGACAAGGCGGAAGTTGACCTTCCCAAAGATACTCGAGTGTCTGGCATCGATGTAGAAGACTGACCACCTCTGGACATGAAAATAATTGATACAGACCAAAGGAAGTTGGCTTTAACGCAGCTGAGATACAGGTTTCATTTTTTTATCCAAGAATTTGGGTCGGGGTGAGTTTACTTGTGAAAGATAGCAGTAAAGATATCGGTGAGGTCTGCCGGGCTAACAGTGTCCTGATAATTCTTAATCTGGCATAAGGATTAACACTGTTGAATGTTAAAGTAATTAGTAAAGTGATTGTTAATTGTTTTAATAATTTTTGGCCAACTTTTTATTGGAAAGTTGTTAGAAGAGTACAGTGTGACTGATATATTCATTGCAAGAAAGAAAGTTATGTATACGTATATAATATTTCACACACATGCATTTTAGAAAACCATTTGAGAATAAGCTATAGACTTCAGGATGATTAATCTCTGAATCTTCAGCGTGTATTTCTTACAAGGAAGCCATGTTTCCAAATAAATGAAAACCATTATCACGCAGGAAATTTAACATCAATATGGTGCTATTACAATATTCAAATTTCCCCAGATACCCCAATAAGGTCCTTTATTTCAGTTTTTTCTTTTCTTTTCTTTCTTTCTTTTTTTTTTAGATCCAAGATCCATTTAATAATGTTCACTCATTGCATTTAGCTGTCAGGTCTCTTTAGTCTATGAGAATTCCCTAGCCTTTTTTTTAGTTTTGTTTGTTTTCCTTGATGTTGATAATTTAGAAGAGCCCAGGCCAGTCATTTTGCTAAATATTCCCAGATTTGATTTGCTTGACTAGTGCCCCATGACTAGCTTTGGCTTAAGTATGTAGGTAACGTGTCCTTCAAAGTGCATCGTTTGAGGTGACACATGACATTGGGTGGTCCCCCTACTGGAGATGCTAAATTTGGTCCCTTGGGGAAGGGAGTATCTGCCAGATTTCTCCACTAAACGGTACCTTTCTTCCCTCTATAAGTAATAAGTAACTGGTACAGAGTGTCTATAAATAGCCTATCACCTAACATTTCACTCACTGATCTGCCATCCACCCATTGCTGATTCTTGACTCAATCTCTCTTGTTGATAACTTTCTGTCATTAATGCTATATTTGTCATTTGGTATTATTCTGCCAGGAAAAGCTTTTCCTTCTCCTATCACCGTTCTTTAATTTTTTTAAAAAACATGTTGTTTTATTCATATGGACTCATGGATTCACTTTTCTAAGCAAGGTGTAGTTATCTATTCTGTCGTTACTCATTGTGCTGCTCACACGGCTGCATACATGCCAGCGGCAGCTCCTGCAAACCGTCTCCTGTGTTCTTCTGATGTCTCTTCCAGTTTTTGAACACTTTCGTATTTTTTGTCACTTGATGTTTCATTTGCATTAACTTTTAAATGGACTTCTGAAGAAACAGCTGCAAAGAACACGATGGTGAGTTTGAGGAGGCAACAGCAGTTCCCTGTTTCCATAATTCTAGAAAGTTCAGACTACAGCCTTGTCAAGTCCAGGCCTATAGCTGCATTAAGTGAAGAGTAACTACAGCTTTCTTTTTGGAGAGAGGCAGTAGGGCAGTAGAGGAAGCATTATAATTATAGCTATGACCCTTTGTCTGCATGTTACAGTTTATTTTTATTTATTTATCTATTATCTTTATTTTTTTTAAGATTTTATTTATTTGACAGAGAGAGATACAACAAGAGAGGGAACACAAGCATGGGGAGTGGGAGAGGGAGAAGCAGGCTTCCCTCTAAGCAGGGAGCCCGATGTGAGGCTCGATCCCAGGACCCTGGGATCATGACCTGAGCCGAAGGCAGACGCTTAATGACTGAGTCACCCAGGTGCCCCCGTATTACAGTTTAAAAGTACTTTCACACTTAACCTTACCCATCACTATGAATGAACAAGGGATGAGGGTAACAAGGCTCCCAGGGGCCAGGTGTCATCCGGCTAGACGGAATCCTACAGGGCTGGGATGTAAACTCAGTCCCGTCCGTGCTCACATGCATTACACACTAGATTGGGTACTGGGCTTATCCTGGGTCTCTCTGGGGGGCGGGGAGTAGACTCACATCAGAGAGCAGAGGTTACCACCCCAAAGAGGAAGGTTAGTTTGGGTCAGAATCCCAATGTTCTCCAGAGAAGGGGGGAAGATATGACTGGCCGCTTCCCCATGCCCCACTCCTTGTTTTACACTCCACTTCGACAAGACAATCTAGTGATAGGAAGCCACATTTTCCTCGGCTCAATATTTCCAGATACTGGCTCAGAAAGGAAAAAAAAATCAGGGAAAAAGAAGCACAGGAAGGATGAAGACGAAAAAAGAAAGAGACAGGACTTCTGGGGAAGATGCAGGAGTTGGAGGACCTAAGCTCAGCCCATCCCGTGGAAGCAACAAGTCAACACCCATATCAATGTAAAGAACCCAGAAAACAACCCAAATTGCCAGAACGAATTCCACAACTAAAAGTAGAGAAGCGGCCACATGGAAGAGGGTAGGAAGGACAGAGATGCAGTGGGGAGCTAAGTGGACAGCAGGACTTTCTGTGGGGGGGAAGGACCTGTAGGCGTGGAGAAGGGTAAGCGGTAGACCCTCACATCAGGGAGCCTGCAGGAGGATAACAAGTCCCCACAAACATCTGGCTTTGAAAATCAGAGGGACTGAATCCCTTGCATTCTTACAACCACCAGGTTTTAAAACCTGGAACTTTAGGGGCGCCTGGGTGGCTTAGTCGTTAAGCGTCTGCCTTTGGCTCAGGGCATGATCCCAGAGTCCTGGGATCGAGCCCCACATCGGGCTCCTCTGCTGGGAGCCTGCTTCTTCCTCTCCCACTCCCCCTGCCTGTGTTCCCTCTCTCGTTGCCTCTCTCTCTGTCAAATAAATAAATAAAACCTTAAAAACAAAAACAAAACAAAACAAAACAAACCCTGGAACTTTAATAATCCAGCTGGCTTGATTTTGGGAGAGCCAGGAGGGTGAGAGGAAGCTGAGTCCCTACCCTTAAAGAGACAGCACAAAAAGCAGCCCACAGAGATACAGCAGAGAAGCAGCAGTTTGAAAAACACCTGGGGCATATGGGAGGGAGATTTGTTTACTAATCTCAGAGTGTGTGCTGGAGGGACAGAGATCCTTGTGAGACCTCTCCAGGAACAAAGGACCTGGCAGGTGCCATGCATCTGCCCCCCCCCCACACACAGTATAAACACACAGTCACCTGCAAGAACCAGCACAGCACCTGTGATCAATACCTAACTTGCTTACACTGCACCCCAAACCCCATAAATTGGCAGATCCAGCCCCTCCATGCGGGCCTGCCCAGCACTGCAGATCTCCTCCCCCAGAGAACCTGTGCAAAACTTGCTAAAATGGCACCTCCCACCCCAAGCACTTTGTGGATCCTCCCCATCCAATATGCTCTTGGCCGAAGCCTATCCAAAGTGGTGCCACAAGCCTGGAAATGTGCAAGCAGCCCCCACAGGGGCTAGCACCACTCCAAAGTGACTCCTGCCCTGGGGACAGGGAAAGCTAGCCACACACACCAGTCACACTGTGGCCCTACCCACCAACAAAACCTTTTCAGGGGACAATACGAGGAAAGTGCCCTGTAGTTCAGGGCTACTGTATCTCTGGCAAAGGCCTGCTCTGACTCAACTCGAGCTCGAGGTGGCCCCAGACTGGCCCACTAAGACCGCAGGGAAAAAACCCTGCCCACAACAGGCAGTGAGCCACAGCAGACATCTGGACTGAAGGAAAAAGCAGCTCAGCCACAAGGGTAGGATGCATGCAACACACATAGATTCCAGTGAACGGGGACACTGCACTGAAAGGAACTGCAGGACCTCTTCTTCATAAAGCCACTACATTCAAGAGCAGAAGATGTAGCTGAATTTCCTAACACAGAGAAAAAGACAGAGAGTTACACAAAATGAGGAGACAGAGGAATATGTCCCACATGAAAGAACAGGACAAAACCACAGCAAGATAACTAAACAAAACAGATTAAGTAATCTGCCTGGTAGACAATTTAAAGTAATTATCATAAATATACTCCCAGGACTTGAGAAGAGTGGAGGACATAAGTGAGACCCTTAACAAAAGATAGAAAACATAAAAAAGAATCATTCAGAAATGAAGAACTCAACAAGTGAAATTAAAAATACACTTGATGAAATAGATAGTAAACTAAAGGAAGCAGAAGAATGGATCAAAGACCTGGAGGACAGAGTACTGGAAGAGAGAGAAAAAACTATGCAAAATGAAAATAGACTTAGGAAACTCAGCGACACCATCAAGCATAACATTCTCATTATAAGGATCCCAGAAGGAGAAGAGAGAGAAAATTTAGTTGAAAAAATAATAGCTGAAAATTTTCTGAATCTATGGATGGAAACAGAAATCCAGATCTAAGAGGCACAGAGATTCCCCAATAAAATCAAAGGAGATCCACACCAGGACACAGCAATTAAATGGCAAAAAATAGTGACAGAGTAATTAAAGGTTAAACTAAAATGGCAAAAAGTAGTGATAGAGAATTTTAAAAGCAGCAAGAGAAGAGAAAACTTTCATACAAGGGATACCCCATAAGAGTATCAGCTGATTTTTCAACAGAAACTTTGTAAGAAAGAAGAGAGTGGCATGATATATTCAAAGTTCTGGGAGGGAAAAAATCTGCAGCCAAAAATACTTTATCCAGCAAGGCTACTGTTCAGAATAGAAGGAGAGCTAGAGTTTACTAGACAAACAAAACTTAAAGGAATTCATGACCACAAAACCAGCCCTACAAGAGCTGTTACAGGGGACTCCTTAAGTGGAAAGAAAAAACTATAAGTAAGAGTAAGAAAAGTAGGAAATAAAAAAGCTGCAAAAATAAGTATATCTATAAAAATCAGTCAAGGAACTCACCAAATAAAAGTATGGAAATTATGACACAATATTGCTAAAATACAGGGAGGAGGGAAATAAAGAATGGGTTTAAACTTAAATGACCATCACCTTACTACAGACTCCTACATACAGAAGATGGTAACAACAAATCAAAAATCAGTAATAAATACGTAAAAATTAAAGAGAAAGAAATCCAAGTATAACACTTAAGAAAGCCCACTTACGGTGACAGAAGAGAGCAAGAGAAGAAAGGTACAGAGAAGAACTACAAAAACAACTATAAAACAAGTAACAAAATGGCAATTAGTACACACCTATCAATACTTACTTTGAATAAATGTACTAAAAGCTCCAACCAAAAGACATAGGATAACAGAATGGATTTAAAAAACAATACCCATCCATATGCTGCCTACAAGAGACTAATTTCAGACCTACAGACACTTGCAGACTGAAAGTGAAGGGACAGGGAATCATTTATCATGCGAATAGATGTCAAAAGAAAGCGAGGGTGACAAAACTTATATAGGACAAAATAGATTTTAAATCAAAGACTGACAAGAGACAAAGAAGGACACTAT
Source organism: Ursus maritimus (assembly GCF_017311325.1). Classification (NCBI taxonomy): domain Eukaryota; kingdom Metazoa; phylum Chordata; class Mammalia; order Carnivora; family Ursidae; genus Ursus; species Ursus maritimus. Next base: position 64,834,582 of record NW_024424452.1, read on the forward strand.
GTAACAATAAAGGGAATAATCAAACAAGATGATACAACAAATTTAAGTATTTATATTCTCTACATGGGAGCACCCAAATACATAAAGCAGTTAGTAACAACCATAAAGAAAGCAATTGATAGTAATATAATAATAGTAGGGGACTTTAAAACCCCACTTACATCAGTGGACAGATCATCCAAACAGTACATCAACAAGGAAACAGTGGCTTTGAATGATACTGTTGGACCAGATGGATTTAACAGATATATTTGGGACATTCCATCCTAAAAGAATACACATTCTTTTAAAATACACATGGAACATTCCACAGAACAGATCACATATTAGGCCACAAAACAAATCTCCACAAATTCAGAAAGACTTAAGTCAAACCATGTATCTCTCCTGACCACAACACTATGAAACTAGAAATCAACCACAAGAAAAAATCTGGAAAGAACAAAAACACATGGAGGTTAAATATTAAACAATGAATGGGTCAACCAAGAAATCAAAGAAGAAGTTTAAAAAAATACATGGAGAAAATGAAAATAAAAACACAATGGTACAAACCTTTGAGATGCAGGAAAAAGTAGTTTTAAAAGGGTAGTTTATAGCAACACAAGCCTACCTCAAGAAGCAAGACGAATCTCAAACAAATGAAATAGAAATTACAAAAACAATAGAATAGATCAGTGAAAACAGGAGTTGGTTCTTTGAAAAGAACAACAAAATTTGTAAACTGTTAACCAGACTCTTCAAAAACAAGAGAGAGAGAGAGAGAGAACTCAAACAAAATCAGAAATGAATAAGTAGAAATAACAACCAACACCACAGAAATACAAAGAATTATAAAAGACTATGAAAAATTATATACCTAAAATTGGAAAACCTAAAAGAAATGGATAAATTCTTAGAAACATATAATCTCCCAAAACTGAATCAGAAGAAAGCAGAATATCTGAACAGACCACTTACCAGAAATGAAATTAAATCAGCAATCAAAAAATTCCCAACAAACCAAAATCCACGATGAGAAAACTTCACGGGTGAATTCTACCAACCATTTAAAGAGTTAATACCTATTCTTCTCAAACTATTAAAAAAAAAATACAGGAGGAAGGAGAACTTCCAAATTCATTCTATGAGGTGGGTATTACACTGATACCAAAGCCAGACAAAGACACCACAGAAAAAGAGAACTCCAGGTCAATATCTCTGACGAACATAGATGCAAAAATCTTAAACAAAATATTAGCAAACCAAATCCAACAATACATTAAAAAAATCATTCACCACGACCAAATGGGATTTATTCCAAGGATTCAAGTGTGGCTTGGTACTCACATATCAATCAACATGATAAACCATATCAATAAAAGAAAGGGGAAAACAATTTGATCATTTCAATAGGCACAGAAAATGTATTTGACAAAGTACAACATCCATTCGTGATAAAAACCCTCAAAGAAGTAGGTTTAGAGGGAACATATAGCAACATAATAAAGGCCATATACAAAAAACCCACAGCAAATATCATCCTCAATGGTAAAAAACTGAAAGCTTTTTGCCTAACGTCAGGAACAAAACAAGATGTCCGTTCTCACCACTTTAATTCAACATAGTACTGGAAGTCCTTGTCAAAGCAATCAGACAAGAAAAAGGAATAAAGGCAACCAAATTGTAAGGAAGAAGTAAAACTTTCACTATTTGCAGATGACATATGCTATATGTAGAAAACCTGAAAGACTCCACCAAAAAACTACTAGAACTGATACGTGAATTCAGTAAGGTTGCAGGATACAAAATCAATGTACAGAAATCTGTTGCATTTCTATAAACTAATAATGAAACAGCAGAAAGATAAATCAAGAAAACAACTCCATTTGCAATTGTACCAAAAATAATAAAAGACCATAACCAAGAAAGTGAAAGATCTATACTTTGAAAACTGTAAAACACTGATGAAAGAAATCGAAGACAACACAAAGAAACAAAAGACATTCCATGCTCGTGGATTGGAAGAACAAATGTTAAAATGTCTATACTACCCAAAGCAACGAACAGACTTAATGCAATCCCTATCAAAATACCAACAGCATTTTTCACAGAACTAGAACAAATAATGCTAAAATTTATATGGAATCACAAAAGACCCTGAATAGCCAAAGCACTCTTGAAAAAGAAGAACAAAGCCGGGACTATCACAAACCCAGATTTCAAGTTATACTACAAAGCTGTAGTAATCAAAACAGTATGATACTGGCACAAAAACAGACACCATGTATCAATGAAACAAAATAGAAAGACCTAAAATAAACCCATGATTTTATGGTCAATCATTCTTCAACAAAGGAGACAAGAATATCCAATGGGAAAAAGACAGTTTCTTCAACAAATGGTGTAAGGAAAACTGAACAGCCACACACATAAGAATGAAACTAGATCACTATCTTACACCATAAACAAAAATAAACTCAAAATTGGGGCATCAATAGGTTAAAAAGCCACCTATTGGTGGCTCAATACGTTAAATGCCCGACTCTTGATTTCAGCTCAGGGTCGTGAGATCGAGCCCAGTGTCCAGGCTCCATGGACTCCATGCTGGGTGTACAGCCTGATTGGGATTCTCCTTCTCCCTCTCCTTCTGCCCTGCCCCACTTGTTCTCACTCTCTTTCTTTCTCTCTTTCTCTCTCAAAAGAAAAAAAAATCATTAAAAAAAAGAATGTTGACTACATACAAGTATGCACAAATAACTGTTATTCAGAGAATGAGAACTGTAACAAGATATTCTTTATAAAGATCATTGTTAAATATAGCCTAATATTTTATTTTTAAAAAGAAGAAAGCAGAAGTCAATGCCCTGCCTTCTGATATTTTACCAATATGAGGTCTGAACAAAGCAGCAGGAAGTTCAGTGATGAAATGACCCTGACACTGTCCTCAAAGAGCTAACACATAGTGAAAAGCAGCTGATGGAAAACAAGAACAGGCTTGCATTCAAGACAGTTACTACCCTTTGACACCTGTCAAAACCACACCTATACTATCACCACTACTATAATTGAACAACATTTATACTTGCTTGGTGTCAGGCACTATGTTCAGCAGATACATTTACTATATTATTCATGTTTAATATAATTCTCAGAAGTAGGTACTGTTATTCCCATTTTAGAAATGAGGAAACTGAGACCCAAGGAGTTTAAATCATGTGTGCAAAGGCACATAGCTAGCAAGTGTTGGAGCCCAGACTTAAGCCTGGGTAGTATGACTGCAGACAATATCCTCTTCATCACTATGCTCCACTGTCTCTCCAGCTGTCAAAGCAAAGCATTCAGGCAGAGGTAGGAGATGCCATCAATACATCTTCAGTGAATCGGGTCCATAGACATCCAGGGGCACAATGTCCATGACAGCAAATGGTAGAGAGACTGGCAGAATACCTTTCTGTTAGGATTTATTCCCTCGAAGTCAGTTTTTTGTTTGTTTTGTTTTGGTTTGGTTTTTGGGGTTGTTTTGTTTTGTTTTTACAATAGATACAATTCCTACTCAATTATATTCTTTGAATCAAAATTCAGGACATAATCTGTCCAGCAATTCTGGGTCATTTATTCATCTCCCATTTGACTGGTATTTGTGTAGACCCAAAGTCATGATGTGCTCTGTCCCTGGTGCTGAAAAGCATACCAGATCCAGCCCTGCCCTTGTGAGGCGCGCATCCTACAGGTGGAGAGCATAGGTAATACATGAGCAAGAAGACAGAGGAAAAGATGGGGCAAATAAGGGAAGTAAACAGGACCATGTGGTAGAAGTCACAGGAGGGCTGTTTCCTTAGACTGGCAGCCAAGATGGCCCTTCTGAAGCTGTAAGGTGGAGCTGAGATGCAAATATTGAGAGGCAAAGTGGTCAAGGCAGAAAGGACCAACGGTCGAGAAAGAATCAAGGCAGGAATGAGGTTGGAGTGTGGGAAGAACAGCAAGGAGGCCAGTGTGATGCAATCTAGAGAGCGAAGCAGAGAGGGACAGAGCACAAGTCAAAGGGGTGGGTCAAGGCTAGAAGATGCAGGAGAAGAAAATCTTTTTTTTCTCTATTCTTCTAAGTTCTTGGCTGGATCTCTAGATCCAGAGAAAAGCATGAAAATTCATTTGATGTAAATTTCACACCACCAGGGAGGCTTCATAAGGAAATGAACAACCAAAAACATGGTTGGACCTGTGCGTGTTTATATCAGGTTTGATGAAGAGTGAGAGTTTGATGAAGCCTTGGGAAAGTGAGATGGGACAAAGGATATGAGGTAAGTGCAGTAAACCAGGGAAAAAGTTAGCAAGCTTTGTTCATTCAGATTCCTCTACGTGTCCCTTCATCTTTGGAGAGATAAGGACACTCCTTTCCTTGGGTAGAGGGAGGGTACCACGCACATGAGGGTTTTATAACCCGTTTCAAGGGAAGGTCAGAAAGTCCTTTTTTAACGTGCTGCTTGAAGTTTCCCCACAAAAACCACAGGGCTGCACAGAGATGAGGGTCACAGCAGGAGATAGATGAGAAAACCCTGCAATAATCTAGGGCCCAGGGGAAAGATGATAATGGTGGCTTGAACCAGGGTGTGAATGCTGGAGGGGAGAAGAGTGGAGAGATGCAGAACAGATGCTGAAGGTAAAGCAGACAGGAATATGGCTATACTGGGGGAAATTCTTCTGCCCATTCCTAATGTCATCTCTGGGATCAAAGGTTCTCTGTTGGGTGATAGGACACACCTTTGCTTTTCTCCAGACCTTTACTCGCCCTGCCCCAGGGGAGGAGGAGCAAATTACCTGACTAGGAGATGGGTAGAGCATTCAACTTGATTCCTCACATCCTCCTCTTGAGAGAGCTGTCCCATTCCCGGCCCCCATACACAGCCTTGCCTAGACAAGCCCCTTCATGTCCAAGCTCACCCTGGACTAGGCTGCCTGTGACTGGTTCAATCCCGAAGACCACGTGATCTTACATTAAGCTACATCTTCCAATGCAGCCTGTAGCCTTTACCCAAAAGGAGATCATTTAACCTCCACCTGCTACTCCTTGTCAGAACTGTTGATTATTCAGGAACAAGTATGCTATTTATCGAGCCCCCTCAGAGACTCCCAAAAGCAGAATCAGGCAATGAGTTGGTATTCTAATGTATCTAATTCTTCCAGATATTTTGATGGAATGAGGGACCACAGGTCAGAATCTAGGATGAACGAGTGCAACAGACAAAATACACTGAGAAAATGATCATGAGGGAGACCCTGCTGCGAATCAATGCCTTACTGATAGACTCAGGAATCCCGATTCTATTTCTTTTTTTCTTTTTAAAAGATTTTTAAAATTTATTTATTTTTTTAAAGATTTTATTTATGTATTTGACACACAGAGAAAGACAGCCAGTGAGAGAGGGAACACAAGCAGGGGGAGTGGGAGAGGAAGAAGCAGGCTCCCAGCGGAGCAGGGAACCCGACGCGGGGCTCGATCCCAGGACTCCAGGATCATGCCCTGAGCTGAAGGCAGAGGCTCAACGACTGAGCCACTCAGGTGCCCCTAAAATTTATTTTAAAGACAGAATGTATACACACCCATGTGTGAGTGGGGAGAAGGGCAGAGAGGGAGGGAGAGGAAAAGGGAGAGAATCTCAGGCAGACTCCATGCTGAGCCTGGAGCCCAGCACAGGGTTTGATCTCACAATCCTGAAGTCATGACCTGAGGCGAAACCAAGAGTCAGAAGTTCAACTGACTGTACCACCCAGGTGCCCCCACCCCAGCCCCACCCCTGGTTCTATTTCTGACAGAGCTCACAGCCAGCAAGACACATACATGTTCTCTCTCCCCAGTCCACACCCTACGTGGGCACTGAAAATCAATCCTGACATTTCTCCTGCGCCTGGCCTTGGCCTCACAATCTCTCAGGCTAGGATGATCCAGGCACCTACTAACAACTAGGGCTGCAGACAGGATGAAACTGAAATTACAGCTTTGAGGCCAACTAGAAAATAAAGCTGATCACATTTTCTAGTTGATGCAATCTTACCCAGGAAATCATTTTTATTTCAAATTTGTTGAACAATATTTCTAAAATGGATAAAGATTATTTTTCTGGAATTGGAACACACTAAGTAGAATTTTTTTTACGATTTTAAGTTTTGCCTTAGGACCCCCAAATACTACTTGGTAGAAGATATAAGAAGTTAGTCCAACTCTGTAAAGTTCAAGATTTATTCCCTGATTTATTCTAAGATAAGTTCATGACTCACTTCATGATTCAAGTTGTCTCCTTAAAGCACAGTGAAATTTTTAGTAATTTAAGACTTACTATCAATTAGTTCTAGTACTTGTTTTCAAAGTAAGGGCCAAGGAAGATAGGGCTGCCATTCACGTCCTTAATATTACTAGATCTTATTTAATAACTGTGAAGCTGCAAAGCTTCGCTCTATCATTGCTAAGGGATAGTGGTAAGTACATTTTCATGAGTGGGAGATTATATGCATTTTTTTCCTTTCCTTCTTTCTCTATCTTGAATCTCAGCAAGTTTTAGACTTTGGGGCCACATTAATAAATCTCATTATTTGGCAAATTCTTTTTTTTTTAAGATTTTATTTATTTGCAAGAGACAGCATCAGCAGGGGGAGAGGGAGAGGGACAAACAGACTCCCCACCCAGTGGGGATCCTGATGAGGGACTCGATCCCAGGACCCCAAAATCATGACCTGAGCCCAAGGCAAACGCTTAACCAGCTGAGGAACCCAGGTGGCCCTGGCAAATTCTTGTTTGCCCACCACAGGCTATGTCAGACTGATGAGTACCCCACTGACGCCAGCTAAATGAGAAGCTGCCTGGTGGCCACCGAGGAACCCAACACCTTGTTTAGATAAAGTCTATGCTGCAATGAAAACCTTTAAATAAAGCAGACCTGGGAAGGGCTCCTCAGAGGAACACAGCAGCTTCCTGTCAAGGAGAGTTGTGTGAAGCTGGTAATACTTCTAGAAGCAAAGAGTGAGTTTGAAAAGCAGGCAAAGTGTCAACCAAGTGGCCCATCAGGAGGTCAGCAATGGTCAATCGCAATCTTAGACTATGTGTTCTCCACAAGGGACCCCACGGGCTGCAGAGCCCAGCCACTCAGCAGGGACAATTCCGGCAGCTAGATTCCAAGTCCGCCAAGAGCGGGCAGCATCATCTGGTACAACATGTACCATTTCCAGGGGTTTAAAATAGTTTTTCCAAATGTGTCTCTTCACAGTCCGAATATGGCTTAAGTTTCTTCTGAGTTGAGATACTAAAGGGGATGAGACAATTTTGTAAGGACTTTCATGGGGAAAGGGTTGCAGGGGGAAGAGTCATAGCAGGACACCTCTGAGAAGACCACTGAGTGGGGGCTGGGGGAAAGGGGAGGGGGACTTAGGTCAATCGATCTAGTTTTGTAAGATTCAGGACGCTTCTTCCAATGTTTCAAAGCATTACGTGCATAGGTTAAGATGTATGCACATATGCAAACAATACAGACCATCTCCGTGGAGACTCCCGCTCTGTCTTCCAGTTCCCTGCCCCAGGGCTGACACGTAACCATCATCGTTTTCTGCCACGAAGATATTTCCTGCACACACATTCATTAATGTACCTACTTTCTGTGTTTGGACCTTCCAAAGCACGCAGGGTAACTCCGAAGGGACACAGAAGGTACCAAGCCCTCACTGACTCACCCAGAGGACGTGAGGACCTCCAGAGAAGTCCAGTTCAGGGCCAAAAGCAGACGTTGCCCATGCACTACTCCCCTTTCTATATTTTTCTATCCCAAATCCTGAGCTGTTAAAGAGAGGACGCTGTGTGTCTCTGAGTGGAAGGGGACAGAGGAGTGACAATGAGAAATGCCAAGGTAGGGAGGAGTCCCCGTGATTGGAGAGGGTGGACTAGTCTGTGGGTCTCGCAAGCAGCACAGGACTGACCACGCGGCCCCAGGCCTGCTTGAGAAGATGGTCAACTCCCAGCAGTCAGAGGTCATATGCTGGACCCTGAGCCCTGGGGCTCGACTGGTCCTGCCATAAGTCCCCAAAGCGGAAGGGCCACCAAGCTGAGCCAGTGGAGTCTAGAAACAACCAGTGCAGACAAGCAGATTACCAGAGGGGCCTCCCCATGATCTGAGGCTGGATTCCTGCCAGGCTGATTCCCGTCAGGGATGATTTGGTCTGATTTAATGACGTGAATGGAGTTCCTTTTAAATCTGAGTTTGGGGCTGGGATGTCCACCTACCACACAAATGTGGCATTTGGTTTTCTTCTAGTGGGCCGGACAGAGGCTGTGACCCTGAACCGCGGCCCAGCCTACCAAGCTTACGAAATTCAAGGAACTCCCCAGGCTTCGCACGGAGCCTCCGTTAGCTCTCCTGGCTCACGGACAGGCATGGGAGGCCACACTGTGAAACCGCTCTGGAAGCAAGAAGCCATCGTCTCCGACCAGTGTTGCTGGGAGCGTGACCCAGCCCGTCTGCCTGCACACACCACTCTAAGTCAATGAGAAGAACGTAAAACAACATTTAAAATGTTTCAAAAACAAAAAACTCACCCACCACACACAAACAGAAAACCCCACTCATGCACAAAGGCAAATGTAAGTTTGTTAAAACACACACATATTTATGCACACATTTGTTTTTCTTTTTTAGGTACAGACTGAAAACAGGAAACCCATGTAAGGGTTAGCCCATCCCATGAAGCCCTTTATAGGACCTCCACACACCTGCTTCCCGTCGGGGAGTGGTATTTCCCATTAATTTTTGATAAGAAATCACATTAAGCTTCCCAGAGGAGGACTTGAGGAGTTTAAGGGAATTGGGTTCTGGGCTATGCCGCCATGTGCCCTTTCCTCATTATCAGTTTGTAGGGCAAAGTTTCATCCAGTGGCTTATTCGTTCCTGGCGAGAGATTTAAAATGACATTGAAAAGGAAGTTCCAGGTGCTAATGGTGCATGTGGTCTGTACACAGAGGATTAAGCCAAATCCCCCTATGGCTTAACTACTTTAGCAGCCTTCAGGGTCACGTGGCGCTGAACAAACTTACAGTTTGTATAACTGATCTCTGCCAAAAGGAAGCTACCGCCCGACTTAGGAAAAGGTGAAATTAAGAAATGGGCAAAACCATGAACATTAGAGACTCTTCCTGAAAAACTGCACATGAAGATCATATACTCACTGTGAAATAATAGAAAAAAAATACATGGGTCTGTGCCTGACACAGGGCTCCTGAAACCCCTGTCATTTCCTGGGATTGAGGATTTGGAGTGACAGGAGTATCTTTTGTTCTCATGAGGTGACTCTGGGGCTGGTCGCCAGGAAGACCAAGCCGTGATTAGAAGCTTGAAAACTTCAGCCTTGTCCCCCATTCTCAAGAGAGGGAAGCAGGGCTGAAAATGGAGCTGATGGCTCCTCATGCCTCGGTGATGAAGCCTCCGTAAAAGCCCGAATAGCGCGGAACTGGAGGGTGAACACACCCACAGGGACAGAAGCTCCCGCTCTCGGGATCTTCCCAGACCTCACCCTATTATCTCTTCATCTGCCTGCTGCTTTGTCTGCTTTAATAAACTGGTAAACATAAGCAAGTACGTTCCCACGTTCTGTGAGCTGTTCTAGCGAATCAACTGAACTCAAGGAAGGGGTCCTGGGAAGCTACAACGTGGAGACAGAAGTTGTGGGTAAACTGGGGCCCTACTACTTGCAGCTGGTGCCGAACGGGCAGGCGGTCCTTAGGGACTGAACCCTGAGCCTGCGGGACATGATCTCCAGGCAGACAGTGCCAGACTGAGTTAGACCGTGGCACACCCAGCTGGTGTCACACAGCATTGCTCTGTGGGGGGAAAACCCCCACACGTTTGGTGACCAGAAGTATTCGAAGGGTTGTGCATGGGGGCGCCCGGGTGGTTCAGTCAGTTAAGCATCTGACTCGACTTCAGCTCAGGTCATGATCTTCCGGTGGTGAGATCGAGCCCCGAGTCAGGCTCTACGGGCGGCAGGGAGTCTGCTTGGGATTTTCTCTCTCCCTCTCCCTCTGCCCCTCCCCCCGTGCTTGCACGCACTCTCTCTCCCAAATAAATACATCTTGAAAAAAAGAAGTGTTCTGCATGTAAAGGGGATGGTAGAGGAGGGAAAGATTTCTTTTCCTAATACATCCATATATTGAAAAATAGCAAAAATGATCGCGGTGACTATGATCATGGTCACAGCGCCACTTATCTCGAATGCCCGCCTGCCAAGCGTTTTGCAGACATTATCATACTACCTTGTGACACATGTATTAGTATTCCCATTTTTACTTTTATTTTTTTAAGATTTTATTTATTTGTCAGAGAAAGAGAGACAGCACAAGCAGCGGGAGCAGGAGACAGAGGCAGAAGCAGGCTCCCTGCTGAGCAAGGAGCCCAATGCGGGGTTCGATCCCAGGACCCCAGGATCATGACCTGAGCTGAAGGCAGATGCTTAACCGACTGAGCCACCCAGGCATCCCTGTATTTGCATTTTTAATGAAGACAATGAGGCCTGGGGAAATAGTGTAATGTGGAAGCCCCAAAGTCACAAGTCGGTAGCAAAATCAGTTTCCAATCTTGTTCTATCCGGCACCCAAATCTGCCCCCGGGCAACGCATCCTCCTTGTGTGTGCAGATGATTGCAAGGCCAAGAGCCCAAACCCAGCCCTGCTGCTGACGGGGTGGGGTAACAGCACGAGCGCCAACACCAATAAACACTGGCGAGCCAGGCTTCTCTGTTCTCCTTTGGCTCCATAATAAGACATATTTATTACTTCCCCCAATAATTGTCTATACTCCATTAATACACTGATGGATTTTTAATCCTGAAAGGACTGCATTAATTAGCCAAAGCTAGCTCTGATTTCCTCCAGCAGCTGTTATCAATCCTTTAAAAGACTGTTTAGTGCTCCAAGGGGTATAATTTCCCTACTTGAACTCTTGATGGATTTAGATACATTTAAAAACTTATGAACTCTATTATAAAGTATGATAGAGTTATTGTGTATTATAGACATGAGAAAAAGGAACACTGAAGCACTTTCTATAAAGTTTCTTATAAATATGTAAATATTTTAAATAATGAGCAATAAACCTTTCATTCATATTCACATTATAATTAACTTTTTAATTTAAGTAGCAACCGGGAAGCTATAAATTTGGGCTTCTCATTCATTTCCAATCACCTTCTAATTTATATTTGCTCTCATTACAACTAGTCTACGAAAAACTTCAATCTTGCAATTCTCTAATCTTGGAAGTTTAAAAATTCATAAGACATAATTAGAATCTGTGTAGGAGACATTAGGGTTTAGTAAAGAAATGCTGAACCAGGAGTCACGGGAGCTTGGTTCTAGGCTCGAGTCCGTCTCCGACTCAAATTATTTCTTTGAACACAATTTACTCACCTATAAAACAATAAGGGTTCCAGAGATACTCCTTAAGGCCCCTCCCAGAGTTAAGATTCTAAATTACAGGGGTGCCTCCGTGGCTCAGTCACTTAAACATCTGCCTTCGGCTCAGGTCGTGATCTCAGGGTCCTGGGATCGAGCCCCGCATCAGGCTCCCTGCTTCTCCCTCTGCCTGCTGCTCCCCCTGCTTGTGCTCTCTCTCTGTCAAATAAATAAATAAAATGTTTTTAAAAGATTCTAAATTATACATTTTTATACTCCGAAACTACTTAAGTGTATTAAAAATATTACAAGCTATATATGTAGATATGATTATATATAATATGAGGAATAATTTGCTGATGTAACAAAAACCAGAACTACATGCAAGCAATCTCCTTCCAGTTGAAAATGTCAAATGCGAAGAAAAGACGACACAAAATTCTAAATATCGTAATGTTTCCAAACTACTGGGAGTCACTTATAATAATTAGTCATTTTTAAGTATTTAAAACCTTTTAACACACTCCATAATCGTTATCCTGAGGGAACAGTACTAGCCCGATCACTCAAGTGTAGAAAAATAAAAGAAAGGTTTTCCTCCTTTCTCAGTTAGCCCTGACCACCACTCTCAGACTTGAACACGCCATGCCCCCTCTTCTGCATTTGTATTTTGGGATATGGAGGAGTGAGGTTGGGGAGGGAGGGTGGGGAGAAGCAGGAAGGAAAGAGAAGGGATAAAATTATGGCCAAAGGCAAAAATAGAAAGGAGAAAAAAACTTATGAGCAATCAAGGGAACACTGGCATTTCCATGAGAGGGGAGGACACTTAGCAAATGGAACCTTGAACTAAGAGAGGATGTACCCCAAAGTAGACTATGGAGGACATGCAGACTGTTTTTCTAGAATCCAAACTTTTTTACACAAAATACTTCTCCCTCCCCCCCCTTTTTTTTGCCATGGGAAAAATTCTCTAATTGGAATTTAGTCATTTCTGGTCAAGTGTAAGGATGAAAAGAAAATTTCCCAGGCTTTTATTTATTGTTCAACAACGATATTTTGAGCAAGGTCCTGTCTGAGTGGAATAAATAATTTATTCCTTTTTTTTATTATTCTTAGAGTATGGAAAAATACTGTACCTGGAGAAGGTCAAAGAGAACACCTTGTCATGATATAGGCAGAAGGTACCACATAAAATCCGAATCAGGATAGCAGCACACTCAACAGTTCTTTTAGTGTCCACTGAAATGCCAAAGCTTACTTGGTTATAGGATTGATTTTTTTTTTTTTTCAGCAAAAAGTCACCCTCGGCAGGAGCTCTAAACCAAAAGCATTCTTGTGTGGCTGGGACAAAGTCAGCAGCCGGAACTGTAACAGGATGTCGAGTATCAGACTCCACTGTCAGCCAAACTTCAGCCTGGTCCCATGCTCCCTAAACACACATGCTGTGAGCAGACAGCTTATAATTCAGGCACCTGTCTCACTCTTCTGTAAGTGGTGGACAGACATATGTGGCTCTATCTCTTGGATATTTCCCAGAGAGACCAGTAAGATTCTGTCGCTTCTCTTCTGACATACATAATGGGAACAAACCCTCCTGAATGTAGTGGGTTACTAACACCACCTTTAAAAAAAATGGTCACACCTGTTTCCTACCCTCCCGCTCAACAGAAACAGTAACGACTGGGTCTCGGGGGGGGGGGGCAAAAAGTTTCCTTTCTTTCAATTCATATAAATAATGTAATCAGAACATTTAGCTTCTGTGCACCAACGAGAAACAGGTGGATAGCATCTTCGCGTGAAAAGTAATCTGCAACTAAAACGTAAGCATCAAGAAAATCCCTTAATTCTGTTCTCTAGGGTTAGCCCCCGTGAATGGTTAGTGGTCGAAGAGACTGTGAGATTTACAATTTCAATCCTCCATTTCATAAGGAAGAAGCCAAGGCAGAGACAGATCTCATAGCTTTTCAAAGTAGCAAGGCCGGCCAGTGGCAGACCTGGAGATGATCTGAATTTAGGCTTCCAGAACCGCTATCCGGGATCTTTACTCGCCCAATAGATTCATAATCTTTTATGTGAACCTCCTAGAGCTTTGTGTGTTTAAAGTATATTTACTGTAAATGAAACACCCTCAGTAAAGTATACGGCTTTGGGATCAAACCCAGTCACACCTTCAGAGGCACACACGAATAGCCACACGAAGCTGGACGAGACCCCAAGTAGCCAGTTGTGAGTTTGGTAAGAATTTGGCACCATAAACTATTAAGGAACATTTTATGTTGAGGTTCAGAGTTTTTTCACTTTCAGAAATTGCAGATAACAGATTGTAGTCCTGTAGAACCAGGCTTCCCTTGTGAAAAGGAAAGGAAAAATCCCTCAAGTGTTTAAAATCAGCATATCTATGATAGGCCAGTAGTGAAGGGAACTCCGTCATCTAAAGGCCTAGTGAAAAGGTAGACTGCTGCATCCTGCTCCCACAGGCTCGCATTCAGGAGACACGAGGGGAGGGCGGAGAATTTTCATGTCTAACCAGTTTCTGAAGATTTACTGCGTTCCTCAGACCTTCTCTGGCTGGGACCGATGCTCCTGGTCCACGACACTTTGAGAACCAATGGTTAAGAGCGTGAGCCTTGCACTGACACACCTGGGTTCAAATCTACCATTTCTTAGCTGTTGTATGTTCAGGCAAATTACCTAATTCCTGCTGAGAAATCCACGGAGACGCTCACCGAGGATTCCTTGTAACATGACAAGTTCCTTTTCTCTTGTGTTTTCAAGATTCCTTCTATGTCTGCAGCTTCTGACGGTTGGAATAGAAGTGTCTTGGTGTGAGTCTGAGTTTATCCTACTTGCAGTTCATGGGGCATCTCGTCTGTATAGCCATGTCTTCCCTCAGGTGTAGGTCATTTTCAGCCATTAGTCTTCAAATAATCTACTGCCCCTTTCTTTCTCTCTCTGCCTTCTGAGAATCCCGTAATGCACATATTGGTACATTTCCGGATATTCCACACGTCTCTTAGGTTCTGCCCACTTTTTTTAATTCTTTTTTTTTTTTTTTTTGCTCCTCAAACTCGGTAATTTCAAAAGATTTGTCCTGATTCTTTCTTTTACCTTCTCAGGTATATCATTAAGCCCCTCTAGTGACTTTTTCAATTAGTTATTGTATTTTGCAGTTCCAGAATTGTTTTCATTCCTTTATAATTTCTGTTTGTTCTCATTTTGTTCACCTATCATTTCCCTCATTTCCTTTAGTTCTTTAAGCATATTTAAGAGAGTTGTTTTAATGTCTTTGACCGGTAAGTCTAATGGCTGTGTTTATTCGGGAATGGTTTCTGAACATTTATTTTGATCTGAATGGACCGTGCTGTCCTGTTTCTTTATATGACTCTGATTTTTTTTTTTAACTGAACACTTAAAAAACCACCTTCCTCAGTGTTGCAGACTAGCTCCAGGCAGGAGAAGAAGACATCCACTAATCAGTCCAGTGTGCAGACTTCACATTTCCTCAGGCTTTTTCTTGCATCTTCCCTGGGCCTGTGTGTGTCGCCCCCGCCCCCACTGTCTACATGGCTGGTTTTAAATGCCTCAGTTTCCCTGGGAGTTGCACTGTTGCTTCTTCTTGGGGACTCAGCTGTTCTACTGTATTCTTCAGACAACAATCTCCAGCTGCGGGCACCTGTGAGTCTGCAGTCCCCTTGCGGTTTTCGTGAATCACGCCTGATGTTCCCTGTGGCTTCCTTTAGCCTGAGACCTGCTGTACTGCTCTTGGTTGTCTGAGCTTCTGGTTAGATAACAGAGGACAATCCCTCAGGCGGCCCTCACGCAGGCTAGAACCCTGCAAATTCAGTCCATTCTGCTCTCTTTGGTTTGTGGAAGGGAACTGGAAACTGAACCACCAACTCGTCCAAACTACACCACGCCACGCCAGGGAGCAGTTGGGGCAAAGGTGAGTTAAAACACCATAAAACACCTTGTTGTTTTGAATGTGGGTTATTCTTGCTTGGACATTCACTTGTTTGCTGTAGATCTCTGACTGATTTTTAGAGCTCTTATAAAATTTCTCTAGTCACTGTCTAGTTGCTTATTTAATGTTTCCATGGGATTTTCCTACGGAAACTGGAGTGCCTGGAGTTCCTTAATCTGCCATTTTGCTGGTGTCTTCATTGTACAGTTCCTTAAGCCTCGGTTCCCTATAGTACTTACTTCACAGCGTGGTTGTGATGATTAAATGAGATAATATACTAAAAAATATTTAGCACAAAACTTTGCATATAGTAAAAGCTCAATAAATTTTGGCCACTATCCTTATCATAAAAATAAGACAACTATATCGCCATTGCTGGGAGACTTCACTGGGAGACAGAGTACTGACTTAACTGTGCTTGACACAAACCCCCAACCCCAGCACTCCCACAAATACTTGTTGCTTCATCTATGCCCACCATGCTCTACATTTTTATATCCATTTATCCATAGTGCAATTTTATATCCATTATCCATAATGGGGACGTGTTACTGAATATCTGAAACAGATTTTTTTATTCTTGTTTTAGGTTTTTTAAATCACGCTTATTCACAAATTTTAAGAGAAGTTTCCATTCCTTCCTTTATCTAAAGGTCTAATAAAGTTGTTTTTGGTTGTTTTTTGTTTTTGTTTTTTGGGGGTTTTTTTGGTGGGAATGTGAGAAAGCTGCATATACACATAAATCTTATCTTTAATATAGGTATGGTCAGGTTTAATTCTAACACACTCCTGCAAGATAAAACGGCAGAGGGGTACCTTTTTCTCTCTGAAACTATATCTCATACTTCTCAAATAGCACACTCCTTGTTTGGTTCCGTCATTTCCCACATTTTGGCCAACTACTGAGACTAGTTCTTCTATACTTTCCAACATGTAATTCATCTCCCTTTTCTTTTTTCCTATACGCCACTTTGATGAACTTACACAACGATGATTTTGCTAAAGATGTTAGCTGTCTTTCTCGAGAACACGTTTCATCGGTCTTGTACTGGGAAAAAAGTGCTAAGTCAGTGAGTTCCAAAGCTATCTTTAACGACCACCTTGGGATATTATAACCCAGGGGCAGGAAATGACAGTGAGGACCATAGCTTAGAGAAATTATCTGAGCCAGATGTCACAAGCATACTTCATAGAATTAGTGATCACCTGCCGTGCAAGAAAACCAGGAACATAAGCTTTTTTGCCTGGGCTACAGCAATTGCTCAAATTGCTCCCACCTCGGGTTCTGTATTGCTGTACTGACCATCCAGCATATCTCCACCAGGGGCATGAGACTTGGTGAATTTGCATCCCAGAAACCTCACTGGTCAGCACACTGAGATTGGGATGCCTCCAACATGGAACTGCATTAGCCAAGCCCCAAGAGACGCAAGTCAGATGACCCTGCACGGATCTCCCATAGCCCAGAACGAACAAGTGGTTCTGGCCAGGGCATATCTTCAAGCTACAGGGAAGCTCAAAGAGTCAACGTCTCGTATAAGAATGCAGTCAGGGAAAAGGAGATCATTAGTCCTCAGAAGAGCCTCTCATCTAAAGTAGTGTGACTCAGCTCACCCACCACAGAAGCTAACTTGCCAAAGAGTCCTCTAGTTCCCTTGAAACACCCCCCCTTCCCTCGTAACCATGGCTTGCCTGGTCCTTCTGTTCCCACTGCAGAGCAAGTCCCTTCCTATTCCTTCTCGCACTTTTCCTCCAAAAAAGACACAATTTCCTATTTGAAATTCTAATCACACGATAGCTCTGCTTTGCTGACAATACATCCAGACCACCTTGATGGGAGTGTTGGATGTTTAGTCTAAACTACTCAGTTATATATAGACAGATCTCTTGGCTCTCACCTATGGATGGCTCCTAATTTTGATTGTTTTACTAATTTATCTCTGACACAAGCTTTATTTCAAGTTGGGAGAGTGACTTTAATAGCCTCTATTGCATCCCAACAAATACAAAGTCGCATTTTTATGTTTAATAACTTAAAAAGTGAAAACATTGAAATTTCTCTGCAGGAGTCATTCGTAATTCCTGTAAATTAAACGTAGCCCAAAACAACACATAGGTCACTGTGTTTCCCTTCTCATGTTATGCACGGTTGGGTCCAGCAGTTACCTATTCGAGGACTGATGCATTCCGACACGCAGGTGGCCTTGCCACCACTGCTATGGATGACAGCAAACCACAGGGCACTGCTTCCCCTGCTCACCATCAGATTTTCAGCCAGCTGCAGCCGTGGCTTTCTTACAGAGTAAACACGGACAATGCGACAGGCACCAAAACTTAACTAGTTCGTTAAAACCATATTGGAACATTAAATTTCTTTTGGAAATAGATGGAACCTGAGTCAATACGTAATACCGGACGAGACAGTTGCCTCATCAGCTGTAAATTTGGTGGCAGGTGTATTTCGTGAGTCAGCACACACTTACTGAGTATCTACAATGTGTCAGGAACTATGCTAGATGCTGGGGAAATCCACATGAAAAACACAGTTGCACCCCTCAGGCTTACTCACCTATCCGGCACGTGGAGAGCCTTCAACACTCCTCCTTGTGCCACAATTCAATACTCCTGATATTGAAACAACTCAGTACTAAGGGGCACCCAGACCCTCACTCAGATCCTCAGCTCCAGCTACACTGACAATGCACCGCACGGATCCTTCACCTGTCTGATTCTCTCTGCTGATGTCACGCAGAATTACCTCGGCATACACTGCAGGCTTTAGAATCAGAGAGACCTGCGTAAGATTCCACTTGTCCTGGGAGAACTGCTTAGACAAACGAGCTCCGTCACACAGGCCTGGGCCTGAATCCTAGTTCAGTCACCTGCCACTAGAGTTACCTTGCTGAGTTCAATTCCTCTCTGCCTGTTTCCTTATGTGTAAAAGGGGGCGGGGGAGGAACCAGCTTCCATAGGGCCGATGGAAGAAGCAAATGATGGCACGCTCAGCACGGTGTCTAGAACATACTGACCACACAGTAAATATCAGTTATTACTATTTGATCATTAAATGACTTACTGTATTTTAAACACTTAGCACAATTAAAATCAGCCCATATTCTGGCAGCAGCAAATGCCACAGACGCCATTTTGTTTCCAATAGAGCTTTTAACAGCAAAGTCAACAGTGGAGCTGGCTGCCTCAGGACACAGTATCCTCTATCACTGGAGATGACCAGACGGACATTCCTGGCTTTCAGTCAAGGCTGGGGAGGAGGGTTTCATGTACTCGGAAGACCTGGGGTGAGATAAAATTTAAGCTTCTTCTCCACTTTAGTTTTTCTCGTTCAGGGACTTGTATTTATCTCTGGTTAGAAAATTTACTATTATGAACAGTAAGGTAACATACAAACTTCAAACAATTTTTATATAGAGCCTATAAATTGGGAAATATTCAAGAATTCATCCAATACGTTTTCTCCAGAAAAGGATAAGTCCATCCTTCTTCCTACTTGTCTTCTTCTAACAATTAGAAGGAGAAGCTATTTCATCTCAAAATGAACTGTGATTTTCTTTTAAAATTTTTATGCCCTGTTCATTTTTTAATCTCTTGAAGCAAGAACCATGTTCTCTGTTGGCTCTGCTTCTGGTGATAATATTATGAACTAGGTCAGAAGTTAGTTTAAAAAAAAAGAAAAGGTCCATAGCTAAGAATCTCATTTCAAAAAAAAAAAAAAAAAAAAACTTGGCCATGTTCCGTGTTCAAAATAAACTCTTCTCTATTCTGGGGCAATCATGAGATGTTTCTGAGAAAAGTGCTGTCATGAACACTAGCCAAGGAAATGTACCATGGAGGGAATAAGGGTCAAGATTCTGACCACCTGACCATTACAACAATGACAAATCACTTTCCACTTGTTTCTCAATGCCTCCAAACCAGTATTGTTAATGGGAGTGAGGTCCTGGGTACCTGGTCAAGGAAACATTACCAAGTTTGCTTTTACTGATACTTTTATCTGCAGCTTGAGAAAGGGGGGCTTGGAATGGGGATGTTGGAATACTCTTGAAAAGTGTCCTGTCTAGAAGAAGAAAAACATAAAAGGGAATATCAGTGGCATTATCTAGGACAAAAGGATGTGCCCTGGGACACTGAAGGAACGTGAGAGCAAAGAAAGGCTGGTGCCTAGACAGGTGGGTTTGAACACACTCCTGGGCCCAGATGAGAAAGAGGTCAGGGAGGCAATCCACAGGGAGCGTGCCCTTTTGCAACGCTGAGATTTTAAGTCCCATGGTGTTCCTCTCCTGCGAGAACAGGTTTGCTCTGCTCTTTTTCCCGACTCCTGGGCTGTCATCTGTGCCAAATGCTGCCAGTGGGCACGGCCAAGACCTGGACAGTCTTGGGCCGGTTCCCAAACAAGTGTGCTGCGGGGCAGAAGGAAAGAGCTCCATGACCAGATGGCCGTTCTGCTTTGCTAGGCGAGTTGTTTGCTTGTGCATTTGAGTCTACCCAGAACTGCTTCTGCACCTTGCCGAATCCCAAGGCGGGATGTGGGAGGCCTCCCCTAGGACACCTTGGTAAAGGAAAAGTTGTTTTGTTTGCGTTTTAACAGTGAGAGTATTGCTTTCAATTAGAAAATGAAGAAAACAGGTGTCAAGAAGATAAGAGGGAAAGAAAGGATAAAGTAATGATTTTCAGCACAGAGTGAGGAGAGATTGAGAAGTGAAATCATATCTGGTCTTGAGACAGCCTTGGGGGAGGAGTAGAAGCGAGCGAGTGGGTCCCCCGGGGGGCACTGAGGGGCTCGGGCTCCAAACCAAGGAGAATGGGAAGAATGCCACAGACGGATGAACTTGAAGTCTGTGCACCAGCCATAAACCAAGCTGGGAAGACAAGACTGAGAAGACTTGCGGATAGAGAGTTTTCGAGGTCTGACTCCGAGAGGCAGGAGAATATCAAGAGGCAGAAGCCAAAGCATCATAAGACAAAAATAAACATATTTGGCACCAACCTCCAGGAGCTTGGTGATCTTTTTAAGGCAGGTCACTTGGGAAGGAGTTCTTATCCAATGTGGCCTTTCAGAATCACTGGAGAAGCTTAAAATAAAATACTTGGGATTTAATTGGTTTGAGGAGGGGCCTGGATAGCGGTATTTTTTTTTTTTTTTTTAAGTTCTCCAGATGATTCTAGTATGCAGCTAAGTTGAGAACCAGTAAAAAGGCTGCAGGAAAAATTTCCTCTCATCAGAGATTCTCAAACTCATTTAAAGGTGTACCTACCTCGTTTCACTGCACTTTGCAGACACACATTTTTTTTTTTTTAACAAATTGAAGATCTGCGGCAACTGTACGTTGAGCAAGTCTACTGGAGTGATTCTTCCAACAGCATTTGCTCATTTTGTGTCTCTGTGTCCCATTTCAGTGATTCTCACGATATTTCCAACTTTTTCATTATTGTATTTGTTATGGTGATCTGTGATCAGTGATTATAACTAAGACCTCAGGGGCGCCTGGGTGGCACAGCGGTTAAGCGTCTGCCTTCGGCTCAGGGTGTGATCCCGGCATTCTGGGATCAAGCCCCACATCAGGCTCCTCTGCTATGAGCCTGCTTCTTCCTCTCCCACTCCCCCTGCTTGTGTTCCCTCTCTCGCTGGCTGTCTCTGTCTCTGTCAAATAAATAAATTAAATCTTTAAAAAAAAAATAACTAAGAGCTCAGATGATGGTTAGCATCTTTTAGCAATATATATATACATATATATATGTATATATATATATAATATGATTAAGATATGCAAGTTTTCTTTAGACATAATGCTATTGCACACTTAATAAGCTACAATATAGTGTGAACAGAACTTTTATATGAACTGAGAAATGAAACAATTCATTTGACTCACTCTACTGCAATATTTCCTCTCCTGGAGTTGTCTGGAGCCCAGTCTGTGGTATCTCCGACGTATGCCTGCATTGGCCAAGTACTTGGAGTTGGACAAAATACTCCATAATCAACCATTTAGAGGTTCTCAGTTTTCACTACAAAACCTCACTGTGGTTAATAGGCAGAAAGACACTCTGCTTACCCAAATACCAGTGGGATTGGTGTACAATGTTCAGTGAGTACCAGAACCACAGAATGTCAAAGTCACAGAGACCCCACACGCCACTCGGAAGCCCCACAGGAGCACCTGGGCCAGCCCAGAAAGTGCCCACACTCACGCTGGGTGGGAGCGGGAGAAAGCGGGCTGCAGGTGGGGTGGAGTTTTCATGTGCTGCAGCCCCACACTTTGATTATGTGCCAGGCACTGCCACGCACGTGTGACACAAAGGGTCTCACTGAAGGCACAAGCTCCAGCCGCACTGTCCGGCTATTACTCCATAAACATGCCAGGCGGTTCCCAGCCTCCCTGCCACCTCGGGCCCTCTTCCTCCAGGCGCCTGCCTCCTGCATGTGCCTTCCAATGTGAGGGCTGCCTGAGTGAGCTGTCCGAGGACCCTCGTTCCCTGCTCCCTACCGTCTTCACTTGAGGGTTCTCTCCTTTCCACAGCATTTATGGCTTCCTGCCATCTCGCTCTCTGTCCACCTGTATCATCAATCTATCATCTGTCAATCTACCTATCATCTATCAATCATATATCTATCACCTATCAGCTGTCACCCATCTATCTCTCTATCCAGATGCTCGCTCATCTGTCTTTCCTCTGGAATCTAAGCTCCACTAGGGCAATCCCCCTCCCCTCTGTCTGGCTGTCTGTCTCTCTTCCTCCCCGCTGAACAATGTCTAACCATCCCTGACATTCAGTAAGTACCAAAAGATTTGGCACCACTACAGTAAGTTTATTATTATTATTATTATTATTATTATTATTGTTATTTTGATGAACAGAAATATCTTTTGTGCTGCAAAGAGATGGTTTATTCTTTGTTTAATGAAAAGAAAACAACACAGACAACGCAGAAAAGTGAAAAGAGGGAGAAGGGAAAAGAACTCTAGCAGACTGTGGATGATGTTGGTATCATCATGAAATCAGCGGCTTGTTAATTCCTGGCAAGACAAAGGCTCCATGTGGCTTGCGAAGCTGAAACCGGGTGATAGAGAACCTGTCACCTTCACTGCCCTCCCTTTAATTTATGTTCTTTTGTAGTTTCCGACGGGGGCACCTGGCAGTCACCTCCCTCAATCTATCCAGAGGAATGTGACATCCCAAGGCTAATGGCATGTCTTTAAAGCAGAAACCCATCCCCAGACCTGTCTCAACAAAGAAGGGTGCTCTCTGCCTGGAAGAGTTACTGTACCTCCCAGATCCTCACCAAGGGTTATCTGCATCACGAAGGGCACAGAGAAGACGGGGTCCCCTTTGCTGACAATGCCGGCAGCCCTTCTCGAATTCCTCTAGCTGTGTTGGTGCTAACGGGCCCATTCAGGATCTGCGTGCAAGCCTGTAAATTCTAAAATCCTTACTCAGCGGGAAAGCACATTACATTTATTTTTGCTCCCAGTAGGAAAAAAATTTACATTTTTACAAGATTTCCACTCTTCTAGCACTACAATACTTTAATGAACTCTGCACATGGGATCAGAGGCTTTCCAGATGGTCAGAAGAGAATTACGGTAGGCAAGGAGGAAGCAGAAAAGCCACAGAGGACTCGAGGAAGAAAAGAAGGCAAGTTGTCAAAGGCGGTGTGCTCTAGGCAGGATGTTGCAAAATCACTGTTTTTCAAAGAGAGTAAGTACATCCTTACGGAGTCCGATCTTTGCACTCAAGCATTAAAATCCTTACCTTCGCCAGATACCGACAATGAAAAACCACCTTTGATACAGAAGGCAACATGACCGATTTCGGGTTCACACTCCCCTTCTCAACAGGTAAACAGGCTGCACACACGTTTACTCAGGCTGCCCCCACCTGCTCTCCGGAGCTCTCAGAGCCAATCCAAAATCTGGGAACCCGTCTAGATGACGTCAGACCATGTAAGTCACAAGCAAGATGGTTTCATTACAATCATCAAAGCAGTACATTTCCATTAAAACGCTAATTGGCATGCTAAGCAAAAGCAATTCAAATTGCTCTTTGCTAAAACTGAAGTAAGTGAACTTGTGAGCACACACTTAATGCTGATGTAACATCTATTAAGCACAAAGCTGGCAAACATCCTACACACCAAGAAAGGCCTCCCAAGTCCGCCATAAAACAAGCCCAAGTCTCATTTACTATTTTTCAGCCCCTTTAACGTTCTGAACTAACTTCCTTCGCACACCACCTTGCTCTAACTGGGAAGCAGGAATCCAAGTGGTGGCCGGCGGGCTCACTCCAGACAAGAGGACAGTTCACCCCGCACGGTATTTTTTTTTTTTTAAATAACATATTTGAATCCTTTCACGCCAGCCCACATGAACTCTTGTTCTCTGCAAATCCTACCCCTTACGGCAGCTTCCACAGTTCCTCCCCCGGGACTACAAAAGCTCTGTAACTTGGAGTCACCAGCGGGATACAGGGGCCAACCCACAGGAGACTCACCACACCTACACTTTGGGGAGCTGCTCCCCGACCTGCCAATCCTGCAACTCTCAGACCTTACTGGGAACTCTTTTCAAATTACCATGAGGGCCAATGATAAGCCAGAATGTCTTAACTGTGTTATAGTCACAAAACATTTCGGATTGGAAATCAAATTACCGGGGCGCCTGGGTGGCTCAGTCGGTAAGGTCTCTGCCTTCAGCTCAGGTCATGGTCGCAGGGACCTGGGATTGAGCCCCGCATTGGGCTCCCTGCTCAGCGGGGAGCCTGCTTCTTCCTCTCCCTCTGTTGCTCCCCCTGCTTGTGCTCTCTCTCTCTGACAAATAAATTAAAAAAAATCTTAAAAAAAAATCAAATTACCTATGTTGTTCATGCCTTGCTTCTTAAAATGTGTTTCCTGGATAGAACTTCCACTAGTTTCCCAAAGTCAAAACTGTTAAGTATTTGCAAACGAAAGAGAAGAGTGTGGTTGCTCAAAACTGTTCTTCCCTCGGCTGGAAACATGGGGTGATGTGGAGTCCTAAGGGCCGGGGGCGGATTCCCGGCTGGACAGCTATGCCCTGACTATGCGTGGACAAAGTTACACGACTTAGCCTAATCAAAGCAAGAAAGATACTGCTTTAAAGTTCCTGACATACACTGACATTAATTGCATGGTGGGTCTTCCTCACCTCATCTTCCAGCTTGGTAAAAAAAAAACAAATAAAAAGTACTGCCCATCCCGTGCTTGAAATGTTGCATGATTTAAAAAAAAAATTAACATTTGCTTATGTTTTCTTTTGGTTATCAGATATCTCTTTCCATCTTTTATGTAAGTTTTTAAAAAGTATGACTGCCCATAGCTCATTTGGTTAATAAGTAATTTGGGGGTGAGTGAATCGAATTATCTTGTAACAGTATAAATTAGATTTCTTTAGTATCTCTTGTTTCACACTTGAAATAGAAGGAGCTGCGATTCCTTGTGTTGGCACTGGAACGACAAGTGTTCCAACAATCTCCTCGTGTTTGTTCGTTTTTAACGGAGTTAACTCAAAATAATAAAATCCAAGACAGGAAATTTCAAATACGCTGATTCTTTGAAAATGTTATCATCAAAGCTACACATTTCAAATTTAATAGGAGGCAGAAGGACCATCATCCTTAAAAGTACAAAGCGATGAGTTTCGTGCGCAGTGTAACTGTCATCGGCTGCTACGTGCGGGTCACGGCACTTGGGATGTTGACTTTCCTCCATCCCAAAATGCTCTTACTCCAAGCTCTGAAGAATGCCTTCCCCCATACGAAAATCTCCATAAAGGAATAAAGATGGAATCATTAATAGCTAACTCAAGAGGAAACCACTGGGAGCGTGTGTTGCTTTGCACGAAAAACTACCATTTTGCTCTCCAGAGGACACAAACTTCTCTGGATAACCAACACCAACGCTTCGTGTGAAATAATTCTCCAGAAGAAGACATGTTGGAGGTACGCTTCCCAGTCGAGGAGCAGTAAGAAACCAGTTTCTGCCTCTGAGACTTCAAGGGGTACTTGAGGTGCGAGTAGAAAGCCAAAGACGTGAATGTTTCTACCCAGCACCCACCAGGCGACCGACAACCGGGCCCTGAGCGCCCACCGCTGGTAAGCTGGGAGTCCTGCTTTACACAAACTTCCCATCTTACTAGATTTCTCTCTGGCGTTTGACTGTCTTTCTTTCATGCGCTTCTCAAAGTAAACCCTCTCCCGTTTCTCTTCCTGCTCTCATCTTTCCAATTCTGTTCACTTGAATTTGTTTTCTGAAAACCTTTAAAACTTGGTGTTGACACAGGGGTGAGTCATAAAGCCTCTTTTTTTATCTTTTTATCTTCCACCCTGTCCCAGGGGGATCATGCCCCTTTCAGCCACTACTGACCCCCTCCTTTTTACTACCACCCCGGACTTTTTCCTGAGGCCGCTGTCCGCGGGTGAGCACCAGCTTCTGGACTTCTCCACTTAGATGACCACGGATTCCACCATGTTCAAAACAGAGCTGCGTTCACCTGCTGTGTCTGGCCATACAAGCCGTCCAAATGACAAACTTAAGAACATCTAGAAAATTCTTTCAGGTCCTAGATAGTCTGTGTTCTAAAAATCTCTGAAGTTTATCCCCATGTTTTATACCTTCACTGGAACGACCTTAGAGGAAGGGGACCTAACGTATTCTGTGTGATTCTTACTGGTCCCTCACCAAAAGCCCGTGGGGAGTTTCTTGAATCCTTTGAAGCCCATGCCAGAATCTTGGGGAGCAGAGTCTGAGTAACTTCTCTGGGTGATTTCTGTATGCCTCCAAACGCCTTAGGTGCTTGACATATGCTGTCTCAACTAACCCTGACTGAGACCCAATGAGGTAGGTACCACTTCTTTTTTTTTTTTAAGATTTTAGTCATTTGAGAGAGACAGAAAGCACGCAAAAGAGAGCACAAGCAGGGGGAGGGGCAGAGGGAGAGGGAGAAGCAGGCTCCCCACCGAGCAGGGGGCCCGATATGGGGCTGGATCCCAGGATTCGGGGATCATGACCCCCCGAGCGGAAGGCAGACTGAGTCACCCAGGCACCGTGAGGCAGGTGCCACTTTTAAGGCCATTTATAGAAGGAAAAACCTCGGCCTCAGAGATGCTAAGTAACTTGGCTAAGAGGAGTCAGCTCCTAAGTGACAGAGCTGAGATTCAAGGTTCATCTGACCCCAAACCCAGGCTCTTCTGAGTTCCCTGCCACGCACTCCCAATGCGCTGCCCCCCACGGCACGCATCCGTACTTCCCAGACTTTCAGCTGCTTAAATTTTAAGAGGATGTTTTTTGTTTTGTTTTGTTTTTTAATGCAAGTTCCTAAGGCAAACCTACAGAAATTGTCATTGTTTAGAATTAGATTCAAACCCAGGAATGCACATTTTAACAAGCACCCAGGGGATTCTATAACAGGCACCTGGGATGATGCTTTGAGAGAAACCTGGTTAGCTCATCACACATACTATTATTTTTCCACGATATGCAAATAGCATCCTGTCAGTTTCACGATGAAGTCCCAGTTCCTGTGTGGGGTGCGTCTGACCTTCATGCAGGGTCACAGCCTTGGTAGTCAGCCCTGGCCTCTCCCTCTAGCACTCTGTCCTCCAGCCACACAGAACCAAGTATTTTGAAGGTCGTGTTAGATGATCTCCCGATTTTAGAGATGGGAAAATAGAAACCCAGAAGAATTGAGTGGCTTTCCCAAGTTTACTCAGAAAATTCAGTGGAGACTAAAAGCTTTTCTTTCCCTGGTCTAGCTCTTCTTTTGCTATCCCATAACATTGTTTTTTTCTTCTTTTCCTTCCATTTCTCTACCTTCCCAGGAGTTAACACTTGTTTGAATACCCTATGTCGGAGGCATTGGGCCAGATAATTCTAGCTCCTCACTGCATTTCCTCACCCCCTCCATCATCTGCCCTTGGGCATCTGACACGCACGGGCACTGTGCCCCCCGCCAGACCTGTGAGCATTCATCACAGCTCCCCATCTCAACCAGCTTACAGTCTAGAAGAGAAGACACATAAATGTGTAGCGTTTAAGGCGTGGGTCTCCAATGTTTGCATTACCAGCCTAGCCAAATGGACACACCACGACATCCTTGCCACTAAATGTGGAATGAAAATTCAGTGATAACGTACACAAAAGACAAATGTCACCACTCCCTTCTTTACCAAATTGGTAATAGGGACCAAAAGTTTAATCAGAACAAATAATAAAGCACACACTTGAGATGTGTTATCCTAACTCAACTGTCATAGGACTGCCAGAATAGCAGGACTCTGGAAAGGGGCCCTTTTAATATCCCCTTACCTCCAAGGTGGAATAAAAACCGAGATCTCTAAGACTGTAATTATTAATGCCTGAACCTGAGAACCGACACAACAGACGCGGAGCAACATTATCAACCCTACTGTCGTAACTCCAAGCTAGACTGATTTACACCGAGTTGACAGTGCCTTAATTCTCTGTCTTGAACCAGAGTCCAAACTCAATACATGGCATCTAGTGTAATCCTTCCAGACTCTAGAACGCCCAGGGTTCAAACGAGGGGGGAGGGGAGTCTCCCTCTTAGCTGTGGCTCCCAACCCCCCCCCTCTTTTTTCTTTAAACACAAAAGGAAAGACAACTAAACTCACAAAAGCCTTTACAAAAAGTAGCTCCACTCAACACTATGGACTGAGTTAGACTTAGAAGTGCTCACAGTTCACTTCTCTAGGGGGAACTTTCAGTGACTTCAAGATGCTAATTTTGTGAAGACTGGTTAGATGAGTGGGAAAGGGATACTTGCCGCTCACCAGTGGATAACAAGTGTGCTCAGGGCGGTCAGCTCTGGTGCTGCAGCAGCAGGGGGACGGTGACTCACAGGGACCTGGGCAGCCAGGGAAAACCTCCTTCAGGCAGGGTGGCCTCAAGGAGACCCGAGAGGAAGAGACAGAAGGCAGGCTGTGCCCAGGAGAGGAAGCGACGGGCAGGCGGGCCCAGGCCTGGGATGGCGTGGGGCTTTTAGGGCCCAGGAAGACCTCTGGACTGACCACAACACAGGACAGAAATTGGGAAGGGACAGGATGTCCAGACACGGCAGGCAGGGGACCTGAGGCTCGCGAGCATCATAACTTTGTGCAGAATGAAAGAGAACAACTCCCTCCGGTTCAAAGCCAGCCAGTCTCTATGTCGTACAAAAATACCAATCTCCTGACCCAAGCCTTCAGATAAATTTTGGGCTAAAAAATACAGTGCAAGGGTTTATATCTTAAAGCCTTGCAGAACTCAGAAAGAGGTTTTTTTTTTTTTTTTTTTGAGGAATGGTATCAGTGGGGAAGTTTCGACAGCGGTGTGTTCCCTGAAAAGTGCCGCTTCTCTGTGGGATGTCTGTGGTGGGTCCCGGGGAACTGTGCTGAGGCCTCAGAACCAGGGTCTCTGGGAGCAAGAGGACAGGAGTGGACCAGGGTCTGGCAAGGGGGGAGGTCCCA
Source organism: Ursus maritimus (assembly GCF_017311325.1). Classification (NCBI taxonomy): domain Eukaryota; kingdom Metazoa; phylum Chordata; class Mammalia; order Carnivora; family Ursidae; genus Ursus; species Ursus maritimus. The sequence continues at coordinate 64,863,447 of NW_024424452.1, forward strand.
AAAGAAGCCTGGAGCTGTGCATGGGGACGCAGCTTCAAGCAGGCAAGCTTTGTGAGGGGTGCAACGACTCAGAACCCACCCATTCCTGGGGCTCCTTTCTGGGGCACAGGGTACTTAGTCTACTGGAACCTGAGCCTGACCTTTGCCACCTCATCCCAGCAGGTGCCGGAAGTGAAGGGACTTTGCATCAGCAGCTGAGTCTTGTGATGGGAGGTACTCAAGCTACTGGGCACAAACAAGGGCCAAGAATGGCCGCAGAGGCTGAGCGCGGGGGTGGGCTGCAGAAACTCAGTGGGCGACGCGCGTGGCCTTACCGCGGAGGCGCGTGCTGACGGACAACGCACACTGACGTCACAGCTCTGCTCCCCCATGCTGGTGGGCAGCGCTCACCGCAGCAGCCCTGGCGTGGCCCTCGGAGCATCAGATAAGGGAAGAGTCACACAGCTCTGAATTTGAACTCGGAGTGACTCTTACTATGTGGGTAGGTTATTTCATAACCCAAACCTATCATTTCATCTGTAAAATAAGGACAATACTATCTACCTTGTTGTAAGAATCAGCGAGATAACATTAGGCAACCTTCAGAGTGGCTGGCATATCACAGGCACACAAGAAGAGACAGTTGCCACAATAAGGCCACATCATATCTAAACAGTGGTCACCTGGGACAGGTCCCAGCCCACCACCGCCTGAAGCCCAGCTCTGGACGCGGGAGGCGAGAAGACTGTCTACCAGGGTATGTGATGATCAGATGAAAATGAAGTCTGCCCACCGCCCACCGGTAAATAGCATCACTGAGAACAGAATGCTAAAGTCAAGAAAGCACTTGCGGGGCACCGGGGTGGCTCAGTTGGTTAAGTGTCAGACTCTCGATTTCAGCTTAGGGTGTGATCTCAGGGTCCTGGGATCGAGCCCTGAGTCTGCTTGCCTCTCTCCCTCTGCTCCCCCACCCCACTTGAGCGCTCCCTCTCTCTCTCTCAAATAAATACATAAATAAATAAAAATCTTTTTTTAAAAAAAGGAAGCATTTGCATAAAAGCTAGATTACAAAATATCCCAGCCTGCAATATTTCTAAGCGTACTCAGAATAAAGTACCTCATTTATAATATGGGACAAGCTAGGCTCATCTCGTGTAGGAAATGTCACAGTTACTGAGGCAAAAAGATCACAGTGGAAGTTCATCTTCTAGACGCACAAATGATCCATCTTCAGCGTTCCGTAAAACACATTAACAATTACCTGTGATTATCCCCTACAACCTGATATTTCTAAATCGATAGAAAAGAAAGGCTCAAAAATCTCATCATACCTCTCTGAGAAAACAGACTTGCTCTGTGTGATGTCATTTGTCGTGTTACTATTACCCTTACTATGACGAGTATTGTGCTGGTCTCAGATATTTTGCTATGTTTTACTGACTCCTCTATCAAGACATACTTTTCCTACTCTGGTGTACAAAGGACATGAACAGCCAAGTCATAGATGAAGAAGTAGATATGGTTCATAAACACGGCCAAAGATTTTCAACCTTACTCATGATTTTCTTAAAAAAAAATAAAATGAAATAAAATACCACTTTTGGCCTTTATCAAACTGGCAAAGATGAAGGACTTGCTAATCTACAATCAGGTAGTATTGTATTCTTCACGTATTGAGGAAAACAAGCAGTATTACATCTTACTGATACTGACCCCCTGGAATATAATTTGTACCATTTATCTGAATTTAAAATGCATTCACCCTTTGACCTAGCAGTTCCATTTCTAGGAACTGCGAGTCTTTGCCTACGTATGCCTGGATGTATACACGTTAGGGTGTTCACTGTGGCGTAGTCTGTTCCAAAAACAACAAAACCCCCAAAGACCACAAATGTCCTTCCAATCAATACAGGACTGGCAAATTATATGACATTTATTCGATGAGTGTTATGCAGCCATCGACCCACCCACTTTCTCTTTACATTTATTTATTTCAGTAAATTCTACACCCGACATGGGGCTTGAATTCCCAACCCACGATCAAGAGCCCCACACGCTCCTGACTGAGCCAGCCAGGCGCCCCAGATCTGCACATTTGAGCAGGGAAAGATGTCCAGAAAGAAAGTTGTTTGAGATGCAAAACCATGTCTACATGCTGCCATCTGTTAGAAAAAGGGGGACCGATACATAGTCATACACATTACTTACACATATATTTACCCATTCATACACATGTACACACTTGCATACATAAGATCATATTTCTGGAAGGATATGCAAAAATGCGTTAGCTGTGTTTGTCTTTGGGCAAGGAGACCCGGGGTCTGCAAGGAGATTATTTCACTGGAAGACTCTGCATGTTTATTTTTTCTCGTCTGTATATATATCGGTTTTTCAACTGCATACACGGTTGTTTAAAGAGGCAAGGATCTAACGGAATAACTTGGAAATACGGGTGCCATAAAACAACATGGACTGAGGGAAACTGAAGTCGATGAGCTTTGCCGACGAAACTTAAGGGACAAGATCTCCAACCCCTGGAGGTCTCTCCCTATTGGCCAAACAGGTACACATTTTAATTCACAGATTTTGTGTAAAACTGGAGTGTGTGCTATTTTCGCCAGCAACATTTTACAGGTGGAGCAGGCCAAGGTGAAGCGACCGAGCTGGCCCAGCGGTGGCCGAGCTGAGACGCCCAGCCAGGTGTCCTGGACGCCAAGGCCAAAGTGTGTGCACGGGTGTCACGCAGACACTGCACCTCGACCTCCACTGCCTGGCGAGGGCCGGGGCTCCAAATCCTCCCCGCGGCTTGAGGGCTTCAACAAACTACGATTTCCAGTTTAGTAAAAGCAAAAACTCACAAGGCTGTGGTATGTGTGTGTGTGTGTGTATATACATACATATATATATATATATGACATTTCTGGCCCAGGAGGCTCTCTGTCTCTGTGAGTGTGACTCAGAAAACAAGTGGATGATAGGACAGCTTACTTGTAAGGCACTTTGCCATCCTGCACGCAGGCACCGACTTACTTCACGACAGCACGGAAGGAGAGCGGTCAGTTTTAAAATGAGATACTGGGGCTTCACTGAGGTGACTAGCTCTGCGGAAGGGGCAGGAAAGGGGCGGCCCCAGTCCTGGGAGCCTAAGTTCAGTGCTCCAGGCACTTGCCACATCGAGCGTGGCAAATCTGAAAACCAGCTTCGGACTCAAAATTCCACTGCACAACCTTACATGGCTTGCAGCCAAGTCTTTCAGACCCACCCTTCTAGGTTTTTCCTCTGAAACATGACCCCGTTCCTAAATGCTGCATTCCCAATCTGCAAGGTGTCCTACATATCAAAAGTTGTACGACGTTGGAAGCTGAGTTCCAGTGAATTCTTGAATAGATGTTTCTGGCAATTTCTCTAACTGAAAGTTCAGATTCCAAGTTTCTTCAGTTATACATCTGTAAGCAAAATACATGGATATCCACCGAGCTTCTGTACTTAGGTTTTCTTTTTCTTTTTCTCCCCACTCCCTCGGTCAATGTTTCTCTCGCCTCAGGTAAGGGTTGGGCTATCCACGGCTACCTGTGGGAAAGACAGCTGTGTTTTCTGTCCCCAACGCTCTTCATGATTATCAAATATGGCTGTGCCTACAAGGGTTCAGTGAACTTTTTGAAAAATATATACTACATTCAAATAATCTTCTTGGAGAACAAACCTGGCAACAGGAAATGTCAACATCATTAATCATATATTAAGCTTCATTATAATTAAAACGTTGAAATAATTAGCCTTGGCTTCTTCCCCAAGTGGTAATTACAGACCATCAGCAAGTATCACACTCTTTCAAGTNNTCTTCCTTTAAACATTAGATGCTAAAGATAAAAGATTCTTTTAAAAACAATCTTTGAGATTTTTAGGTATGGGCATATAAATAGCACTTTCAGGGTATTGGGCTATCAGATCTCTCTGATTCAGGAAATCTGCATTTTTATTTGACTCAGTGGTGAAATTAGATGTTACTATGTGCTATTTCATTTAAGAGTAGAGTTCAGAAGAACAAAAATCTATATTTAAAAGTCTGAGGACTTCTATTTTCCTTCATTCATAAGCATTTATCTTCCATTGCCAATTATTATTAAAAGTTGTTTATTCAATGCTAGTTGGAAAAAATTATGTATTAGATTATTCTATTTATTTTAACTGTTCTCTGGGTTTCTTCTAACTCATTTCCATGTGATGGTCTTTAGGTGTGTAATGTATAAACTTCCATCTCTCCTTTCATAATCCTTAGTTATTTCCCCAGGTGAATTCCACCCTGGAGGGATAATAAATCAATCTAGATAATACATACTACCTCCATGAACAGTATTACTTCTGTATTTTCTACTTGTGTTTACATGGAAATCATAGTCCGTTAAAAGAGAATACCTGCTCAGACTTGATGTGTGAGCCACTAAGATGCAAAAGAGAAAAAAGATGGGGTCCCTGGTTCTCAGGGGGTTTTGATCTCGTGGAGGAGACACTGGAAATAGAAGTGCTGGTAACACCAATAGAAGGCCCAAGCTGCCATTACAGAAATGAAACGGTCTCCTAGTTTTGGGAAGTGGGCGAAAGGAGTGAGAAATCAAAGCGGGGGGGGGAGGGGGTACTTCTGCCCAGGTGCCTGGAAAATGTGGATGCCCTGGTATGAAGAGTAGAGGCTCAACACAGAGAGAAAGCAACATGTAATGAGCGTCTAACCAAGACCAGGCGGGTTCCGGGCGCTCTACACTAACACTGTATTGGTAGAAAGAGCTGGGCCAGTGGATACGCAAAGAGAAAAGATGATAAAACGAAGAAACCTTGGCCCCCAGCTAGGGATTTGGGCATCCCTTGACAAGAGGTGGTGGTGAAATCATAGGAATGGGTTAGAAATTGCCAGAGTGGAGAGTGGGAGAACAGAAAGATGTGAATAACCCGTATTAGATGCTGCCTGGCTGTGGAAAGGGGCAGTGCAAAGGGTACGAGAGACCGAATATACAAATGGGCAAAGGCCAGACCATATATCTAGAAACTCGGACTCTGCCTCACCACCTGCGCCAACCTCTCACCGACAGCAAGCAGCCAGGGAAGCCAGCCCGCTGTAAGTCAGACCTGCAGAAAGGCAGGCCACTATCTCCAGTAACAGTGCAGGCCACCAAACACTAACTTCGAGAACCAAGATGGCCAGGACTTGATTAATAATGGGACAGTTTTCCTAATTTCTTGCCTCTAACTTAGGACCAACCAAGAAGAGCCAAGCATGCTCCCCCACCCCCAATCACAGAGGCTGCCCGGCTTTGAGTTAGCTCCCCTCCACTTCCCCTTCCCCCTCCGCTTCAGGGAACACCTGAAGTCTTCCCCACCCCACTACAATGCTCCCCCACTCCGCTGCCTGACTCTGAGTCTCCGACTGCAGGCGACCGTGGCTGACACGCTTGTTAGCGGCAAACTGCGAGCAAACGCCCTTTGCTTTTCTCATTGGTCTTCACTTATTTCCACGGGACTACATGCGTAGACAGAGAAGTCTGTCTGGAGAGGACAAGAGAACCCGTTCCTGAGGAAGAGTGGGAGGCAGGAAGGGTGAGTGAAGACCCTCAGAGTCTGAGCTGGAAGGAGAGCTGAAGGAGTTCCACCAGGTGGACGCCGTCTTCCCAGTGCAATAACCTCAGATCGGCGACCTGGGAGAAGGAGGCCAGGGCTGCAGGAAAGAGAGAGGAGTGCAGGACTGGAAGCACGCAAGATGGAGCTAACCAGAAATGGGGGACGTGTTCACTTCTAACAGAGCGGGCTACACAGAGTGCCATCTCCTCTCTTTCTTCAGATCCTGCAAGATTCGCTAAGAAAGGGGCACTGGGTGGCTCGGTCCGTTGAGCCTCTGACTCTTGACTTTGGTTCAGGTCATGATCTCAGGGTCGTGACATCAAGCCCCACATCGGGCTCCCCCTCAGCAGGGAGTCTGCTTGGGGACACTCCCTCTCCCTCTGCCCCTCCCCCCACTTGTGTGCACTCTGTCTCTTTCTCTCTAAGTAAATAAATCTTTAAAAAAAAGACTCCGTAAGAAATTGATACTGGCGCTATAAAAGGAAGAACACATCAAGAAAATCATAAAGGAACTGGATTCGTTTTGTGTTCATACGGGCAAACTGGGGAAAGATGTCAAACAAAGCTTTAGAGCCAGTTTCTGCCAGTTTCTTCTACCTTTCTACATCTTTGCTGGGTGGGTACATTGGAAATTTATCTGTAGGACCAAGTGCTCTAGGTGTCTCAATTCTTTAGCGTTCCCTTCAGGTGCAGGTGTAGATTAAAGTTTCTCTCCCTCTTTAGACAGTCAGAAAAGTGCTCAAACACTTAAGTCAAAACCAATGGACCCCTCTACACTTGGAAGCAACACTCTAATTTAAAAGCATGGTTGGGTTTGTCAACTTCAGGCACAACAGATCAAAGTTAATGTACATAAAGGGGAAAACTTGCAGTTTAAGAAAAGAATGGAAAATGGATAAGGTCTTCCTTACGTGCAGCAAAGTACGAGGAAACTTCAAAGGGGCTATAAACACCTGCATGAACTCATGCCCCTTCATAAAAAGAATAACAGCCCACATTTACGGAGTGTTTATTGTATGACAGATGCCATCATATGAAAGGCATTTGCATTAACATGTTTAGTCCTTCCAGAAGCCTTTCAAGTAAGACTTGTCTTTATTGTACAGACAAATAAAAAGTGGTACAGTAAAATCATAAACTTGCTCAAGATTGCAAATCTCCTAAGTGGTACAGCCAGACTTGAACCCAGGTAATTTGGCCCCACGGTCCATGTTCTCGTGTCTATAATATCAAAGGGAGGAAAAGAAGGAGGGACATTGCTCAGTCATGAAGGTAACTTAGTGTCATCTTATCGACCACTGACACCCCTGTGGGAAAATCTACTGACACCCTAGAACTTAGATTCTGGTTTTTAATGGATTCTTCGTGAAAAGGAACAAGAGCTCACTGAAGAGTAGATAGCACCATGTCCCAGAGCAAGAAAATTCAAAAACAGGGCCAGAACAGCTTCTTGTTGCTAGAAAGCAAGGCTGCTCTCAGAGATATCTGGAATAGTGTCAAAAAATACAAAAGACAGCTCCCACTCGCCAAGTAGTGACAATTTGGGCATGAAAAGGGAAAGCAATGATTAAAGTCCATTGGAGCAAGTTGAGTCTGTGAAGATAGCTTTAAGGTCATGATACCCAAAAAGAAAGGACAAAACACTAGGAGGTGATTGTCAATGCACAGAGGCCTCTCAGTGCTGTTTTCTAGAAATGTTATATATTGATGGACTAAATTATGGATGCCCTACACTGGAGCTGCAACTGGGTTATTACTATAGATATGTCTATAGATGTTGTTTATTTTTTTTAAGATTTTCTTTATGTATTTATTTGTCAGAGAGAGAGAGTGTATGTGCAAGCAGGGGGAGCAGCAGTAGAAGGAGAAGCAGGCTCCCCGCTGAGCAAGGAGCCCAACTCAGGACTCAATCCCAGGACCCTGGGCTAAGACCTGAGCCAAAAGCAGTCGTTTAACCAACTAAGCCACCCAGATGCCCCAGATATTGTTTATTATTTTAAATAAGAAAATAATGGATTAAGCAGAAGAAATTCATAAACCAAACTATATGAAAAATATAGGGAAGTCTTTTTTTTTTTTTTTGAGAGGGAGAGAAAGAGTGAGCATGAGCAGGGGAGGGGCAGAGGGAGAGGGAGAGAGAGAATCCCAAGCAGGCTCCGTGTGGAGCCCGATGCAGGGCTTGATCTCACGACCCTGAGGTCATGACCTGTGCTGAAATCAAGAGTTGGACACTTAACACCTGAGCCACCCAGGACAGAAGTTAGTTTTTTAATAGAGAAATGGAAAAATTAGAAAGCGCTGGGAAGTGTGTGTAGGGAGTCTGGCTTTTGCTATACTTCTGTGGTGGTCTAGGCTACTCTTCATTGGTGAACCCACTATGGGAATTTATACAGTGGTTACCCAGGCTCGAATATGTCGTGGGTCCCATTCTAGACTCAAGTCCATCTATTTTAGAATGAAAGAAAATCCCTGGGGTCAGGAACAGTGGGAATCGTGTATGTGGACTTTGTTGGTCTAGTCCCTCAAGCTTCAAGCCAAGCAGGCATAATAAGCTAAAATGGATTTGCAGATCTGCGGGCAAGAGAAAGCCCAACCAGGACAGGAGCTGCACAGACATGGGGCTGATTTGGGAAGATGAGGGGCAAGAGTGAGGAGGTCCAGGAGCCACGGAGGTCTTAACACTGCTAAAGAACTGGTGGCAAGTGTCCATCGACATGATGAGAAGATGATGCTGACCCAGCCCAATTTTATGTTTCTGTAGCTTGTTTATGATAATTTGCAGAAATCAGCTGCCATATTGTTTATAGCCATTGGGCCTGAGGTGCAGGAGGCGCAGGGAGAGGACTGGTTCTATGTGCATTTATCAGAGAGGTGTGATAGAAAGAAGCCCTCTTCCAGTAAACGTGTAACGGTGCTCTGCTAAATGGGGAAGTAACGACCTGCAATGACGGACGAGAGGTGAGAGAGATACACAGTACAAAATATGGAGGCCTCTCCTCTTACCGGAAAGGGCAGCCAGTGCACACGTGAGCAGGTGTTCCACAAGTGAACGGCACCTGGGCATAAGTTCCAGTGTCCCAACTAGGCCCTGGGGATGGGATGTGTGGGAAACCACACAGGGCCCTTACCTCTTGCAAGAAGAGCGTAAAATGATCATTGAAGGCACCAAGCCACAGGATGGATGCGATCTCCACTGGCAGGTGAGGCCATTCTTGACTATGCAACGATCCCCCGAGCTCACCGAGACGCGGTTTTCTAGCCGAAACTAGAAAATTTGCCCTTCACCCCCTTCAGTAAGTCAAGTGACACGGAGGTTGATATTTATAGAGACTGAGTCAGCAAATTAAACCCATGTGGAAATGATGGAAACTACCCTGAAATTCGGTACAAAGAGGCAAAGAAATAGGTCAGAGTCGTTTACTGAGGTCAAAGATCTGGTCTCCTGGCATAATAAGGTCAGTTAAAAGGCACTTGGGAAGGTAAGAGCAGTAGTTAATTCATAGACTCGCGTGGAAAATTATGACAATTGAGAGCATCCCTACCCTACCATTCGTACAGTATTTTAGCAGCAAATAACAGAAAGGAGAAAATAAAACGCAACGTCAGAAAAAATATAAATAGGATATTTTCATAGGGAGATACATTTTTTTTCAGAAAGACACAGAAGTTCGGGAAACACTGAGTGGGCAATATGATTCCCAGTAGTAATCTGTCAGAGGACAGAAAGGTATCTCGGCTAGTTAGTGGAGTTAAGACGAATTAAAGCAATGCACACGTGACCCTTGAACAACGTGGGGGTTAGAAGCACCGAACCCTCTACGCAGTCAAAATTCCGCCTGTCACTTTTGACCCCCACCCCGGAATACTAAACCACTCCCAGCCTGCTGTTGGGCAGAAGCCTTACCGATGACGTCAACAGTCGAGGAACACGTATCTTGTATGTTCCGTGTGATATTTACTGTATCCTTACAATAAAGGAAGCCGGAGAAAAGAAAATGTTATGAAGAAAATCATCAGGAGGAGAAAATGCATTTACAGGAGTGTACGTTTTTATCGAAAAAAATCTGCATTCTTAGTGGACCCACACAGTTCAAACCCGCATTGCTCAAGGGGGCCGCTGGATTTAGGAAAGGCTGCCCCGGAGGAGATCTCGGCGAGTGGTTGTCAAAACAGCGAGAAGGGAAGGTACGGTCAGACTAGAGTGTCGTGCACTCATCCAAATTTCAGGAAGGAGGAGAGCTGCACACACAGAGGGAGACTAACTACGAAGCAGCAAGATCTCAGCAAGGCTGCAGGGGCAGGCTGCGCTCTGAACGGTGACGACGCCCGAAGGAGAAAAGCGTAAAGAGGAAACTCTTCCCGGGGAAATAAGTGGTACTTGGAAGGCAAGCATCATGTAATCCTGTTAGCGCTGCCCTGGGCTAGGGTCTGGGGAGCCCAGTGCCAGGGTGAGGAGGAGGTCTGGAGAGGAAGAGGTGGGCTTTTGTGCAGAGGGGCTAAGTTGAGACTGGCATGTTGCTGGAAGCTTCTGCAGGAGGCAGCGTCACCTTCTCCCCACCTGCCCCCCACCCCCTGCCTGCATCAGTGCCAGCGTACTCAGGGGGACCATCTCCACATCGCCCCTCCTCTCTACCAAGGGCACCCCGGGGGATGCCTGGGAGGACCCAGGACTAAAGCGCAGTACAACTCCCTCTCCTGTTGCAGGTTGTTCTGGGACTGGGGCCACGGCGGAGGCCACCCTGGGGACAAGGATGGGAGGACCCAGGAGTCAGCCAGCCTTAGAACCAGCAGTGTGGTTGAGGCAAGAGATCCAAGGAGACCAGTGAAGATTTTAGGATCCTGCAGCAAGCATCACGGACACACTGGCAATGGTCTAGTAGACGGAGAAGAAGGAAACAAAAACCGAAGGGGCTGCTAGAGAAGAGGTTGAGGAAACTGGGAGATTAGATATGCAAATGGACAATGGCCAGACTGTCTATAGAAATTAGAGTCTGTCTCACAGCTGCGGCTGCCTGACCAAGACACCAACCTCCCGCCTAAAAGAGCCAGCCTGCAGGAAGGCAGGCTATTTCCAGTAACATCCAAGATGCCAAACAATCACGTCTGCAACCCTGTAACCTCATGCCCCCAATGGCCACAGCCCTCGATTAAGAACTACCCGCTTCCTTAATTTTTGTTCCCACTTCCAGCTCGGGACCAAGCAGAGAAAGCCAAACATGCGCCCCTCAACCGAGGACAGAGGACGCCTCGATTCCAGAAGCTGCCCAGCCTCCAGCTTCCCCTGCCAACAACCCCCCACAGGACTCACCTGAAGGCCTCCCCCTTTTCCACTAGAAGCTCTCCGGGTCCTATACCCGAGTCTCTGCCAAAAAATGGTGGAGGCTGCCTGCTTTGCCAGAGCCAGCCCTGGACACTCTCTGCTCTGCGGTTGTCTTCGTTTCCTCCCCCAGAACCAAAGAGCACAGTCAGGAGAAAGCAGATTCGGGACAAGTGAGGACGCGGGAGGAACGGAAGTTGGTTGTGCAGCGAGAAGGGCATTTCTGACGCTCTGGAAGGGACGGGGAGAGGTTTCCTATTTACCTGTTCCCTGTTGTGAGTTCCCGCAGCGTTCTTATGGGCTGCGCAATTTACCAACAAAGCCCCGTGAGACAGATTTCTTTTAATCTACTGCTTTCAAGAGAAACAAAATTAACATAGCCTTTATAACCCCTCAGGGGGGAGTGGAGGCCAAGGCCGGGGTCCCTCCTTTTCCCGTGCCAGGCCGTGCGCCCCAAGTCCTCTCTGCCATTGTCCCTGTGCTCCTGACCACGGTACGCCGTTGCCTCAACTGTCTCATTATTCACTGTGCTGTGGCTGGTTCTTCTGTGCTTCCGTGCTCTGTAAAGAGGCATCGGATGAAATAATGAAATGAATATCCTGTCCAAATTTACAGTCAGTAAGTAGTATAATGCAGACCTGAATTCAGATCTTTCTTTCTTTTTTTTTGTTTTTAAGATTTTATTTATTTATATACAGAGAGAGAGCACGAGCGGGGGTGGGAGGGGCAGAGGAATAAGTAGACACCCAGCTGAGCAGGGAGCCCGATGCGGGGCTTGATCCGAGGACCCTGAGATCATGACCTGAGCCGAAGGCAGCTGCTTTACCGATGGAGCCACCCAAGCATCCTGAATCCAGATCTTTCTGATTTCAAAGTCTATGGCCATTCACTGCATTAGGCTTACTTGGAAGTGCAGTAGTGAAACGGCCATTAAATGTATTGACTTGAGGCGGTCAGAAGAGTCGGCTGGCATGTTGGGAAGTACACTGTAGTTTCTAAACACGACGGCAAGGGACGGAACTGACGGTCAGAGGCTGTCAGCCAGGGACAAGAGAATGGGAGACGGTTCTGGAATTAGCTGGTGGTGTTGCCTATCACATGGTGTGAGTGGACAATGCAAGAAAGTTCCATCAAATTAAAATGAGAACTATCAGGAGCAGATGGTGGGGGAGCGGGCTCTCTGACTGGAGACGGGCTGGACGCGGCACAAAGAATGGCCATTACCCCACCTTGGTCCTGTGCGCTGGAGAGAGGACACAAAGCAGGGGCTTCTCGGGGTGAAGTTAGAGCTGGCAGACGGACAGGCAGTGCCTACTGCGTGGCTGAGAATGCAAGACGACACACACATGGCACAGGGGAAGAGGCTGCAGAAGAGAGGGGGACTGGAGGGGCTGCGGGTTCTAGAAAACATGGCTGCGTGGAGGGGCATCCCAGTGACCAGGCCGTGACCCCAACTCCCCAGGGGCCAGGCCGCCGGGGAGTGGTGGGTAATTGGAAGAATATGTTCCAGATCCAGGGAGAAGCAGTGTTGAGTCGCTGGGATTTCATTATTGCTTGAGGTAGAGAAATAAGCAGACCCAGATTCCAGCTGTGTAAGCTTCAAGTAAAAATCAGACTAAATTACAGTTTCTTGCAAGTGAAAAGAATAGTTCTAAGGCTCCCTCTTTTTTATTGGTGTTGAAATCTACAAACACCTGCTAATGTGAGTTAAAAGGTCCTGCGAACGTGGTCTTACAGAAGTTGCTACAGTGTGACCTTTATAAAGCTGCTTCTTGGCAGCCGGGCTTTGCCATTCCAAGTACTCAGCCGACTTAGTCACCAAGAGAGGTGAGAGGGGGCAGAGCCACTCCACAGAATAAGAGGAGTCACCGGCCCCCCGTCCACGGATGTTTCTACCTGTCGTGTCACTGGATTCCCAGAAAGTACTGGTGCAGGAGTGAGTGTTCAGGAGGGAGACGGTGACCAGCTGCTATTGTTCTGTTGCTTTACTGAAAATCCCAGCACAATTGTTCTCCCAAATTCAGTCTGGGAAGTAAAGACACGTAAGAACCCCTTTCCAACATCTTAGAATAAATCTAGAATGTACGCTAATTCCTCTCTTGTATCCTTCGTTCCATGTCTAATACGGTTCTCTGGTAACTAGACTATAACGTAACATGGGCTAGAAAACAAACACACTTCAGTGGTCTTTTCCAGACATTTTTTATGCCACACATTCAACCCTCAAGGCAAAGTCTCCAAGATAAAAACCCACATACACGTTACCAAGTGCTTGTTGATCTTAAGCTGGAAAAGAGGGGCACTTAGACTAATGCTTGCCCCAGGGAAAAACTACAATTAAAATTCATTGTAAGCTCTAACTCGTGAGAACTCTCTGGTGAATTACCCTGACTTCAGCTCTGCAGCAACATGTAATAAAAATGGGCTTCTTCTCTATCTGCCCCCTGCCGTGGTGCTTGCCTACACCCTCTCCATGACCTTAAAAAAAAAAAAAAAAAAAGCAGCTCATGGAAGAGTTGGATAAGGAGATTTATGGGGATAAAACCATGCCCCGATGGCCCTGCCAGGTAGGAATAACATCCCCAAGGAAACATTATTTAAGGTAACGGACGAGACATAACACGTAGATAAAATGTAAGCTATTTCTAGATTAATAACAAACCACGCGGGACATGGAGCTAGAGGAGAAGCTGCGTGTCTTCTTACAGACATGCTGATTTATTTCGTCCTGGATCTTCAGCTGCCATTTTTCCTGAGAGGTGCGCTTTCTGAACTGCCACTTGATGTGACAACTGGCACGGTGTCCTTTGTCCATTTGGGGCACTCGTGTTTGCCAGGATCCTCATGGAAGAACCCAAAACCTCATCGACAGAGAGGGGTCTCCAGAAATGCCAACCGTACAAAACTTCATTCTGTCCTGCAGGATATGCCCAGATTGTAAAGAACCGTCACTGATGAAATCATTACTCATTTGTATTCCCTCGGGCAAAAAGTAAGAGTCATGCCTCAGCTCAACTCAAGGGGACACGGCATGATCACATGACCTTAGGATATTTTTCTCTCCGCTGTCTCGCGCCTTTGCTTTTCTGCCCGCCCCCTAAAAGAGAAGTTTTGTTTGTTACCTCTTACCGACATTTATTTTGACAATTTTTTTCTGAAAGTCCATCCTCGTCCTCTCCCATGATGTCCACGGCAGAAAATATCAAGGCCACGAGAATGGCAAAGCAGCACACCAGGGCAAATATCACGATGCACTTCTGCTGGGACTGTTAAGAAAAAGAAGGAAAAGAAAAGTGAGATGCAGCTTTTGCTTCGGAAACTCAGGATTGGACAGCTTTTTAAAACCGTCTGGGAAACAATTACTTTCATCACTGCCAGTAGGGCTGCCCTCGGAGGGAAATCTTGGTGCTCCTTTCTCAACACAGCCGTTGACCCCCCACGAAGTATGTGAGAACCTGCTAAATTATGCAAGTGCCGTATCGAGGCTTCTGAATGCGTTCGCGCTCCCTCTTTCTCATTAAAAGCAGTCCAGAAGCTCTGGAGATCTTCCAGAGAACCTTCTACAACAAGCAGTGCGAGGTCCATAAGTACACATTAAAAATAAGAGTGGCTCAGTAATTATTCTCTGTCCCCTGTTATTATCACCACTCTATGCAAAGTCTCTCACTCAAACTCTGTATCCTCTTGCTTCTCCCATCTTGTCTTGCTCTGAGACCTTTATTTCGATGGCTCCAGGAGAGATGCCCCTGGCAGGTCAGGATGAGTCCCCCACTTTGATCAAAAATTAGATCTATCAGGTGCCAGCATCTTGGGTCACATAACTGACATGGCTCATTTTAAAACATTGAACACAGTCATAACCAACATTCATACTCTTGATACGATTTTCACTTAGAAAGAGAAGCTGAAGGTCCAGCCAATTTTGTCCTTATCTTTAGGGTCAAGTGTTATATTTTGAGACATCCTTGTCCCCAGGGGTTCATGGCCGCAGGTGGCAGAAGATGGGGCCGTGGTCACTGGGCAGCAGCCATGGCCCCCAGAACAAATAATTTTGCCTGCATTGTATTTATTAGATAAATCCAGATGGGGAAAAGAAGAGAAAGAACGATTTTTAATTTTAATTTTTAAAAGTGCTTCTGAAGCTTTTAGGGATTATTTACAGGAGAATACACACACATGTAGAAATGGAAGTCATGTGTATATACATATACATACACACACACACACACACACACACACACACACATTAGAGATTTGTCGAAACCAGCTAGCTTTGCTTCTCCCACCACCCCCCGTCCTTTATCCCCAGAGCCACATGATCTCCAAAGAACCAAGGAGCGTCCCCAAGCTCCGGGTCCAGTTTGTCCAGGGACAGGCTCAGATTACAGATTCTAGGGACAGGTGTTGTCAAGGAACGAAGGTGCCCGTGTGACCAGGCCCTACCAGCTCAGATGGCTGTTTCCATCTAGAGGCTCTGTCTTCTGACTTCCCTCAGGCGTCCCCTCCCAGGAAAAGCTGGTTCCAAATCCCTTCCTGCCTGTCACCGTGGCTTCTATTACTCCCCACCCAGGGAGGAAGTGGGGGAAAGCCCATGCGGCACACGACCATTGTTCTTTGCCCCCAGGCCCCCGGGATCTTTAAGACACGGGTACATTTTATTCTTCCCATCCCAAGCCACCAGCACAGGGCCGAACAGATAGAAGGTGCCCAAGAAATACTGACCGCAGACAAAGTGAATGACTGAAATGAAAACCACAAGGGCACACGTCAGAGGATGGAGAGTGACTGAAGCTTTCGAGACTCAGGGGTGGCCTTCCTGAGAATCGGCTGGCTTCCGTATTTTGGGGATGGTGAATCTCACGGCTTCTCCTTCATTGTTCCCTCTGTGCTTGAGCTGGAGGCAAGTCCACGCACCGCATTTACCAGCTAGAGCAAACCCCACAGAACTGTGCATTCATCCTGCCCCTCTATGTTCCATTCATCCCTAGTTTCTCTCTCTTTTTTAAAGATTTTATCTATTTATTTGACAGAGACTGAGAGAGAGCACAAGCAGGGGGAGCAGGAGAAGGAGAAGCAGGCTCTCTGCTGAGTGGGGAGCCTGATGCGGGACTGGATCCCAGGACCCTGGGATCATGACCTGAGCTGAAGGCAGACGTTTCACCGACTGAGCCATCAAGGTGCCCGCATCCCTAGTTCCTCATTAATTTTATTTTTAAGAAGCAGCATGGCGAACTGGTTGAGGGCACAGACTTGGGACCGAGATTGCTTGGATCCCTCCACCTACTGGTTCTACGCCCTTGGGCAAGTTATGTAGCCTGTGAGCTTCAGATTCTTTGTCAGATGGAGAGGACGACCACGAAATAATAATAACAACTGCCTCACAGAGTTGTGACTCATGACTGCGTTAAACGAGATACTCTAGGTAAAGTCCGTGGCCCAGTATCTGAACAGAGAGCACCCAGTGAGTGCTTGCTGCTGGACTATGTGCACCACTGGCAGCGGCCTCCAATATTTTGGAGAAACAAGGTAAAGATACGAAAAAATAAAAAATATACAGGGACGCCAGGGTGGCTGAGTCAGTGAAGCCTCTGACTCTTGATTTCAGCTCAGGTCATGATCTCAGGGTCATGAGATCGAGCCCCGTGTCGGGCTCTGTACCGGGCTTGAAGTCTGCTTGAGATTTCCTTCCTCTCTCTCTCTGCCTCTCCCCCAGCCCTCTCTCTCTCTCCTTCTCTTAAAAAAAAAAAGAGTAAAAGAAAACAGAAAACAAAAAGTATATGTATAAGAGAGAAGCAGAGTGATGGAGGCAGAGGAGAGGAAGACATGTGAAAGAGAGAAGGGAAATGGGAGATGAAAATTGTCTAGGATAAAATTTTTGAGAAGTTCTTCTAGCCATCTCTGACCTCAAAACTCTAAAGCAGCATTCCTCAAACTTCAGCCTGCATCGAAATCACCCGGAGGTCTTGTGAAAACACACACTGTGGGACCCCATTTCCAAAGGTTTTGGTTGAACGGTTGAATTGGTCTGGGGTGGGGCCAAGAATGTGCATTCCTAACAAGCTGCTAGGGGGCGCTGTGCTGGTGGTCCGGGGGCCAGACTGCGAGGTACCAAACTATCACCCATACTAAGTCCCCTGGGGAGGGGAGAAAGGAGAGGGGAGAGAACATCCCAAGCAGACTCAGCACTGAGCATGGAGCCCGACACAGGGCTCGATCCCAGGACCCTGAGACCACGACCCGAGCCGAAATCAAGAGTCAGATGCTCAACCGACTGAGCCACCCAGGCGCCCCTCCTTCAGTTCCTTTTCAAACAATAAAGGGATCGTGATAAATACATCCAATGTGGAGGCTTAGAAATAAATAATTTTTTTAAAAATTTTAAAAAAATTTTTGAATGAGTTTTCTCCTGCCCTTTACTTTTTACTTATTATTGATTTTCATTGCTTGTATAATCAGAAACTGTTTGCTGTTAACTGTTTTGAAAAAAAAACCCACATAATATAAAAAAGGAAATAAATCACTCCCAGTCCCACTCGGACAAAACTGCCAGTAGCATTTTGTTCTCGTTCTTTCCTATTTACTATGTCTACTGATCTAACAATCTGAAGATGTTGGTATCACTCTATATACAGTTTTGCATTATGCCTTTTGTACTTGATTATGCTTCAAGGTCATTAAATATTCTTCTAAAGCATAGTTTTAAATTGTTGTATCACATTCCATCGCATGGATATGTCACTGTCCCCTTTATTCTGAGAACTTGTTTTTTAAAAAGCCACTCATTTAACAACACAAAAAATAATTAAACATTTTTGTTATTTTACCCTATTCCCCAATAAATTATAAGCAGAAACAAACAAAAAATATTTAGAGTGGGTTAAAGCAATATAATTATAACACATTAATCTAGTCCAGAAGAGTCTCTCACCCAGGACGATATAATTAAACATTATCTCAAAAAGAATCCTGAAGAGAGCAGCATAAATATATCTTGTCAGGTACATTAGTGGGTACAGGATGAATACATCCTAATAAAGTTAATACTAAATGCTTCACCCACAGCAATATTGATCTGTTCCCTTTATTCTGAATTTTATGATGAAATAGTCAATAAGGGCTCTAGTTAATTTGCATGCTGCTAGAAGTACTTTGATGTAGTAACCCTCACAAATTTTCTATTAACTTCTATTCATTTAATTCCATATTATCTTATTCTATTAATATGAACTGACCTAGTTATTTTCATTTTAATTCACCAAAGAAGAGAAATTCAGACTCTGATACACATTTTTAAATGTCTCCTTGAAAGAATGTACTAGAACGATATAAGGTCAGACCACTACTTTCCTTAGTCTCCTTTCTTTTACGCCTCATCAAAAATGAAAGATTCTGTTCAAATGACAACCTAAGAGCCTCACAAATGACACCAAATTCCAGGGTACCAAGACATTTATTCATTTTCAAATCCTTAACAGATCATTTCAGACCATTCAGGAATCAATATGAAACACACTCTTCTGTTTTTACTGAATAGAATCAAAGTACGCAAAGTTTTAAGGAGAGCCCATTAACATGATTACAACCTCAACTTCGCTGATGAGCTCAACCAATTAAAAGAACACAAAACTTGAAATGCTATTATCCAGCATCAGTCTGTACTTTTCACTGGAGTTTGTACTGAAACAGTTTTGAAAAGAATTGCTTGCTTGGTCAAGAAATAAATCTAATTATGCTAACACCAACAATATTTACATATCATATCCTTACCAAATACATTTCACCTTAGTATAGAAAAAGAGATGTATGACCTCTTTGAAACTTGGGAGAACTATCTATTTCAGCTTGGGCTTTTATACCATTTGCTAAACTCTTAAAAGGAATTTGCACCCATGTGCCTAGGGGTAAAATATACATTTGCAAAAATTAACCATAAATTAAAATTGTTCATATTATTTTTTCATTCATTTACCATGGCAATTTTTAAAAACAAAATCATGGTGAAGTCTTAAAAATAACCATTTTTTATGTGTGCAGCTTTTAATACCTACAGAGCTGGAAGTTCTAGTACAATTATTCTCCATGCGGAAGATGTCAAAATTAGGACTCAAAGACACTGGGTTACTGTCCAACGTGATTCAACCACTTGGAAACAGTCCAGGGATTTAATTTAGGTCTTCAATCTGAAATCTCTAGATCTGGTCTATAGATCCAAACTTTTTCCTTTTCTGGTTTTCTTTTCATGACTTCATTTTCTACTTAATTTTTGCTATGATTATTTTATTAGTTTTATTATTAGTTTTTAGCTAACCAATTCCCATGTAGCTCATTAATGTAGAAATGAATACTGAACATTTGGCTCTAAGCTGTGGAGACAGGGCATTCTTGGACCTTTAGAACTTTCCTATGATTCTAAATGTGTTCCCAGCTTGAGTACCTAGACATGTTCCCAGAAAAAAAAATAGGTCACCCAGAAGATTCACAGTAAACTTAGCTGATGCCTTATCAGTCTCCTGAAAAATGATCACATTCTGGTACCATAGTAGAAAATCTAGACTGTAAATTACTTAAGGGCTTTGCTTTGAAAATCCCCTTTTAAAAGAATTGTCACTTCACTTTCCATATACACTTTGACATTCCCTGGGTCCTGTTTTAGAATTTTTCTCTTCTTGTTTTGTGCCCTCTCCCTGAGGGACTCTAATTTACTCCCAAGCCTTCACTGGCTATATATACTGGTAACACCCCAGAGTATACACCAGCTTAGAGCACTTGCTGAGTGCCAGATCCACACTGAATGAGTTTTTCTGGAAGAGTCGACCAATCTAAGTCTACCAGTCTAAGTTGAGAAGAAAAAGTGGGTATTTTAGAAAGGCCAGGTCAATTAGAGTTGACAAAACAGAGTAGTAGAGAAAGGAGACCTTTACAGGCACAGAGTTGTAGAGATCTTCAGAGAGTCTCCTGAGTCCTCAGTTAAGTACTGATAAGTATGTGCATATAAGGAAATTACCTGAGGTCTGGAAAAAGCACCACCTGAAAGGAACAGATGAAACAACCCCTAACCAAACACACAACCAGGAAGAGCTGCTGTTCCCACTATCCAGAGTGGAAAAATCATAATACATGGGGCATCAAGTAATCAGGAGGATACTGTATCTAGAAAATTGAAAGGGGAGGGACGCCTGGGTAGCGCAGTCCTTAGGTGGCTGCCTTCGGCTCAGGGCGTGATCCTGGCGTTCCAGGATCGAGTCCCACATCGGACTCCTCCCCTGGGAGCCTGCTTCTTCCTCTCCCACTCCCCCTGCTTGTGTTCCCTCTCTCGCTGGCTGTCTCTCTCTGTCAAAATAAATAAATAAAATCTTAAAAAAAAAGAAAAAGAAAATTGAAAGGGGAAAAATCAGCCCTAGACTCAACACTGCTCTCCCACCTAAAAAACCATAAAAGCAAGCCTTAAAAACCCAAACTGTTCACATGTAACTATGTCTAAGAGCAAATCTCAAGAATATTTTTAAATATATGATAATATCCACCACAGAGCAAAATCTAAATCACAATGTCCAGCATCCAATAAAGAATTTCCAGACATGCAAAGAAACAGAAAACCACAACCCCAAATGAGGAGAAAACTCAGTCAACTGAAATCAACTCAGAAAGGAATTATAGGTGACTGAATTAGTAGACACAGATATTATATCAAATATTAATATATATCATATGTTCAAGAAAATATGTTAAAGAGAGATAAAGAAGATATAACAAAGGGCACACATCAAAATTCTGGGGATGGGAAATACACTGGATGGGATTGAGAGCATATTAGACACAATACAAAGACAGTTTAATGAATGCTATGAAGACACAGAGAAAAATATGGAAAAACATGAACAGTGTATCAGTGAGCTATGAGACAACTCAAGTAGCCTAAAATACATGTTCTTGGGGTCTCCAAATGAGAGGAAGATGCAAAAAAATTTTGAAAAATATAAAGGCCAAAAATTACTCAAATTCATTGAAGATATAAAAGTCAGAGTCACTTCAGAATGATAAAGAGATAAATTCATCAAAAAGACACAACAATAATGAACTTTTATTCACCTAATAAGAAAGCTTCAAAATGCATAAAACAAAGGCTAACAGAACTGTAAAGAGAAATGAACAAATCTTTAACTACTCCATGATGTCAAAACCATTCTCTCAGTAATTGATAGAATAAATAGGGAAGAATTTTAAACAGAATGAAAATAAAAATACAATATATGAAAATACATGAGATGCAGCAAAAGAAATGCTTTGGGGAAATATAGATCATTAAATGCATGTGTGAAAATAAATAAGGTCTTAAATGATCTAAACTTCTACCTTAAGAATGTAGAAAGAGAAAAGAGCAAGTTAAACTCAAAATAGGCAGAGGAATGAATAAAGGGCAAAACACAATAAAAGAGAAAACAGAAAACAGTTCCAAAAAAAATCAATGAAATCAAAGTCTGGTACTTTGAAAAGATCAATAAATTGATAAACTATATATAAAGGAAAGACACAATTTGCAAATATCTCTATGAGAGATAGGACATCACCACAGATGATACCAAAAATAAAATGATAAGGGAATAATATGAATAAATTCATGCCAAGAAATTCAGTGTAAATAAAATGGATACATTTTTATAAGATAAAAATTACTAAAGTTCACTCAAGAGGAAATAGATAACCTGAATATATCCTTATATCAATTAAAGAAAATAAATTTTCAGTTAAAAACCTTCCTACAGAGAAAACTCAAGGCTTAAATGGCATCATTGATAAATTATGCCAAACATCTGAGAAATAGTAATAACAATAACACAAAAAAACAAAGACAGGGAAAAACCTCCCAACTCATTCTATGAGATCAACATTACCCTGATACAAAAACCAGACAGAAACTTAAAAAAATGTTTTGTCCTGCTCCTTAATAATGCACTATCTAGAAAGTGAAAAATTCACTTTCATGCCTGCTAGAGTTCTCCCAATGGCACTTAAAGGTGTTCCTGTTTGAGGAAATTCCCACTATTTTTACCAGACCAATAATGGTAAATTATCTCTTTAGCAACCTAGGTTGTTCTTTCCCTTTTAAAGATATGCGAATTTATTGTTTGACCACGCGTTTGTTAGTTTTCTACCTTTTGGTCTCTTTCACTAAACTGAGCTCCTTGAATTCTAGGATCTTGTCTAGACCCATAACGCCTGGCATCTTTAAAAAAAAAAATACAGAGGTGCCTGGATAGTTCAGTCCACTGAGCATCCAACTCTTGGTTTCAGCTCAGGTTATGATCTCTGGGTCCTGGAATTGAGCTCTGCGATGGGCTCCGAGCTCAGCAGGGAGTCTGCTTGAGGCTTCTCTCTCTCCCTCTGCCTCTCCCTCTGCTGGCATGGGCGCACGTGCTCTCTTTCTCTCTCTCTCTCAAATAAATAAATAAATCTTTAAAATCAATCAATTAAAAAAACCATAATGCTTGGCAAACATGTTCAATAAATATGTGCTGAATGAGTGATGACTAAGTGAAGAAAGGCAAAAACTGGCAAGGGCTATAAAATCAAAATGATGCTTTTCGTGTTTTACAACCTGGATTATTTATTTCCTACTTATAAGTGTTTCCATTGACTCCCATCACAGAAGCACATTTATTTGTAAATAAAAAACATGCAAAAAATTAAGTACTATAAGCTCAAAATTAGCCTAACAAAGAGGATAACATGCAGAACAGAGAGGATCTTTTCCAAAATAGCAAGAAAGAGAACAAAAGTTCAAGTTTGAATCAACTGAACACAGGAAACTGCTTCCAATCTTACACAAATTCTTAGAGATAATAAATAAATACCTTATAATAATAATAATAACTCTATAATAGTGCTTAACAAATAAAAAGGACCACCAATGGACAAGAAATTGTAAAGATTTACTGTAAATTAGATAAACCGAGGAGATCAAAACCCAAGACACACCTAGAAAAACACAAACTGCTGTAAGGGAGAGCTCCAAGTATAGAGGTAACACAGAAAGAACTAGAAGAAACTTTGGAATGACTGACAGTGAGTAGTTGGGATATGTTTCAGAGCAGGTTGGCCAGTCAGTCCTTCCCACTACTGCTTTCTTCTTCCCTCTAGTGCCGAGCACCACATGACAGAAGTGTCACACGCAAGATGAGCCATGAATAGGGCAATATCCTCGGAGAGCTAAGGATCCCCAGGAGGAAACTACCAGCACAGGCAGACCACACAGCTGGACATCATATGCAGCCCCTCCTATAAAACCTGGAGACAAAACATTGTGCTCAACCAACGCCCATAGACGTGCAGATAGGAACTACCAAGTACAGAAGTGGACAGGCAATTACATGGCTCCAAGAGTCTGAGGAAAAACCAAACCATGAAAGAGGTACTTAACTCAACCAAGGCAACAAATTCTGGAGAAAATAAAACAACCATACGACTGAGCCTTGAAAAGTAAGAATAAACCAAGTTTTCAGGAAGATGAGGGGTTAAGTTGCACCCCTGAAACATCAGGAGAGATTATTATGAAAGACGAGCAAAAAGAGATCCTGAAAATGATAAACCTCAGCAGATGGGCTGAATATCACAAGAGACACAGGTGAAGAGCAAATTCACACAATTAAGTCAAAGGATTCTCCCACAATGCAATGCAAAAGAACAATCTCCTAACACCTATTGGAGAAAACTCAAGAGAAACAGAGAACCAACCTAGAAAACCAGTATCTATCAGATCCCTGTTCCTAAATGAAAGGACTCTAAATAATCAAAGAAATAGAGAAAGAAAAAACTTTAATAGCTAAAAATACATGTCTTCCAAATAAGTACATTTGTTTTGTACCTGCGTTTGGTAACAATTCAGAAGATTGATAAGTCTGCTTGGCAAGGACTGGGGAAATGAGTGTTGGTCTGAACAAAATCAGGCAGAGCTTGTCTGGACAGCAGTCTGGCAGTTTTTATCGTGATCTTTATCAGAATTTTAGATGTACATATCCTTTGGCTCCTCAATTTCACTTCCCAATACTCAATTTTGTGGAAATGTTTACTCATGTACACAAAGATGTAAGACTGCAGTGTCGCTGTGGCGGGGGAAATCTAGGAAAAATGATCAAACTACCCATAAACAGAGGAACTGAGAGAGCCAAAAAGAGTCATCCTGCAGAGTATTGTAGCCACTAAAATGTAAATGTTGGAAAACGAGGGGAAAGACTCAAGGGACTCACCCAAAACTCTTGGCAGTCGTGGTCTGTCAGGAGCGGGGAGGTTTTGTGCCGCTGGATGCATCGCAGTGTTTAAGGTGCTCACGGCTTACTCTGTATTTTTCTATATTATTTAGATATTGCATATGAGCCCTCATATGTAGATATTTCATATTTAGATATTTCGTCTAAGCCTTCCTCAGCAATGAGGAAGAAAGCTACCCATTCTTGTCCATTCTTGGACTCTGCCCACCTCAAGGCAGGTCACTGATCCTCAGCTTAGCTTTCCGAAGACACAAGGGGGCATCATCAGCCACTGCCCGTGGGTAATCTATATTTACTTGAAGTCCCCCTATTATTAAGCAGAGGACAGATATAATCCCAAGTTTCACAAATTGCAGAGGATAACCGGACAATTCTGGAGAATATCTGAACACGGAGAACACCTGGAAACCCTCTAGTTCAACGCCTCATTGTATCATTTTCCAGGTAAGAAAATGCTGGAAGTAAGATGCGATGACCCACTGTGCCCTCATTTCTCTGCCAGCGTTTGGCTGGTTGAATGACAGACCAGCAATACAAAGAACAAAAGAGTCTGCGAAAGACAAATGACACGAATAAGGCATCCTCGCGCTGTGATTTGAGGGCAGGCATGCCCAGCACACCTGACCAGTGCGGGGGGAGGCGGTGAGGGGAAGGAGGCCCTTGAGAAGTCAGTGAACTTCTTCCATCCCTTTCCTCTTGCCTGCAGTTACTGGTGGCATCAGACAAGAGAAGCAAAGTGTGTTTAATTCGGTTTAAAAACAGGTAAGGAACATCTAACATGTGTTATATGCTATCCCAACACTGGTGATTCAGAAATGAGGCTCTTAAGGAGGTCGCTGCCCTTAAGGACCTCACATTTGAGGGCTGTGGGTGTGTGTTGCAGAGGACGGACAGTGAAGGACAACACAGTGTGACGTGTGATGATCCGGTGGTACAGAGTGAGGAGGGGCTGGGACGGTGACCACTCCATTGGAGCAGGCTGATCCTGGTGTCACCATGTGCCCTGCCGTGCACACCTAATTCCCTAGAATGGGGAAACAGGGATTTCCTCTGCACTCACCAGAAAGTGAAATGAGTTGTTCTGAGCAGTAGTGAGTGAACAAGAACACACTGTCAAAGTCAATATAGAGCAGCCGACATGTACCAGTGGAAACGTTGTATTTTCACACTCTCTCTGTGTGCCTCCATTGCAGATAAAGGTGAATGAAAAACGACAACCAATTGTCAGTTGGTCTTTGATAAGGTGAGGGCTATTTTGGTGACTTGTATTCTATACTCTGCTTTTAATGAGCTGAAAAAAGTTTGAATCTTTCAATCTATCAAAATAAATCCAAGCCTTTCCAATTTACTGTTGTAGGAGATTTATTCTGAAGACCACTAGTTAGGATTGTTTTATGTTTCTTGTCTAAATTATTTGTTTCCTGATCACTGTAAAGGATGATACTTCAGTTAGGGGAAAAAAACATGGCGGACAAAACTTAAAAATCTATATTTTATTGGGGCGCCTGGGTGGCTCAGTCGTTACGCGTCTGCCTTCGGCTCAGGGCGTGATCCTGGCATTATGGGATCGAGCCCCACATCAGGCTCCTCCGCTGGAAGCCTGCTTCTTCCTCTCCCACTCCCCATGCTTGTGTTCTCTCTCTCGCTGGCTGTCTCTCTCTCTGTCAAATAAATAAATAAAATCTTTAAAAAAATCTATATTTTATTACTTTATTTTTAAAGATTTTATTTATTTGAAAGGGAGAGAGCAAGTGAGAGCACAACAGCAGGGGGAAGGAGAAGCGGACTTCCCACTGAGCAGGGAGCCCATATGCGGCGCTTGATCCCAGGATGCAGGGATCATGACCTGAGCCAAAGGCAGACGATTAACCAACTGAACCATCCAGGCGCTCCCAACAATCTATATTTTAAACTAATTAAAAAGCAAAGAAAAGTCAGGATTGACTTTGGGTATAACAGTGACAAGATTTATCTTTGGTTCTGCCATTGTTTGGTTTTCCTCTTATTTGAAAAAGGCACACGCACACGCACGCACCGTGCATTCACACAAACATACTTGCACACACATGTATACACATGCACGTGCACACACACACATTTATAAAAGGTGTGATTAGGGAAGCTTACAGTGGGATCGGGAGGGAACTTAAAGCCATCTAACCCAACCAGCCACTCAGTGCAAGGATCTCACCTCTGCACCGCTGACCTACACCACCACCCTCTTCTGCATGGTCCCGTTGAGCTAGCAGAAGCTCGCTACTTAATGAGTCAGCGCTAATTTGTTCAAAGTCCTTATTTACATGGGAAGACACCTGAAGAACAGAAGCATATCTTGCACCACCATGACTGAACACCCATCTGGACGGCCCTTTTCCTTCTGACCTGGTCCCTAATTCCCTTGTGGCTCTTCTTCCTGCCCCTCCCCCCAATCCCTCGTCCCTCTCCGTCTTTGTCTCTCGTTTTGGACCTCCTTTGGTCCCTTACCCCTTCGCTGCCTTCCAACCCTTCCACTGCTCCTGTTCTGTTGTGAGTCGGCCAGCACTCCCCGTGCCGCAATGTCCTCCTGGTCTTCTGCTCCCACTCCCAACCACTTCCAAGCTTCTGTGGCCTCATCCCACAGAAAGTCCATCTGTCCTGACTACAAAGGGTTCACAAAAACACAAATGATAATGTCCCAAGGCAACAGCTAAAGAAATGCAGTTTTATAATACAGCCAAGTGAGGTCACTAGTAGTAGAAGGGGGAGGGGTGGGAGTTCAACATTTCAGTAGACATTTTAACAGAATTCAAGTCTTATCTCATTAACAGCATTTGGGAAAAACGCTGCCTACTGCTTTTATATGTGCTGACATGCCCCTTCTCCTCACCATTCATTTATCAACCCCCTTCTTCAAAGATTCAGATAGAAGCTCATCCCAAGCCATGTACAGGGCACAGCTATAATCGCACAGGGCAGGATGCTGTGAGAACACGGCTTTGTGGGGTGGGCAGGGTACAAGAACATCCGTGCAAAGCACCATGCCGAGCCCCACAGCAGTCACCCCCTGCAAGGAGGGGACTGTTGACTGTGGTCTCAGGCTGAGAGGGAGCTGAGGGATCTTCCCTTGGCTCATTGAAAGCAACTGCTCTTCAGTCCCTCATGCTCCCCACCACAACATCCTTATCACTCCCTCAAAAGCAAGAGAAACCATCTTCCAGATGCCTAAGCCACAAGATAAAATATTAAAAGATCGTGGAACCAGGAGAGAAGAGTCACCATGTTTTTCATGTTTCTTCTTTCTTTCCTTAGAGCAACACGCCTTCAGTTTCTCCATTCATCAGAGAGGCCGGCCTGGGTTCTACTTCCTCACCAGGGTTCCATAGACCGGGCAGTAATAATTAGCACCTATTTGCGTATGGCCCTACAGTTCAAAGGCACTTTGCATACACATCAGTCATTCCGTTCTCTCTCTCTCTCTTTCTCCCTCTTTTTTACCTATCCTCTCTCTTGAAGTCAATGTTTGGAGATGCCTGACCATCCAGTCTCCCCTACTGAGCACATCCAGGCCTTTCCCTGAGTCTGCAGGCAGTGGAATCAGGCCTGAGGTTTGTCTCAGGCAGTTTCTGAGCAGAATGAATGGAATCATTTTGGCACATGAATCTCAAGGTGCCTCTGTGTGGTCAAATGTGTGGTCTGCCTAAGTATAAAAACCCCCAGTCTTCTGTGATTCGGGTCCCAGACGAGGAGCTGTGCTATCATTTTCTACATGATCCAAGTAGCCTATCTTATACTGCAAGACATCAATCAGGGATTTCATCAGAGCTTGCCCCACAGAGGGAGGGTTTAATACTTTAACAGTAAACACAGCTTCTTCCCACAAAAGCATCTGAGAATGGCTGTCCTTACCTTTCAGGCTGAGCAACGGAATCTCATGCTCTGGATTAGGGATGTGATCCCAGTCCCAGGACACCTCATATAGGAGGCCTGATATCTTAAAATACAAACAATTGTAAGAGAATACTATGAAAAATTATATGCCAACAAACTGGACAATCTGGAACAAATGGATAAATTCCTAGAAACATACAAACTACCAAAACTGAAGCAGAAAGAAAGAGAAATTTGAACAGACCCATAACCAGCAAAGAAATTGAATCAGTAATCAAAAATCTCCCAGCACTGGGTGTTATACACAACTAATGAATCATCGAGCCTTACATCGAAAACCGGGGAGGTACTGTATGGTGACTAACATAATATAATAAAAAATCATTATAAAAAAAAAAATCTCCCAACAAACAAAAGTCCAGGGCCAGATGGCCTCTCAGGGAAATTCTACCACCAAACATTTAAAGAAAAGTTAATACCTATTCTTCTCAAACTGTTCCAAAAAAATAGAAATGGAAGGAAAACTTCCAAACCCATTCTATGAGACCAGAATTACCTTGATTCCAAAACCAGACAAAGGCTCAGCTAAAAAGGTAACTTACAGGCCAATATCCCTCATGAATGTGGATGCAAAATTCTCAACAAGATACTAGCAAATAGAATCTAATGTTACATTAAAAGAATTATTCACCACGATCAAGTGGGATATTCCTGGGCTGCAGGGGTGGTTCAATATTTGCAAATTAATCAACATGAAAAACCATATTAATAAAAAAAAGGATAAGAACCATATGATCCTCTCAATAGATGCAGAAAAAACATTTGACAGGGTACAGCATCTATTCTTGATAAAAACCCTCAAAAAAGAGGTATAGATGGAACATACCTCAACATTAGACAGGCCACATACAAAAGACCCACAGCTAATATCACCCTCAATGGGGAAAAACTGAGAGTTTTCCCTCTACTCAAGAACAAGACAGAGATGTCCACTCTCATCTTTACTGTTTAACATAGTGCTGGAAGTCTTACCCTCAGCAATCAAACAAAAAAAGAAACAAAAGGCATCCAAATCATCAAGGGAGAAGTCAAGCTTTCACTATCTGCAGACAACATGATACTCTACGTAGAACACCTAAAAGACTCCACCCAAAAACTTCTAGAACTAATACATTAATTCAGCAAAGTCACAGGATATAAAAATCAATGTACAGAAATCTGATGCATTACTATACAGAAAAAATGAAGCAGCAGAAAAAGAAACCAAGGAATCAATTCCATTTACAAATGCACCAAAACCATTTAAGACACCTAGAAATAAACCTAGCCAAAGAAGTGAAAGATCTGTACTCTGAAAACTACAGAACACTGATGAAAGAAATGAAAGAGGACACAAAGAAATGGGAAAACATTCCATGTTCATGGATTGGAACAACAAATATTGTGAAAATGTCTATACTACCCAAAGCAATCTACACATTTAATGCAATCCCTATCAAAATACCTATAGCATTTTTCACGGACTTAGAACAAACAATCCCAAAATTTGTATGGAACCACAAATGACTCCAAATAGTCAAAGCAATCCTGAAAAGGAAAAGAAAAGCTGGAGACATCATGATTCCAGACTTCGAACTATATTACAAAGCTGCAGTCATCAAGACAGTATGGTACTGGCACAAAAACAGACACATAGACCAATGGAACAGAATAGAAAACCCAGAAACGGATCCACAACTATATGGTCAACTGATCTTCAACAAAGAAGAAAAGAATATCCAATGGAAAAAAAAAGACAGTCTCTTCAATAAATGCTGTTGGGAAAACTGGAGAGCAACATGCATAAGACTGAAACTGGACTGCTTTCTTACACCATGCACAACAATAAATTCAAAATAGATGAAAGGCCCAGATATGAGACAGGAAACCATCAAAATTCTAGAGGAGAACACAGGCAGCAACCTCTTTGACCTCGGCCCCAGCAACTTCTTACTAGACACATTGCCGGAGGCAAGGGAAACAAAAGCAAAAATGATCTATCGAGACGTCATTGAGATGAAAACCTTTGCACAGTGAAGGAAACAATCAACAAAACTAAAAGGCAGCCTATGAAATGGGAGAAGATATCTGCAAATGACATATCCAATAAAGGATTAGTAGCCAAAATCTATGAAGAATTTATCAAACTCAACATCCAAAAAACAAATAATCCAGTTAAGAAATGGGCAGAAGACATGAATAGACATTTTGTCAAAGAAGACATCCAGATGGCTAATAGACATATGAAAAGATATCCAACATCACTCATCATCAGGGAAATACAAATCAAAACCACAATGAGATACCACCTCACACCAGGCAGAATGGCTACAATTAACAACACAGGAAACAGATGTTGGGGAGGATGCGGAGAAATGGGAACCCTCTTACACTGTTGGTGGGAATGCAAACTGGTGCAGCCACTCTGGAAAATAGTATGGAGGTTCCTCAAAAAGTTAAAAATAGAACTACTCTATGACCCAGCAATTTCACTATCAGGTATTTACCTAACGGATACAAAATACAGATTTGAAGAGATACATGCACCTGATGTTTATAGCAGAATTATCAACAACAGCCAAATTGTGGAAAGAGCCCAAACATCCATTGACTGATTAATGGATAAAGAAGATATGGTATGGCTATACAGTGGAATATTACTCAGCCATCAAAAAGAATGAAATCTTGCCATTTGCATCAACATATATGGAGCTACAGTGTATTATGCTAAGTGAAATAAGTCAAAGACAAATACCCTACGATTTCACTCATATTTGGAATCTAAGAAACAAAACAGATGAACATAGGGGAAGGGAAAAAAAGAGAGAGGGAAGCAAACCATAACAGACTCTTAACTATAGAGAACAAACTGAGGGCTGCTGGAGGGGAGGTGGGCAGGGGCTGGGTAAATAGGTGATGGGCAGTAAGAAGGGCACTTGTGATGAGCACTGAGTATTATATGTAAGTGATGAGTCACTAACTTCTACTCTTGAAACCAATATTACATTATATGTTAACTAATTAGAATTTAAATAAAAATTTGAAAAGAAAAAAATTTTTGTAACTAAAAAAAAGGCTCTTGCCTCTACAAAAAAAAAAAAAAGGAGGCCTGTTATCTTGGGAGCAGGGGAGAGACTTGGTAAATAAACAACTAGATGAATAATGAACAAAAAACAAAAGGAATAACCAAAAAATGACTTGAATGGTCATTTCTCCAAAGATGACATACAAATGGTACTCAACGTCACTAGGGAAATGCAAGTCAAAACCACAAAGAGTTATGACCTCACACTCATTAGGATGGCTAGTATGAAAAAATGAAAAAAAGAGAAAAAAAACCCAAGTTGTTGGCGAGAATGTGGAGAAACTGGAATCCTAGTACATTACCAGTAGTGAGGTAAAATGGTGCAGCCACTATGGAAAATGGTATTTCAGTGCCTCAAAAAATTAACAATAGAATCACCAAATGATCCAGCAATTCTTCTTCTAGCCATATATCCAAGAGAATGGGAAGCTGGGATTCCAGCAGAGGTGTACACACCCATTTTCTTCACAGCACTGTTTACTAGAGTCAAGAGGTGGAAATCACCCAAATCAATGGATGAATGGATAAACAAAATGCGTATTTGGATATACCCATCCAATGGAATATTAGTTAGTCTGTAAAAGGACAAGAATTCTGACATGCTATAACACGAATGACCCCTAACGGCATTATGCTGAGTGAAATAGGCCAGTCACAAGACATATACGGTACGATTCCACTTACATGACGTACCTAGGGTAGCCAAATTCACAGACGGAAGGCAGAAGCAGGTTGGCAGGCCCAGTGGAAGGGAGATGGGGAGCTACTGTTTAATGGGTGCAGAGTTCCAGTTTTGCAAGATGAAAAGGGTCCTACGTATGGTTGCACAGCAACCATGTGAGTAAACTTAATACCACTGAACTGTATGCTTAAAAATGGTGAAAATGGTAAATGTGATGTCTGTTTTACCACAGTAAATATTGTGTAAAAAGGCGAACCCAACAATCAACAGCAACGGCCGAGTTTGGCCTTTATCAGGTGTCCCTCCCTACTGGGTCTCTCCTAAGCGTCCAAGCCCTTTCCTTGGCCCCTGGCTCCGTCTGGTCTCACTCTTGGGTCTGCCACACCCAGAACTTTCCTCCACAATCCAAGAAGTCAATGCCTGTTGATTTAGACGGTATTCCCTGAGTCTCAGCCCAGGAGATAACTAGCTACGTGGCTCACCAGCCCAGGAGACGGAGAGCTGAGAAGCAACGTCTCCCACGCCAGCTAAGAGCACCAAACGCTTCTCTTCTGCCACTGTGTGTGCAGTTTACTGAGGTCACCCGTCCGCACAGGGTCCAGCTCCCGGACGCAATCTGCATTCTTGCCCATTACCTGCCCACCCGCTCTCCTAGAATAGACTGAGTGCCCTCCCCTTCCTTCTCGGCCGAGTCCCCTCTGCACGTACCCGGCCTCAGCCCCTCTCAAATCAATCTCAGCTTATTCCCCTAATGTCAAGGGACTGTGCAAACAAAGCCGTGTGTGGGCTTGCACAGGGAGGGAGATGGGGGTCCGGGCAGCCATTGCGAAGGTATCAGGTGCTGATGAAGACGGGAAAATGCTTCCAAAACACATAACGACACACACTTCACATCGGAGGCCAGCAAAGCTCTCATTGTTTGTTTTTGTTTCTTACCTTTATAAAAGCAATTTTTTTCAGTTTTATAATGTTTTAGATCAAATAGAAGCACATCTATGTCCACCTGCTTTGTAGCTGCTATTTCTCTTCTGTCTGCTTTTTAACAGTTATATTATTTCTATGGTAAGTTCACGGAGTGTGCGTGTCCCCTTCTGCTTCCTGCTGCCCTTCCCCTCCACGTGTTCCTGCAAAAGGCCGAGACCCCTTCATTCTGCTCTGTTGGTTGCCGCAAACACCTGCTTTTACTCTGTCACCCAACTGAACCTTGTAGCACATCCAGCTTGTCATCAATTCGCAACGAAACCCACAAATAAAGCCATGCGACTACACGAATGGTCGTTGGTAAGTCTACGCAGCACACCTCGTCTCCTATGTGTGGCTCTCAGGGGACCCTTTAGAACACTGGGGCTTGCTGGAATCTGCAGCAAACCGACAGGATGACATTCCTAGGCAAAAAAGGAATCAAAGCTAATATTTACTGATGTTCCTCACTATTCCAAATATGGTGCAGAGTGAAATGGTCATGTGTATTTTAAGATAATACTTGAGTCTGTTAAGAAATTCCTTACTCCCAATGGGTATGCCCTCAAGCCCCTGGGAATGTGCTCTTCTCTGCCTCTGGAGTTTTCCAGGGGAAAGCCTTCATCTACTCAGCACCTCAGCAAGGCCACTGTCATCATCACAGGTTAGGAGATGAATAAGAGATGAGTAGTTTGCCTGGAGACCAGCGTGTGGTAAGGGGCAGAAGTTGAATGCAATGAACATAGCAAGTTTACCGCACCATAAGCAAGCAGCCATATCCTCAGATAATACTTAAGGGCTGTAGGGAATCTCCTCCCCAAATTCCCTTCCTGGAAGTTTCTCTCTCCCTCTCTGCTTTGTCCTACCACCCAGAGCCCCACACCAGCCTGTGCATTTCTTCATCCAAGTTCTAAGCTGCTTGAGAAAGCCCAGCTATCTTTCGAACAATTTCAATCTTTAGTGCTTCATTTTCAAACTTCATTACCCCTGCATTCAAAATCCCTTGGGGACCATCCCCTGGGAAATCTTTTAAATCAACCCATTTCTGTCCTTCTGTTATCTGATATCCCAAGACATTTATCAATCAAAGTTCTTAATAAAAATCCAGTTGGCATCATCACATGCGGCCAAGGGCCTGTGTTCCTGCTGCATTCTATATCTCCATGGCTTTGCTTTATTTGCAACACAAATTACACGCTATGGCCTTGTGATGAGTCAAGTGCTTCTTTGGTGCAAATGCCTTCCTTCTGTACTGAACTCCAGGTACACAGGGACTGGAGAACAAGCCTTCCCCTAGAGGGAACAGTACAACCAGGCTTACCCCTGCCAAAGCTCGCTGCTGTGTATGAATCTGCACAAAAAGAGGGGGGATAAAAGAACTAAAAACAATGAGAGAGAAAGTTTTTGTCTGTTGCCAAATGTGTCAAGCAACAAGACCAGATGTCCCTGGGGATTCTGAGGACGCGATGAAAATAACAATTTTTTTTTCTGCAGTGTGATTGTTTTAAAATGTACCTGGGATTTGTCTTTGCCAGGTATAGTGAGGTGACAGACAAGGAGACAAGTACCTTGAAATTAGAGTTTCTTGCTTACAATTGCCCAGAGGAGGGACATGCTATTTTGAATTTTCTGTATTTTATGATGTTGTCACATATTAGGGGCTTTGCTAATCCCATAGAGACTGCCTCTCGTAGAGCTAGTTCATTTCTAGAGACAGCACGCAGGGTCACGTGGGGAGGCACCAGGGCCATTCAGGGCGCAGAAGGACTGAGGGCAGAGCACAGGCCACAGCCTCTCCTGGGCCAGACAGGGTAGGTGAGTTTGACAAGGACTGGACAGTTAGGGTTGGATAGCTTGAGTCATTTCGGTGGGCTCTGGGCTACAGGGATTGGCCACCAGTTGTCTGTCCCTGGCCCTGGGGTGATTTAGGGCAGGAGAAATACTGGCTCGGTTTGTGAGAGTTACATCCAGGAGGTAGGTAATTGAGGGTTTGGGGCTTTGGATCGGTTGGTTCACATATGAAAGTCATGCCTACAGACAAGGTGTTTGCTATCTCTAGAGCTGACCTAGCCCTACGAGAGGCAGTCTCTCCGGGATCAGCAAGGCCCCTAATATGTGTCAGCATCATAAAATACAGAAAATTAAAAAAAAATAATGCTACAATACAGTAGCCTATCTACTGAATTCAACCCAGAAATAATATAAACCCAAACTAATCTATCCCAGTGAGTCCACGGTCCCATGGGTTGTGGCCTGTGCATCCACAGCACACACCCACACCCACACCCACCAGGATACTATATCTTTTTTTTTTTTTTTTAAGTAGGCTCCATGCCCAGCATGGAGTCCTATGCAAGGCTTGAACTCATGACCCTGAGATCAAGACCTGAGCCAAGATCAAGAGTTGGATGCTTAACCCACTGAGCCCCCAGGCCCCCAGGATACTATATCTTAATAAGCCAAAAGCTGTGTCTTATTAACATGGAAAACCACACCGGCATTGGAATTCAACTGACATAGAATGATATCATTCTCTCTTCCATATTTATGATGACATGACCAAGGCCAGAGGTGTGAATTATATATTATCTTGTTTAACCACAAAACACTCTATATTATTTGATATGCTCTTTTTAACATTGAGTGGCTCACTCATTAATAAAAATTAGGATTTTTTCCATAATGATATTATATTGAAAAATAACTATTTAAATGAAGGAAAGGCTCTCCTTAGAACTGATATTAAAACGACTAGCCTACTTGTGGACAGTGGAGACTGGGCTGTGTCTATGTCTGGTATAAGATTCACAAAGGGTAACTCAGGAGGGAGCCTCTCCTCCAAAGCCCAGGTCCAGGGAAGGGTTCTCGCAGTGGACACCAAGACTTCCAATGACGTTATCTGTCACTTTATAGTAAGCGCTGAAGTCCTTAGATAAGAACTTACAGCAGAAAGGAACAATAAAAGAATGAATGAAATGTATTTTGGTCTACACCCGATCCCCATGCGAAAATGAATCAAGTCATACATCGTGGATCATATGACACAGAAACACTTCAGCGTGAAGGTTTTGCACTAACTTGACTGCCTGATGATCAAAACACAGGGCTGAACAAAATACATTCATGAAACAAGTATCTACATAGAGCCTAATCACCAATATCCTATCCAGTGAAGACTGAGTATCACACAAGACAGATGTGGTTTCTCCGCCTGGAGCTTCTATTCTAACAGAAGAGGCAAATGATAAATGGGGGAAAAATAAGCTAAGTCATGTGCGATGTTGAAAATGAACAGGCTGACATGGGGGTGACAGGGGTTGGCAGTTCAGATGATGGGAGATGAGGCAGATGCCCTTGAAGAAGTGACATTTAATCTAAGAATTGAAGAGACCGACCGAGAGAAGTCAGGAGTCGGAGTCGGGGGAATGGGGACAGCAGGCGCTGCCTGGTACTTTCTGTTGCTTTAGACAGAAATGCAATTGGTAAGAACGCAGGAGACAAGAAGGAAGCAGGGGCAAACCATAAGGGCCTTGTAAACCAGGGCTGATGACACGCATTTTGTTCTCAGTGAAACAGAAAAACACGGAAGGATTTAAGGCAGGAACCTGGCATGATGTAATTGGACTCATTTTCATTCTGAACCATTTGATAATAGGTTGCAAACATGATGTCTTCTTGCCCTTGAATGGTTAAAAAAAGAAAAAAAAGAACATTCTCCTATACAATCATAGTTCATAGCCATAGCACAACTGTCAAAATCAGAAAATTAACACTGCTATGGTATTACCCAACAATCCACAGAACCCTTTCAAATTTTGCCAACTTATCACAAGTGGATTCAATCCAGCACCATGTGCCGTCCTAGATGTCATATGTCCCCAGTCTCCTTTGACCTAGAACAGTTCCTCAGCACTTCCTTGACTTTCATAACCTTGTTATTTTTTTTAAAGATTTTATTTATTTATTTGAGAGAGAGAGAAATCATGAGCAGGGGGAGAGGCAAAAGGAGAGGGAGAAGCAGGCTCCCGGCTGAGCAAGGAGCCCGATGCGGGACAGGATTCCAGGACCCTGAGATCATGACCTGAGCTGAAGCCAGACGTTTAACTGACTGAGCCATCCAGGCGCCCCATCCTTGTTCTTTCTGAAGGTTATGGGCCAGCTATTTACTAGAACATTCCTCAATATGGGTCTGCCTCACGTTTCCCAATGAGTAGATTCCTAGGGCAGGAATAGCATATCAGAATATCAGAAGGGATGCTGAGTCCTCATTGTATTCTATCAAGAGGTGCCCAATTTTGAGTTGCCCCATTACTCAGGGTGCTTACTTTGGTCACTTGATCATGGTGGTACCCACCAAGTGTCTCCGCTATAAAGTCACCGCTTCCCTGTTGTAACTAACAAG
This sequence comes from Ursus maritimus, assembly GCF_017311325.1. Classification (NCBI taxonomy): domain Eukaryota; kingdom Metazoa; phylum Chordata; class Mammalia; order Carnivora; family Ursidae; genus Ursus; species Ursus maritimus. The sequence continues at coordinate 64,900,656 of NW_024424452.1, forward strand.
TCTCTGACAGGGGTAATCTTTGAGACTCTGCAAGTATCCTGCTCTTCAGCAAACTTCACCTGCTAGTTTTAGCAGCCATCAGTAACTCTGGCCTGAAGCAACTATTACTATGATGGTGGCCAAATGGTGGTTTCCTTTGACATTTCTTAGTTGGCACCATACTGAAAGGAAGAACTTTCTCTTCTTCATTCATTTATTGATTTACCTATGTTAGCACAGACTCGAAGATTCCTATTTTTTTCAATGTGTTATAACTGCTTCTTTTACTACTTATTTTAATGCTTAAATTCTACCAGCTATGGCTACAGGGAGCACCTCCGAGCCAGTGTCTTCATTCCCATCCATGTCCCCATTTATATGTGAGAGCTTCCCTGATTCATTACACAACGAAATGTTCCAGGCACACCTGTACTAGCTCTGCCTCTACGCTAGAATCAGGCTTTCCCCAAAGGATTCCTATTTTCTTTTAGGAGAGAACACTATTTAGAAACCAAGATCTAAGCGCTAAGCATGCTCACTGTTACTGAAGTATTACTGAAGTATTACTTCTCCCAGACCCTCCCTACAACGAAGCTAGGAAACACCACACACACCCACACACTCTATCTTCACATCGATCTCTCTCTATAAAAAATCTGACTTCACTCCAACACCTAAAATGTCAATCCACATCCCAGATTTATTCTCAGTTTTCCCTTTTATACTTGTAACCCCTTCGCTCACAGTGAGAAACCTGGTTCCCAGTATCTTCAATACATTGACAGTATTTGTTCAATTCCCCATGGGTAACCAATAGCGCAGCCCTGCCAGACCACCGCCCCCCTGACCTCTTCCTCACTTAGCATCAGACCTGCTGTGTTCTCCTAAAAGCATTTAAGGGAGGCAAAAATGGAGGCTACTCTTCAAAACTATTTCTATGGCTCCTGTTGGAGAATAGATGTTAAGAGGGAACGAGTACAATCAGGGAGAACAGTCCAGAGGCCATCTCTTCACCAATTTAGGCAAGAGACAAATGACTTAAGAAGATCAAAAATAAGTGGAAGAATCCAGAGCATGTGTGGGAGTTGGAGCTGGGCAAGCGGGTGACGAGTGGGCTGCTATGGGTGGGGTGTGAGGAGAGAGGAGGAAGCTGGGTGGTGCCCAGGGTTTGATTTGAGCAACCAATGGTGAGGACTTTCAGATGGAAGAAAACACAAGGGCAGAAGAGATTTGTAGAGCACTGGAAGTTATCAAGAGTCCTATGTTGGAATTTTAATGGAAGGTTCCTGTTAATACCCAAGGGGCAGTGCCAAGTATAGCAGCTGAATGTAAGAAGAGTCTGGAGCTCAGAGGAGGGGTCGGGCCTGAAGATGCAAGGATTCACACCCACAGCACTGATGGTGGTATTCAATACCACAGGGCTAAATGAGATCACCAAAAATAAAGAGGGAGCCCGAGGCCAAGCCCTAAAGCTGAGAGTCTGTCTGGGGAGGATGAGTCAGTGATGAAGACAGAAGGGGAGCTGTGAGACGGTGTGTAATCAGGAGACATGGTGTTCTGGAAACCAAGAAAAGAAAATGTTTCAAGTGGGAGGGAACACGTGACTGTGTCGAAAGTTGCTGACCTGCCCAGAGAGGCGCCCACTGGGCTTGGCTCATGGAAGTCGCTGGTGGACCCAGACAAAAGCACTCCTTACTGTGGGGAGGATGGCTGGCAGGTGCTAGAAAGGGAACAGAACGGATGTCTTTCTGGCCATGTGGAGAACTAGTTATCAGGAGCAAACTTCCCCCATAGGAAACATACAAAAGGGTCAATAAAATATTTTTTAATGTTTGTGTCTTCATATTAAAATAGATACAATTCATCAACGGGAAAATAAAATAATTATGTGTATTTCACCAAAGTAAATACTGATGTTTATTACGTTCAAATACACTTTACACCTGTTGCGTAAAATCTCTCTGAGGACTGATAGGTTTCTAGCAAAATACGTACAGGCGTGACATCGTTCCCCTGAGGTCTGAAGTGAGAGCTGAGGGCACAGCTGGCTTCTTCGGAGAAGTTGTGACGGCAGAGAGACAAATGTCACGGTCTCCCAGATCTGGGCCTAGCGCATCGCCTGCTCGCACCTGCTTCTCCAGAGCCTTGCAGCTTCAGGAATCAGCAGTTCTCTCCGTCAGGAGTCCCACGTCGCTATCTTGGGTTCTCTCTTGCCACTTGTTAGCAAGCTCTTCTCAGGTTCTCCCTTTACTAATTCTTCTTTTTCAAGCCATTTGTATCTTCAGGAAGTGGCTCTAGGTTCTGCCTGCTTATCTCCCTGTTCCTTGTTTTTCATTTACTTGTGTCATTTACTTGTTTCCCCCATCTTTTCCTTTTCAAGGGGTTCTGTTTTCACCAAGGTCTATTTTTACGATTTTTTTTCTCTGTTTGTTGTTTATTTTTTTCTGTTCGTTACTGTTCCGGAAGCTTCTGCCTCTGCTTTTGTCTCGTTTTATCTTTAAATGGAGCTGTCTGCTCCCATTTCCAGAAATGCACAATCGGCTAACAACTTTCCCCTTCCTTGCAGCATTTTGGGCATCCGCAGGAGGGCAAAATCCTGCCAAGACTAAAACACTCAAGATTCTTGAATTTGAAGATATTGTTTTCATGCTTTGCATAATCTTAAACGCACAACACAGAAAGATTTCGTTGCCCTTCTAAACACGGCTCTGCCCTCGGGGCCCACGGAATGGCCAGGCTTTGTAAAAAGACCCACTGTGTTTTTCTGAGGTTTCTTCCGTGTAACGTTTTGGTCTGCCTGTTTGTTAAAACACAAGAAAACTGGTGCATGCCTCTTCCTGGAAGGTAAAAATCCCAAACCGTGGCTTCCACTCTCATACGGGCCTGTGCAGCCACACAGGTGTATGACAAAAGCATTTGCGGGACGCTTGGGTGGCTCAGTCGATTGAGAATCCGACTCTTGATTTCGGTTCAGGTCATGATCTCAGGGTCGTGGGATCGAGCCCTTCATCGGGCTCCAGGCTCAGCTGGTGGTCTGCTTAAGATTCTTTTCCGGTCTCCCTCTGCCCTCCCTCAACTCTTGCTCTCTCTAAATACATAAATACACACATACGTACAAAAAATAAAATCTTTTTTAAAAAGACATTTGCACTGCTAGTGGGATCCACTGCAAAACTTGGTTTGCTTTAGGAATGGCTATTTCTGGAGCCACCACAACAGTAACCTTTAAAATTTCACGTTGTGAGTTCTAGAATCTGTTTGCATTTCATATCATCTTGACAATCCTTCCAGGTTTTCCAGAGTCTTTCCACAACAGTCCCACCAGTCGCAAGCACCGAATGATAACAAAATGAGTTTTTGGGTTCTGAATTTGAAGAAAAGCCACATTATGTTCTCTTCTCCCCCACATACCGGGTAGTAAGGGAGGAACTACTGGGGGTGAGTGACTGCAGCCCCCTTCTCCACGCAGTGGTCCAGAGTGGGTCCCAGATACTCCATTCCTGGGTGCTGAGTAGCTGGGGAAAGACTGCTCCCTTCGCTTCAGCAAAATCTCCAGAATGGTACTTACATCAACTTCCAACTTCATGTCCAAAAGTCTTCTTGCTTCATCAAACACCAGGACATCAAAGGATTTCATCCACTGGCTAAATCCTACCGCTCATTCTTCCTTCAGAACATGCCCTCTGAGCAGTTTGAAGTTTTACCTTATTGGTTTACTCCCCTGTGTTCTCCCCAGGATCCCTGCCTCCTGTAGTAATCTAAGCAAACAGAACCAATTGTCTGTCTGAAGAGCCAATTTCCTTATTGGTATGATAATTTTGGCTACATCCTATTTTTTTTAACATTCCTTTTCTTAAAAGAATTTCCAGGTTGGAAATAAAAAAATGTGAGTTACCCTTTGAATCAGAAGTACCTTGTGCCTTCCAAAAAGAAACAGTACACACAAAGATTTTTCTTACAGGGTTCTTTGTAATAGTAAAATACTGAGGAAAAAATACCTATCAGCAGGGGACCAATAGAACAAAGGATGACACACTCACACATGTGATGCTATTCAGCTTGAGAAAGAGAAAGCCTTCTCTGTACTGATTTGAAAAGATCTCCAGGATATAATATATACCGTGGGGGGGAAAGCAATGGGCTGACAGTACATATGATATGTTGCCTTTTGTGTGTAAGAAGAAGGGAATGATGGATAGAGGCATAATATCGTATGAGAATTCTGGAACTATCTCATATATGTTGTAAGATAAAGCAAATCAGGATACATGTTAATTTTTTATAAAGATTTTATTCGTTTATCTGAGAGAGAGTGCAGGGACACATGTGTGTGCAAGCAGAGGGAGAGGGAAAGAAGCTCAAGCAGACTCCTGGCTGAGTGTGGAGCCGGACGCAGGGATTCTGGGATCATGACCTGAGCTGAAACCAAGAGTCGGACACTTAACCGATTGTGTCACCCAAGCACCCCCATATTAATTTTATTAAGAACCAAGATTTTAGAGGTAAGAGAAAAGAAGTATAAAACCAAGTAAATTAAGAAAAATTTTTATCATGTTAAATGTAAAATGGACTACTTCAATGAACTCCTGAGTCTTAAACACATACGTCCTGGCTTTATCCAGCAAAAGGGCCTAAAACAAATGCATCCCATTATTCCCTGGACAACTGGCTGATTTCTGGTCTGAGGCAGAAAAGAATAAGGTGAGCATCGGTCACACTTTGCCAAAGCAAGGAAACCACCAAGGACCACTGAGGACAGGACTAACAGACCCAAGAATATTCTCTTTGTTGGTTGGTTTGGTTTGCCATTTTCTTCCTCAAGAACATTCTTCAAGGGGTTTCCACTGACCAAATTTGATTGAGCTCAAAAAATAGTAATCATTATAACTTATTGCAAAACACTGACAAAATTTTTGAAATCTACAAGTCCAGTAGTAATAAAGAAACAGAGGGAGGAAAAAACACTAATTTTCCACCACTGACTGTAATTATTACATAGATTCCTTATTCCATAAACTGATAGTTAAAGGAAAAGTGTGCATTGACCCTAACTCCTCAGAATGGGCTTAGGGGAAATTCTTCTATGTCCAGATGGTGAGCGGAAGCTTTTAACAGCCACACTCCCTCTGAAGGAGCAAGGGAAGGGTGTATCCAGGCCACTTACCTCGGCTCATCGAAGACCATCTCCTCCCCTGTGTCTCCTCACGACGTCTTTCCCCGTGTGCACACCTGTCTCTCTGTCCAAACATCCCTTCGTAGAAGGACGCCCATCAGACTGGATCAGGGCCCACTCTAGTGACCTCATTGTAACTTGATTACTTCCGTATCGACCCCATCTCCAAATTAGGCATATCCTGAAGTACTTGGGTTTAGTACTCCAACGTAGCTTCTTATTTTTTTGGGGGGGAAGACACAATTCAACCCAAAAAGCCACCTTAGGGGTTAAGCTGATTGCTCATTTTAAAGGGAAAGCTATAACTTTATAATAAAAAGACTTGGTGGGGCGCCTTGGTGGGGCACCTCGGTTAAGCGTCTGCTTTCGGCTCAGGTCTGGATCCTGGGGTCCTGGGATCGAGCTCCACATCGGGCTCCTTGCCTGGCAGGGAGACTGCTTCTCCCTCTGCCTTTGCCCCTCCCCCTGCTCGTGCTCTCTCTCTCCATCTCTCAAATAAATAAATAAATAAATAAATAAAATCTTCTAAAAAAACCAAAAAATGACTTGGTGATTACAAGCTTCACCAAGTGACCCCCACCATCATCCTAACGATGGGACAAGCCGGACACCCCCACCTAATGCGATACACTGGGAAGCACGCTGAAGTCTGCTGGCCAGGGGTGTCTACCCTGAGCCCGAGCCAGCCCTCGGACCTACTTCAGTTTATAGCAGGGAGAAACAAGGCAAATGGTATTCACAGCATCGCTTGGTCATATGCGGACAGATTCAGAATACGAAACATTCAACAGTACATCTGACCTAAAAAGAAATGTGTCAGGACTTGTCTAGAATACGGTAGGACAAGAAGACATATTGATAGGAAGGAATACATGGTCCTTGACTGGGTATCTGCTAGAGAAAAAAAAAAAACCCTCTAAAATACAGTTTGGAGACAACTGAGACGTGAGTGTAGACTGACTACAGAGAAGCAGGGGGCTGGGGGCTGTGTGCTTCCCGATGAGACAGAACAGATACGGGCCCGTGCTGCATAAAGAGTTCCTCACTCTTCAGGGAAGTGGTTTGAAGCGACAGCCACATGCTGTCTGCAGTGTATTTTCAAATGGGTCCAGTTACCCTAATTTGTCCACAGTGGAAGAGGTTGTTACACCAGTTCCTTACTCTGAAAAATGATAACCCGAGGGGAAAAATTAAGCGTTTACCCTGACTTTTCAGGAGGGACAGTCATATTCACAGCAGATGTAGCAAACCTTAACAAATACTGAATTTAGGTAATGTGTAGACAAGTGAGCATTCACCCCTTTTGAAAAACCTCCCAATAAAAATTTGAAAGAGAAAAGACCTAATTAAATAGTCCCGCATTCGTGACTAGGAGAATCAACATATTCAATGCGATTACAATCGAAATCCCAACATGGTTGCATGTGTGTATAACTTTATAAGTTAATCATAAATTTCATATGTAAATTTCAAAAGGATCAGGAGTAGCTGAGATTTTCCTGCCGGAGTCTAACAACGTGAGGTGAGCCCTAGCAGATATTAAGACTTCTCATAAGAGCAGAATGATAAAGATGGTGTGGTTTCGGGGCAAGGGACTGAGGGTCTAGAAGCCCAGAATTCAGGACGATGGGGGAGGCAACTGCAGAGACATCTACAGGGGCTTCGAAGGCACCAGAAATGGTCTGTTTCATAAGCTGGGTGGTGTGTGTATGAATGTTCACCTCACTATTCTTTAAATAGCACATACATACTATATACACTCTTGTGTGTACTACATATCACAATAAACAAAAGAAAACATATGGAATAAAATGCCCCCCAAAAGATATGCTAATGGAAGTTAGGGGATGGCAAAAAAAAAAAAAAAAGCATAGAAAACTCTTTTACAAACTTGCGTTGTCAAAAAAACAAAAACAAAAAACAAAAAACAAAAAACAAAAAACAAAAAACAAAAAACAAAAAACAAAAAACAAAAAACAAAAAACAAAAAACAAAAAACAAAAAACAAAAAACAAAAAACAAAAAACAAAAAACAAAAAACAAAAAACAAAAAACAAAAAACAAAAAACAAAAAACAAAAAACAAAAAACAAAAAACAAAAAACAAAAAACAAAAAACAAAAAACAAAAAACAAAAAACAAAAAACAAAAAACAAAAAAACAGAGAGCATTAGGACTCTACAGACAGAGCCTAAGAGAGTCGAGTTTGGTTTGTTCACTCGTTTGCCAGCATGTTTATTTACTGTCACAAAAGATCCGGCAGAAAGCAAAATAGTGGTCATGCAGGAGGAGAAGGCACCGTCCCAGGAGTGACGTTCCTGCAAAGATAAGAGAGAACGGGACGCAAACACGGCTGCCTTGGACCAGATGAGGGCCATCTCAGGAAATCAAGGACAGCAGCAAGCACTGTCATGAAGCTGGAGAGTGACTCAGCTCTGAGGCTGCGAGGAGGCGCGCTCGGGGCTGACGGCTTCTTCTCCCTCAGTGAGTAGCAGACAAAGCCGAGAGCCAAGGAGATGGAGTGACTGCAAAAGGCTAGGAGGTTTAGGAGAGGAAGGCGTAGAAGGCCTTTGCAGGGAGCCCCAAAGTCAACGCCGCAGGGAAATGCAGCGGGACAGCTGCACCTTGATGAGCACGGATCTGTACCGTGCGGCCACGAATTCCAAACCAGACAGGTCAGCACAGCTGGGCCATTTCCTCCAGCTGTTTCCACCGCGGAAGATGCTTAGGGGGCTTATACAGGTTGAGGACTCAGTCAAGGCTGCAAATACAAAGACGCCCTGTGGAATCAAGGATGGGCGAGGTGGGACGCAGAAGACAGAGGGGGTGCTGCTTTAAAAGCAGAGGCCAGAGGTCCACGCGGGAGCTAAGAACGACTGAGGGGCCGTCAATGGGCCGACAGGCTAGCAAGCAGAATAGAGAGCACGAGCGCTCTCATCAGTGATGCTGTCAGTGCCGATAATCAATCTCAGGGGCAATCACGGGAATGGGCAACCAGCATGGAAACGGGCGGGGAGCCGCGACTATGAAAAATCACGAAGCCGGGGTGTTGGGTGGGGCCTCTGAGCTGATGCAGAGGTCCCGAGGGATAATCACATGAGCCTGGAACAAGAGGAAACCTTGAGAAACCGCAAGCTGCTTTTCAGATTTTGGTAATAACTGATATCCTAACCTTGTCGGTAAATGGAGACTTTTTAGAGTGTGAAAATACAATGATTCACAAATTTTACATTGTCAACCCCTGATGTGCTGTTACATCGTGGCCAGTTTCCTCATTCATAAGAAGAACGTTTGCAATTTAATGCACATCTTACAGTTACCTGTGCTCCGGACAGGTTTTAATGACCTACAACAACAGTTTTCTCTAAGTGGGGTTATCCATATAATTAGCGTGTTTATCTCCTCCAAAGACCCCGATTAGGTATTAGTTATGATACTACCATGGTAACACATGGTATCTAAAACAATATCTCACAAAACCCCCTAGTGGGGCACCTCGGTGGCGGAGTTGATTAAGCCTCTGACTCTGGTGAAGCCAAGGTCGTGAGTTTGAGCCCCCGTCCACCTGCACGGTCAGTACAGAGTCTGCTTAGGACTCTCTCTCTCCCCCTCTCCCTCTGCCTCTACTCCCCTCTAAAAAATAAATAAATAAATCTTTAAAAAATAAAATAAAAATATTACATAAATTTTACAATAAATAAAATCCCCCAGAAATGGAGAATACCTCGCTTTGCCAGGGGGGAAAAGAATCCCTTGACTATCTTTGAAGGAAAAAATAGCTAAAATTTTCTGAGCTGTATTGAAGCAGCAGACGGAGAAATAAATATGCCACTTGGACTTGTTACGCCCTTCCTTGGATAATGTAAAATGATGTAAGACTCAGGCCAAACTGACTTGAATAACAGACGTCCATTCCAACAGTCTCTCTACAGTGGCGAGAGTTACGTTTCACGGGAGAGTGAGATAATCCCAGTAGACTCCTCACATACAAAAGCATTCCTTTCAGAGCTCCATGGAGTTACAAAACCCACTAACCCTGGATGTTGGCTACCTTTCGATTTTACGAACCACGGAGGCCACACCATGTCATCCGTGGCAGCGTTGGGGCTGGGCAGGTTCTCAGGCTCTGCTGCAGTGTGTAAAGGGTGTGCAGCTTTCCACTAGGGGCCAGGATGTGAATCACTGAAGTTCCTGCTGAGGAACCCGCCCAGACAAGCAGAGACCTTGGTCAACTGACAAATCCGTGGCGAACAGGCACTTATGCTGGAGCTATGTGCAGAGAAACAAGGAGAAATACACTAAATCCTATTTCTTTCCTCGTTCTCTACTTGACCTTTTTCTTGGAACACTCATGCAATTCTGAGATTCGATCTCCAAACCTACTCTACTCTGTTGGCCAATAAAAGAATAGACTTTCAGGGGCGCCTGGGTGGCACAGCGGTTGGGCGTCTGCCTTCGGCTCAGGGCGTGATCCCGGCGTTCTGGGATCGAGCCCCACATCAGGCTCCTCCGCTGGGAGCCTGCTTCTTCCTCTCCCACTCCCCCTGCTTGTGTTCCCTCTCTCGCTGGCTGTCTCTATCTCCGTCAAATAAATAAATAAAATCTTAAAAAAAGAAAAAAGAATAGACTTTCAAAGCTTGTTCATGGGCAAACACCTGAAGAGCATCAGTGCTTCGATGCCAAGGTCAAAATGGCCCTTGTACTTGTTTACTTCAGGTACGGAGAGGCTGGAGATGAGCGATGGTGTGTTCACAGCTCAAGATAAAGTAACAGAATTAAAATCTCCGATCCCGTGCTGGTACTGTCAGGGTGAAAATGACAAGTTTCTGCATCTCACTGTGTCGCCTGCTACAGAATCAGTCCTCAGTCAGACCGAGGAGAAGCACGCCCGGCTTAGCCCACAGGAAGAGTCTGTTCCTCCCAACAACACACGAGCGCCATCCCTCATGTCACAGACCCCGAGAAGCGGCAGGGAAACACAGCAGGACCTCGCGTGATGAGCAAAGCATTAAGTCAAAGTTTCTCTGGCAGTCAAAGGTCACGCCTCCGGCTTTCATATTTGTGTCTGGTGATAGGAATATCACCTCACAGAAGAAGGGGCCTGGCAGCAGATGTTTTATTTTTTATTTTTTTTACAGTTTTGTATGGGGGTTAATTGGAAGAGGGCGACCATTATTTCAGTATCACCGTAAGGCAGCAAAGTAATACAAGCAGAAAAAGCAGGACAAATGGAGAATTTCTAAAATTGATTCTGAAAAATAAGGTATGGAAGATATTAAAGTCAGGGGAACGATAAAAGGAAAGTATTGTTTAGAGAGGGAGTCTGGATTACAGGAGGAGGGGTAGATATCAAGAAGTTATTGTACAAAGGTTTGCCTTCTCTTACCTACATGAGTCAAGGTCACCAATAACCAAGAAGCAATCTGACCAAACAAAGGTTTCCACCGAGATGCCGAAAACCTAGTCCATGTCTGCTTGCCCTAAAATCAGGATATCCACCTTATGAACAAAAAGAGTTTAATGCAAACAGTAATCAGAGTCAGGGACACCCAGGGTGTACTTGGCTTCGCCTGGGGAGTATTTTGGGAGGCATTTGGGAGAACTATGTCTTGCTGTCGAAGAGCAATGCCACTCAGAGGAATACCAAATTTTATCAGTTAAGTTTAAAAATGAACGTGAGCATTCCAAGCTCCCTGCCTGGGCTGACCATGGCTTCTTGTGCTGACCGGGGGCAGAAGCAGCTCGGAGCAAAAGGTTCTGTCTGCACTGAGGATAGCCTGTGGCTCACCTGGGGGACTGCTGCTCAGGGGGAGACCAGTCTAGGGTCGGACTGGGACAAGGCAGGTGGCCTCTCCAGGTACCCGGTGGGTTCAGAGCCCTCAAGGCAGCCTGCTACTTAACCAGCTCTCTCTGATCTGACCATCTCCTCGTAGGGCTGGTGGAAGGGAGGGAGGCAGGGAAAAAAAACATGAAGTCACCTTGGGGGTTTTGATAATTAAGAATTCTGTCAGAGAAGTCTAAAAAAACTTCGGGGATATTTTGCCCGTATTTTCTCTCTTTCATTTGAGGCTCACCAGGAAGAAATTAAAGCCACGTTGTGCAAAGTTAGCAATACAAACGTCCAAATAAAAATACCTTACTGGGGCGCCTGGGTGGCTCAGTCATTAGGCATCTGCCTTTAGCTCAGGGCGTGATCCCGGAGTCCTGGGATCGAGCCCCACATCAGGCTCCTCCGCTGGGAGCCTCCTCTCCCACTCCCCCTGCCTATATTCCCTCTCTCGCTGGCTGTCTCTTTCTCTGTCAAATAAATAAATAAAATCTTTAAAAAAAAAACACCTTACTAAGAAATACGTTTTCATTTATTTAACTCAAAATTAGCTTTAAAATTTATCTTCCTAGGCAACAATTAGCTTTCACTATATTCGATGGGCATTTAGGCGTTATTTCTTCATCCCCTCTCCGATGGGGAATCGGTTTGCTTTCTGCCTGATAAATGGATTCCATTTCTTCTTGCCAAATCCCTTAGTTAGAACTGCATACGAGATGGGATTTACACAGAACTTGATCATAACGAGTGGTTGCTCTCAAGGTTTTTTGGAAGAGTCACTACAGAAAATTAAGCCTGAGTCAGAGAGATATGATCAAATGGAAACCTGACTCTTAGTGAACAACGTGTACTCCTGGAGAGGAGAGAAGACTGACCGCGCTGGGAAAGAAAGGGAGAGGCAGTACTGAAACTTCAGGGCTTTAAGAAGAGAAGGATCACTCTAGTTCCTGGGACCACAGAACACGGAGGGATGGATCCTGGAAATGTACAGAAAGGAGAGTAAGTGTGGTTCACACAGCAAGCAAGGGGACTGGCTGGATAAAGGAAAAGTTACTAAAATCACTGAAACACAAAAGGTTGTCATGGACGGAGAAAAGGAAGAGTAGGGAGCTGGATGGGTTCATAACAGAAATGTCTATACAATGTTTATAAAAGAAATACCCTCCTGATTCCACTTTCCCTTCCAGCTACTGCCTCCCTACCCATTCTCCTTTCACAGAGTACTTCACAATATGCCTGTCTTCACTGTCTCCAATTCCTACCACTCCACAGAAAACTCCCTTGTCAAGGTTATCAACAGCCTCCATGTTGATAAATCAGCAATCAGTCTTCAACTTAAGGACCTCCGATGGCATCTCTTCTCCTCCCTGAAAATTTGTCTCTAGCATTGAGGACTGAAATCTTGATTCCCTTCCTTCCCATCTGGCCCCCCCTTCTCTGTCTCCTTTATCAGTTCCTACTCATCTTTCACATTTCTAAATGTTAGAGTGCCTCCAAGAATCAGCCTGCAGACATCTTTTTTCTGGTTCCACTGATGATCTCATCCAATTTCATGACATTAAATACCACGGGCCCTGACATTTATATCTCTCCCTGGACCTCCCTGGACTTCTCCCCCCAAACTCCAGACTCAAAGAGCCAAATGAATATCTAATAGCTATCTCAAAACTCACACGTCTCTTCCTCCCACAGGCATGGAAGTTGATGGCAACTCCATGGTTCTGTCACTTGAACCACCCCTGACTTCTCTCTCTCTCTCTCTCTCTCTCTCTCTTTTCTTGCATCCAATTGGTCAAGTCCTATCATTTCTAACTTCAAAAGCAAAGCATAGTCTAATCACCTTCGCCTTTCCTACAGTGGTATGTATCATCCTGGTCCCGAACACCATCATTACAGAAGAAACAAGACATAGCAAGCTATGGGACCTGATTGAGAGAATAAGGAACTATGACCAGCAATATTAATAACGGCCAAGACCAGCAATTCCTCCATGACATGGTCTCTGTTTCAGCAGGGATGAGAGAAGACTAGAGATCCTACTAATAGGTCTGGGCCAAGGCTTAGGAGAAAGAAAGTCTTTCCACAACAATATACTCTCTACTTAATTTGTGAAGGCTATTCTAACATCACTTTTTCTATGAATACTTCTTTGCCCTTCTTGACATGTCCTTTTTTTTTTTTTCTTGGATTCTCAATATCTTGCAGAGTTCCTAGACTAGAGCAGAAACACGTACAAATATTTACTAAAAGAAAGAATGAGCACATTATCGGCTAACTCAGTAGGTTTGACAATGGCTTGAAGAGCTAAATTAAAAACAGGACAGAATAAAGTCCCAACTCTAGAGATATCTGAACTCAAACACCTTTCCTGAGAAGACATTCAGAAGTGCATTTTCCAAAATTAGGATTTGCCTAGTAATGGCAGAAAGCAAAGACTGCATGGATTCAAAGGAAATGGGTAAATCAAGGCCATAGAAAGAACGTTCAAATAAGATGTGGAGGGCAATTTATATATTTATAGCGCAGTTGCATAGAGGACCCAGCAAGATAGGACCTATAAGAACAACCCAGCATGATGGGGGAAAACCAACCTTCCATTCCATGGACTTAATACAGCTCATCTATACTAAACTCTTAAGGGCTGCGTTTCTTCAGGGATACTTCTCATTGCTCACCCAAAACCATGAGATGTTTTACCAGAGGAACAAGCTTTTTTCTGCTGAGAATTCTAGTGTCCTGTTGAGAACACCTCCATTGTGATCCCCCAGCCTGTGGCAAGAGACAATGTGCTTACCCACTTCCACAAAACCCCAGCCACGTCTGATATGTACCTGCCCCACGTTCTGCTTAGACAACGTGTTTGGCTATTGATCACGAAATGCCTTCTGAAATCACAGATGCCATTGTTGGGTGGAAAGAACATATGTTTTGGAGTTTCAACTTCAAGTTGTAAATCTGTGCTTCACCAGCTGTGCAACCTTGAGCTGACTCACTTAACTCTCAGACCCTTTTTCCTCCTCTGTAAAATGGGGAGCATAATGCCTATCGCTCATGATTGCTGCGAGGGGAAGAGATGTGAAAGCCATTTGCAGACTTCCAGCATTGCACAAACGCAAGTTATTCAGACAGAAGGCCCGTTTAGAGATCTTCAAATTGACATTGGCATGGCATCTGACAGAAAGACCAAGCAGAAGCCACAGAGGAGGTCTCTACACAATATCGGGACATGATTTGAACAACCAAAGTTGCCCAAAATTCCAGCAGGAAAGCTAGGGAGGTGGTGAGTCGCTCACTAACAGGGGTCAATCGAGAGAGATGATGGCATTGAAGGTTGCTGTGGAAGGAGCAGGGGCATTGAGCAACAGGTGGAGTTCTCCAGTTCCTCTCCAGTCCCTCCCAGTCTAATGTTCCTGGGGAAAATCTCCTTTCTCCCCAAGTGAAACCTCCTCTCGATAATTAATTCACCAGCGGGAGAACAAAACTGTGCATAATGCGTACTTGCATCCATCACGTGCTTAGCGCTGTGTTCTACACGTAGTAGGGGCTCAACCAGTATTTGTTAATTGACTGTGAAAAGCTATAATAAGTGTCACTGCTCTGGAGGTTTCTCAGCATGAGTGGAGAGACGTTATGTGAAAAGAAATAACTAAATTGCATGTATCCACATAAACATGATCAAATCCAATTTGTATCTGAAAAAGATGCTGGCACTCACTTTTACATGTCTTGGGAATGCTTCCAAATTAAATGCATTCTGGACAAAAACACATGACACAATTAAGAAAATACCGCATATGGAAAATTAGCTGAGCCTCTGCATTCTTTCCTAGAAGTAGAAGCCACGCTACCAGTGCATAAAGCTATATTTTGTCTCAAAAATATTTTTTAGTAATCATGAAAGAGAGAGAGTTTCAATTGTTTCCTCCAGATTTGGTCGGGTGGGCAATGGAGGCTAAAATGTAAACAATAAAAAAATATATAATCATTGTGTGTCCAATATCTATTGAATGCCTGAATACTGAGGCTTTAATGAAGGACAAAAGAAACTCACCATACCCTGCCTCTGAGAAAAAACAGACTTGTCGAAAAGGCCTCAACTGCAGAGTGAAAGCATGGGCCCTACAACTACAGATATGGAGATTAAAATTCTGTTTTAACCACATTTATCGAGCACCTACTATATACTGAGTCTATTTATATCCAAATAAATACATAAAAAGTCTCATGTCATCCCAGGAGCTAAATACCATTATTACCCCTATTTTTCAGGTAAGGAACTTGGAGCTCGAGGCAAGAGTGGCTCACCACGGGCCTAGAGCCAATGTTCTCACATTCCAACTCCCAGGATGCCTCCCTGGGCTGAGTTTCCAGGCCCGAGAGCTATCTGTCAATGTTTCCTTGTGCATATGCCTCTCCTGCATGCAGAGTAAGGAAGAAAGACCCAGCCAAGGCATGAGCCCGCTGGGAACCCGCAGCCATGGAGCCAGAAGGAAATTCTGGAGTTAGCAGAAGCTACGAAGCAAGAGTAGAGTGAAGAGAACCAATCCTGTAGTTAACCAAACCTTAATTAACATCTCCATGTCAGTGATACCTAAAGCTTCTTTCTGGCCCTGCGCCGTCCCCGAGCTCTAAACCACTATCTTTACCTGCCCCCCTAACACAACCACTCCAGTGTCTAATATCCAGCTCAAATAGATGAGCAGAGCACAATTCGTGGTAGCCCCACAGCCTGCTCCTCTCCCCACCATCCCCATCTCCATGCATCCTGCTTGAGCCCCAAACCTGGGTGTCCTCCCTTTTCTTCTCTGACTCTCCCACCCACACTGATGACATCATCGATCCCCACCAGCAGTACCTCCAAAATGTACTCCAGCTTCACATGTCTCCACACCCCCACCACTGGCATTTTTGTGCAAACCACCTTGACCCCTCACTCAGCTGCAAGAAGATGGCTTCTGGGCCCACTCTTACCCCCGTGGTCTGCTGTCCACCCAGCAGCCAAAGTGTTGTTCACCCAGCAACCAGAAACAGGATCCTATGATCTCTCTCCCCCTCCAGAGACTTTCTGATAACATTCGGGATGACACCCAGACTCCTTCCTGCGATCCGGCCTCTGCAGGCTCTTCAAGCCCACGTCCTACTCCTCTCCCACCTCTGGATTCTCCAGCCACATTGGTTTTGACACTCTGTTACTTCCTCTGGCCATCCATCTGCAATGCTGGCCTTTCAGACCCTGGTACGCCATCACCCTGATCTGTGCCCCAATGTCACCTCTCACAGAGGCCGCCCTTGGGGGTCCCATCCAAACGGAGGAAGCCCTGCATTGGGTCAGTATCTCTGCCCTGCTTAATTTCCTCCACGGCTGCGGCCGATTGCTCATTATTGGCTCACCTACCCCGTCCACCTGTCCTGTCCACCGGTGCATCCCCAGCAGCTACAGCAGTTCGGGCGTAAAGAGGTGTTCGGTAAACATTTGTTGAGGAGTGAATGAATCACGTTAGAGTCCCGTTCTAACGTCAAGAGAAAAGAAGGTACTTGCTTTCCGCACAGAATATTCTCCAACATGGGGCCTCAGCCTGGGCTGTATTCCTGCTTTTTTCCCATGCTTTAGTGCTCTCCCTCTCATTGACGGGGCTGAGAAAGTGACCAAGAGATTTCAAGTCCATTCATGCCAAGCAAATGGTATGGAATACATTTCAGAAGCAAAGTTAGTCAATCATGTTAGTGACAGGATAAGCACAGGATATAATTTATATAAACTTGAGAATAACTGGAGAAAATAGGGTTATTCATAATTTTATAGCTTCCATAATAAAAAACTGAACAATAAAATAAGATACGTTTTTTCACACAAATCTTTACCAGGTTGACTTTCACAACATTAATCAAAAGTTTTCCAAAGAGCTTTTTTTTTTTTTAAGATTTTCTTGTGCATTATGAAAAGACGGGAACATAAAGAGTTATAAGAAAAATAATTATAAATGTCAAGGTTGCTCTATTTATATAACACGAAAGAAAATAACTTAAAATGTCAACAACAAAACAAATGATATGGCTCCCTACTCTATCTCGCACTAATTTATTGAAAGCTTTATGGCATTAATTTATTACTTAGCTGGCTAAAGAGAAAAAAGTACCCATTTTTGTCGGTGCTATTCCATAAAATATGAATTGAATATATCTATTTAAGATAGGTTTTTATTTATTAAGTCCACCCCTGAGCTAATTCTTCCCCATAAACCAGTACATTCTGTTCTTTAACGTCCAGGCTCATTTTTTTCCCTCTAATATTTATGTGTACAAGAGGAAGTTTCCCTTAAAAGTGAAAAATGGCGCCATGTATAGTAGACAGTGAGTACAGGCCAGACTGGGGTGTATCTAATTCCCGTTGCATGAATCAATGAAGCTGCACTCTGATTAGCACACAGAGAGAGATCCTTTAAGATCCAGAAAGGATGCCAGGAGTTACAAGCAATTTACAACAGTAATAAATTCCACAGTGATGAGTACAAACCGCAGGAGAGAACATTAAGGTCCCACTCCCCACCATTTCTATAGCAGTGTCTTCTAGAAACCTCCTGTCATCTTACCCACTGACCCTCCTAGCACCAGACTGAGAAACAGAAGACATGTGGGGGTAGGTGGTCTGTCTTTCTTTCTTTCTTCTTTCAGATTTTATTTATTTATTTAACAGAGAGAACCCAAACAGGGAGAGCAGGAGAGGGAGAAGCAGGCTGCCGGTGGAGCAGGAAGCCCGACGTGGGACCCCAGGATCGTGACCCGAGCCGAAGGCAGACGCTTAACTGACAGAACCACCCAGGTGCCCTGGGCTGCTCTTGCTGACTCATGTTCCATCTCCCCTTCAGGGACATAAGGCAGTGTGGGGCAGCACCCCACAGGTCCCCAGCCAGCCCGGCCATGTGCCACGGTGGGGAGGCCGCTCACTGCTCAGGGCCCTGGCTCACCTGTCGGTCTCTGATTCCGGCTGTGGCTGCTGAGGCCAGGGCTGTGTGAGGAGCACTCAGCCTCTCCCCTGCAGCTCACCAGGTGTCTTGACATCCATCCTGGGAGCTGCCCTGCGGCACAAAGGCACAGCTGCAAAAGAAGGGGGTTCAAGCCCCGAGGCAGCTCTCCACCCCAGGAGCCGGGAGGCGGTGGATCAGAACTCGGGGGGGCAAGTCTGAGAGGCATCCATCCTCCAGGTCTAGAGGCCCCGGGTGGGACCGAGTCCCATCTGCCCACAGGGGACACCCCAACAACCTGGATGGCCTTTTGCTCCTTCTCCTCAGTCCCTCACTCGGGAGCCTGAACTAGGTCAAGTGCAAGGTTCCTTCCAATTCTATGTGTTATTGAAAGAAAAGACCACATTCCAGATGTAGAATCTAGTTCTCACAAGGTTTCTGAAAAACACCCGAATTCGAATAGCTGGTCCAAGCTACTGCTTGACTGTAGACAGCAGGCACTGAGACAGAGTTCGGGGGCAGGACAAACAGGCACCCCCTCGGGGGGCTGGCAGCTCAGAGGGGAGAGGGGTCGTCACCAAATGCTTCCCGGGAGGTCAAACACCGCAGAAGTACCAGATGCCAGGAAGGGGGACCTACACCAATCCTGGGGTGCAGGGAGAGGTCTCGGAACGTTTCCCCCATGACTTCTCTTGAAGACATTAAGGAAAAGCGTAGATGAGGAGAGGCGGGAAGTGTTTACCAAGGGGAAGAGATAGTCCAGGAGGCGCCTGGGGGTGGGGGCAGAACGTGGCATGTTCAAGGAACAAGGAAAATGCACCTTTTCAATTCTCATCAAACGTGCACAATCTCACCATGTCAGAAATCCACGACAGACATGCAGTTTCTGGGCTGTGACAGTTGTCAGGCTCCGCCAGCAGGGAGGGGTTGGGACAGGTGGAGGGACATTTCCAATGGCTACATCTCCATCCCATATACAATTTCCTTAGACGCCATGTCACCGATGAAGTCACATGTTGTCCAGCTAAACCCTGCCGGCCATTACTGTCGCCACGCTGTCACCCTCACTCCCTGTGTTGGCATCACCACAGAATCCCTCTTTAGTCACCTCCCCCACCCACACACGCTCACACACGCTCACATAATTCACTGTCCCAACCTGGGAATTTCCCCCTTGGTGAAATCTCTGCCTCCTTCCCTCCGACCCTCATCCCTAGTCCCTGATTATCTATTCCCTGACTAGATTCACCCGCATCCGCGTCTCCTGTCTGTTCCCTGCTCATGCATTTTACTTCAGAGCCAATCTGGTATCTCAATGAATGGCTTCAGTGCTTCCCCGGGGTTCTCGAGGTTACCTCAGTGTTTCCCCACTGGGCGAGTTTCACCCCCAAGGGACACGTGGCAATGCCACAACTGGGGGAGGAGGCTGGCGTCTAGGGAGCAGAGACCAGAGATGCCACCAAACACCCTACGTTGCACAGAACCACCTCCCACAGCCGGCTCCCCCACCCCCGGCCCTGCCTTCACGCTCAACTCACCTCCTGTTACTGTATCCAGACGCCCTCTGCTATGGAGGGACTATGAGGAACTGCAGCTGGCACCATAGGAACTTGCCAACATTTGGCAACTTTGACTCTAAAAAGAACATAAGAACTAGGAAGGTCGGTAGGAGAAGAAAGGGATAAAGAAAGGGGGGGTAATCAGAAGGGGGAATGAAACATGAGAGACTGTGGACTCTGAGAAACAAACTGAGGGCTTCAGAGGGGAGGGGGTGGGGGAATGGGATAGACTGGTGATGGGTAGTAAGGAGGGCACGTATTGCATGGTGCACTGGGTGTTATACGCCAACTAATGAATCATGGAACATTACATCAGAAACCAGGGATGTACTGTATGGTGACTAACATAATATAATAAAAAATATTATTATAATTAAAAAAGAGCAATTTCATGACTTCATGATTTAATGACATGGTTGTAGTATCTTGAGGGCAACTGTGTTCCTTCTATCAAAAATGCACTTCTCGGGACGCCTGGGTGGCTCAATCAGTTGTGTCTGCCCTTGGCTCAGGTCATGATCCCAGGGTCCTAGGATCAAGTCCCGCACCAGGCTCCTTGCTTTAGCAGGAAGCCTGCTTCTTCCCTCTGCCTGCCACTCCCCCTGCTTGTGCTCGCTTTCTCTCTGTCAAAATAAATTGAGTATTTTTTTTAAATGCACTTCTCTCCTTCTGTTAACATTGTCCAGAATCCAGCTCAACTGTGACATCCCCAAGGGCCTACCTTGAGGGGCGAGCAGGACATACACACCTGTTCTCTGTGCTCCAGGCACCCTCTTCTACCCATCACACTCCCGGACCTGACGTCTGGTCAGACCGTATGTGGTTCATGGCCAGGAGCTATGCCTCAGTGTACTCTGGAGACCTAGGCCCCAGCACAGGGCCTGGTATCTAGAAAGTTCTCCATAAATTACAGCGTAAGGGATGACGAAGGAAACCTGCCTGTTCTGGATTTCCACTCACTCCCCGAGAACCCCTGGGAGAGCTGACAGCGGTACCACCCTCCTAAGAAATGTCTCCCACTGTAATTACAGTGAAGCAAAATAACCAACATCTTCTAAAGGCTGAGGGAAAATGTACTTCATATATACCAGCGCTGATTTTGTGGGTCCCTAAATACTGACTCGGAACACAGTGTGCCTGCAGCAGAAAAGACCGACCATCTACGGTCCAAGGTCCTTGCTGGATGCCCCAAAAGCTTTTGCTAAAAAGCTTAGAACCACCTGGGAAACGTTTAGAGAAACCAGCTCTGACAGTTGTTTTAAGAGAAATGCCTGGTTTCATCAAGACTTTGGACAAAGACTTAACTGCTTCTGGAACAGCATGCAACACTGTCGAAATTGAGATTTAATGCAACTTGAAAATAATATTTATTTAATAAAATTTAACCATAGGTACTGAACTAGGATGAGAAAAAAACCTCAGAATTTCGTCCTGGTTAGCGAGGAACTAAGAGCCTTCAATTAGCCATCAGTGGATTAGAAAGCACTTCCCAAGTGGGGCAGGCTTCTAACGGAAGGTACGTGCACTGATGTGTCGTTGGTTTGGGGCTGTTACTGGCTTTTTTGGGGCGGGGGAAGGTCCACTTTTTGGTCCCACAGTGTATTTAAAAATTCTCGAGTAATGTATTATACATTTCTATTTTTAAAAGACTGAAATACAGTCTACGGGAACAGTTAGTCTACACAAGTCCTCCTGCCCCATCCCCACCCCACTTTCCAGAGATAATCACAGCTAACGGTTTGCTGTATTTCCCTAGAGATCTTCATGCATTTTGCTAAAGATTTTATTCCTTTATTTGTCAGAGAGAGAGAGCACAAGCAGGGGGAGCGTCAGGCAGAGGCAGAGGGAGAAGCAGGCTCCCCACTGAGCAAAGAGCCCGATGAGGGACTCGATCCCAGGACCCTGGGATCATGACCTGAGCTGAAGGCAGACACTTAACTGACTGAGCCACCCAGGTACCCTGACCTTCATGCATTTTATACATCTATGTTCCCATGTAAATAGAGAGTTTTGCTGTTGTTGCTTTTTTTTTTTAAGCAAAATGGCATCAAACATCTTTTGCTACTTGCTTTTTTTCCTTACTATGTCTTTGAACTTCTCCTAGATTGGTACGTGCCGCTATCCGTTATTCTTTTAATAGCTCACAAGTACTTCAAAGTATAATGGATCGTCACAATTTCTTTTAAAAGATCAAAACATTTAAAAAACGTTCTCCGGTGACTAACTTATCTTGTAAATTTATTTCCAACCATAAATTGTGTGGAAGTGAGCGTCCTGCTGGTCCTACTGGAGGAGAATCAACATGTCTCAGTGAAGGATGATTTCATGCTTCCCGAGGAGATAGTGGGAAGGACGGATGAAGTTTCAAAGTCAAGAAGATTTTCCTGACAAGGAAGGATTAATTATTATGGAGACTGGTCAGGAGAATGGCACTGTTCCTATCCTTTGGAAATGTTAGGAAAAGGACCTTTCAGCCCCAACTTACATGGAAGGAAGCTCCAGCCACCGGTTCTAGACCCAATGTTGTCACTATTACCTCACTGGCCTTGAGCAAAACCACCTTCCCACGCCTGTTTTGTCAACTGTTACTTATCTTAGAAGTTTTCTACATATCGAGTACAATAAATACTTTGAAAAAATAGGAGTCCTCATACAAGTTTAAAATCTGGGGGCAGGAAATTGAACTAAGCACATGCCAGCAGTAATTAAAGATGAAGAAATTCCTTTCTCACGTTCACATTTAACATATAAGAAAAAAATTGCTTATTGGTGCAAACAGAAGCTGAAAGCATCTGGCAGATAGGCAAAGCTGAAACGCAAAGCTCAGCCACAGCCACATACCTAACCGAGGGGCCTCACGGAGGAACCGAGAGGCATCTGAGGTCCGATAAGACCCATCACAAACACAGCACCGGAGGGATCTGTAACTACAGAAACAGGGGGCTTGGGTAGACCCCAGAGCAAAGCCCATCCCCTTCTGAATATGCTCTCTGGAATGTGAGGTCATCACCTCCAAATCTCTAGACACGCTGCTTGTGCCTCACTCTGTATTTCAAAGGAAAAGACAACATAACTGACTGACATGATGGGGGAAAAAGGAGCCAAACTCAAGCATAAGTTCAGTATAACCCATTTCATAATTATTTTAGGGATTTTACAGGATAATTTAGACTATTGGAAATACTTCAATTGGAAATTTTATGGAGGCAATTGTAGATTTGCATGCAGTTGTAAGAAATAACACATAGAGGGCGCTTGGGTGGCTCTCTCAGTTGGGCACTTAACTCTTGATTTTGGCTCAGGTCATGATCTCAGGGCCGTGAGATCGAGCCCCATGTGGAGCTCCGTGCTACGTGTGGAGAGTGAGATATCTCTCTCCCTCCCTCTCTGTCCCTCCCTCTCAGTCACACACTCTCTCCATAGACTAAGTAAAGCAGACAGCTCTCTAGCGCGGGTGGGCCTTATCCAATCAGTTGAAGACTAGAATAGCACAAAAAGGCGGAATAAGAGGTAGATTGTCCTGCCTGGCTACTTGAGCTGTGACACTGGTCCTTTTCCTTCTTCGGACTAGAAACGAAACAACCAAAGTGTCAGCTAATGTTAGCTCTGAGCCAGTGGCTTTTAGACAAGAGCTATACCTTCAGTTTTCCTTGGCCTCCGGCTTGCAAATTTTAGATCTTGGCCCTTCACATCCTCCCTAATCACATAAGCCAATTCCTTGTAATAAATCCCTCATGGGCTTTGTTTCTCTGGAGAACCCTCACTAATACAAATGGAATGAATCTACCATCATTTATCCAACCATTCACCTTTCTGAGGCTGATTTCAAGTTTTGGCTATCACAAATTTGGCTGCTAAAAACCTCTGTGTACAGGTTTCTGGGTGAATGTAATTCTTCATTTTTCTGAGACAAATGGCCAAGTGTGCCATTGCTGGTTGTATGGTACAATAATTCTCTAAGAAACTGCCGCTCTGTTTTCCCGGGGGGCTGTCCCATCTTACATTCCCACCAGAAATGGATGAGAGATCCAGTTTCTCTGCTCCCCACCAGCATTCTGCGTTGTCAGTATTTGTTATTTTAGCCACTCTGGTGGGTGTGCAGCGAGTTCTCATTGGGATCTTTGCCCAGGCTTTTCTGAAACCCCCAGTTAAAGCCTCGCAAGTCCTGAGAACAAGAGAGCCCTTCGCTTCCTCTCCATGAAGCCGAGATGTGCCCCTCCACCACTTTCTGCACCGACCCCACTTCTCTCTGGAACCCCAGCCTTCGCTCCATGACCATGCCTCTTCTTCCCATCTTGGAAATGCTCTTTTTTTCTGAGGCTGACATTCCCAGGTAATTTCAGTGATTTCTCCAAAATCGTATTTTGCAGGCCTTCGCCATCACGATCTCTCTTTTCCTTTCGCTAAACAGCGCTCACATCTTGAGCCCCTACTCCGTGTCATAGACTCGCTCCTGGGCTCAGGGATGTACGGACAAATCAGACGAGATTCCACGTCTCGAGATGCTCATAACCCAGAAGGGGATCACACACATCAACCGTGACCACGTACGCTAGACAATACAGGAACTGCTAGCACACAGATGTGTACCAAGAACAAGTAATACTTTCGTTTTTCTGCACCAAACGCCAACATTACCATTCACGAACCCAGAGTTCCCACACAGAAGCCTTACAGGGAAGGATACGCGCAGTCGATGTCATTTTAATGCAATCTGAGAGCATGGGGGACGGGGCTGGCGCTGGGGGGGGCCAGTGGGGGAAGCTGTGTGGAAGAAGATGCCTCGTATGGAGGCACAGGAAGAGTTGGGCACCTGGGGGGAGACGAGCCTCAGGAAGGAGGAGGTCTGGAGTGACTTGAAGCAATCTGGAGTCTCTGATAACCTACAGGGCGTGAGGGACTGCCGGAGCCTGACTGGGGTGGGGTGGGGGTACAAAGGGCAGACAGCGAGGTAGAGAGGGAGCCAGGAGGCCTCCTGGGCTTGGTGGAGGAAACGAGCATCTGTCCTGCAGAGGGTGGGCTGTTGAAGGAAGAATGGTCGCTGTGTGAAATAGATCCTGGGTGGCTGTGAAGAAGGTGAACCTGAGAGGGAGGAGAGAGCAAACAGGAGCGCCAGGAGCAAGGCCATTAAAATCATCCTCCTGAGACGTGTTAAGGCACTGGAAGTAGGAAAGGACGGGACACGAGACTCGAGGAGACAGGAGACAAAAATGCAACCGTGTGCTGGTTAAACAAGAAAATAAGATTTGGGAAATGTTAAAGGATGGGACTTGCCACTGTTTAAAGACAGAGCTATTAGTGTCGCCTGGGTGGCTCAGTCTGTTGAAGAGTCCGACTCTTGGTTTTGGCTCAGGTCACGATCTCATGGGTTATGAGATCAAGCTCTGCATGGGGCTCCCCACTCAGCGGGGGTGGGGGGTGTCTGCCTATCCCTCCCCTCTCCTCCTCCCTCTGCTCATGCTCACGCTCTTGCTCTCTCTCTCAAATAAATAAAATCTTAAAAAAAAAAAGGTAGAGGGAAGAGATTTTACAAGATTAAAATCTGAGATTAAATCTGAAGGGAAATTTGACTCTGACCTTCAGTCATATGGAAAAATTCTAGACTGAGGTCACAGCCACATCTCCCTCCACTTTTCCCAGAGTAAATGGCTCATAAGATCAGGTATGTGAATACTGTTTGAGTTAATAAGAACTAGAAAGGTCTATTCAATTCCCTATGTGAATTTATCGCACAATAAAGACTGCATCTCACAAAAGTTTGGGGAAACGTAAAGACTTTATAATAAACCATATTGTGAAAACAGGAGAGCGGATTAGAAAAATTTTTAAGTTGGTTTTTTTCCTTATGGCATAGACTAGGCTAAATTCCAAACAAATCAAAGATTTTGACATAAATAATCTAAACTATACAAGAACCGGAAGAAATGTGCGAATACCCTTACAATCTGGGAGTGGGAACAACTTTTCTAAGAGCAACTCAAAATCCAGAACGAACGGGAAAATGTAAATGGATTTAATTACATAAAAAAACCTACTGTTGGCAAAGGTTATCATAAGTCAAGCAACAAGAGAAATGGCTAATTGGGGATAATATTTGCTACTGGCATCACAGCTGAAGGAGTAAGAAAATAGAAAAGGAAAAAGATCAATCACTGTGGAAAAACAGACTGGAGAAAACAGTTCACAAGCAAAAAGAAATACAAATGTCTTTTAACCACATAAAAAAAAAGTTCAATTCCAATCAAAGTAAGAGAAATTCTAAGTAGAACTACACTGAGGTATGGTTTTATCCATGTTAGACAGACAAAAATCCCAAAGTCTGGTGGCATACTGTTGGTGAGTCTGAGGACGCAGTCACTCCCACAGACTGCTGAGAGGGAAGCAACATGGCGCACGTACTTCCTACAGGGGAGAATTTGGTGATATCAAACGAAATGTACTTTCACTTACTGATCCCTCCTCTAGGGAAATCAATGCCAAAGACCCACCAGTAAGAAAAGATGAAAAGGTGAATGTATGGAACTCTGAAACAGCAAAACACTGGAGAGCCCAAAAGCAGGAGGCCATCTGATTCAATCACAGAACATTCACCAATGGATGTACCCATCCCTTACTCAAAATTATCAACCCTGTGTTTCGTGGCTTTCCATCCTACCAAATATTATAGAGCTGTAAAAAAAGGAATGGAAAAAAATAAACAATGAAAGAATAAACCATAAAATTATTCCAAAAAAAAAAGGGAAAGAAAAGAAAAAGTTACCCAAGGAGGAGGAAAGTCTAGGATAGAGTGTCAAGACTAGAAGCTAGACCTCTTTGAAAGTACTTTGTTTAGTGGATTCGACCTTGGCTCTATATAAATTTTTACATAATTAGAAAGCAAAATTAAATTTTGAAAAGCAATGCCAGACAATTAAAATGACCCGAAAGAATTAACCTAAATGTGCATACACTTGCATGACTGCACTAAGAACACCTACTACCAGTGGTGATAAGACACCGTGTCTGCGCGTACCCCTAGAGGGATGTATCCTACAGACAAAGAGAATAGCAGCTCTTCAACTGCTAGTAACTGCGCTGCTGCTGGTGTTGTTTTCTGAGACGGTCTCAGGTGTATCCGTGGGATGGCGCAAACAGGTAGTTATGTAATACACTAATTATATCATTGCCAGTGTTGCTGAAAACTAAGATTGTCCGTGTGGGAGAAAGAAGACAGATGATTTTAAGGATAGGTTAAAGGAAATTTTAGACTGGCCATGCATCGATAAATTTTAAAGCTGCATTATGGGTACGTGGAGTGTTCATAATACTCTTCAATCTACTTTGGTATATGTCTGAAATTTCCTACGTAAAATGTTAAAAAAAAAAAGAAAGAAAAAAAGGAAAGAAAAGGAAAAGAAACTACCTCCCATGGAGAAAGTATCATTTTCTAGAATGTCTTAAGAAAGGGACTCGGGGGGCACCTGGGTGGCTCAGTCAGGTAAGCATCCAACTCTTGGTTTCGGCTCAGGTCACGATTTCAGGGTCGTGAGATCAAGCCAGGCATCAGGCTTCACACTCAGCAGGGAGTCTGCTTGGGATTCTCTCTCCCTCCCCCCTCTCAAATAAATAAATGAATCTTTAAGAAAAGGATCCAGGTATGATTTTTTGACACAGGATACGTCAACATGATCCTGCCAAAAGAAGGCTGAAGGAAGGCTAGGATCTCTCCGGTTTTATGAGTCTATCATCAGTGTTATTGAAACTTCAAGTCAGCAAGCTCAGTTAATAAAGGGAACTGGGAAGAATGGTGAAATAAATATAATTACCTGATCAGACATAACTACCCCACCTTCTGCTAGAAAGAGCAACGTCTCAGTTTCTGGTCGTTGCTTGGAAAATGCTACTTTCTGTACACCAACGGCCTGTATTATCACATCACAAAAACAGATAGCATGTAATGATTCTTGAGCTGGAGACAACTCTGCCTATGTTCACACAAGGTAATTTATACCCTGGACAGTTTGAAACAAGTCAACAGTGTAACCCCTTTCCTTTCTCAGCAGGTTCCCAAATGGTTTCTTAATAGGCAACCGTGTTGGCAGCCCTGAAAACAAACACCTTCAGCTCCAGACTGAACCAGTTCATCTTTTAAAAAACCACCACCTTGTTACACTGTATGAAAACAGAAATTCCCACTTGTGAGCAAAGGTGTTGATTTGCTAGATTCCCCTGATAACTTCCTTGGTGAACAGTTCGCTCTTGAAGCCGAATGTCAGCCCCATGAGTTCATGTCACTTTCATACCAACACAGCACTCACATACACTCATTCATTCATTCATTCACTCACTCATTCATTCGGTAAACACCTTCTGGAACCCCTGGTATATGTCACGCAGTGGATATATAGCAGCGAACAAAACAAACGTTTCGGCTCCCTTGTCATAGGAAATGAGAAAGATAAAATTTAAAAGTCAACAAAACACACATAGTTTCATGTGGTTCTCCGCGCAGACGGAAGAGTTGTAATTTTAAGAGATGGCGGCTGACAACTACTACGAGGTGACGCGAGTGTAGAAACGTGGAGCTGCTGAGGCAGTCAGCCATGGTGTCCTTCCAGGCAGAGGAAGAACGTAGTTCCAGTCCTGAAGCAGGAACATTCTCGACATTTTGTGGATGAAGGGGTGGTGGACAAAGGATGATGCGAGACAGAGAGAGAGACAGGAAAGGAGGCCCGCAAGCCGACGAGAGGCCACACCCTGCAGGCCCAGGGAAGGCCATTACTAGGACTTTAGCTTTCCTCTGAGAGAAGTGGGAAACCAGCCGCTGAAGAACTAGTGGCAGAAGGGGACCTGAGCTAAAGCAGCCACCACTCAAAAGGACACTGGGTGAGAATAGCTCAGGGGCTAAGGACAGACACACGGAGCTTGGGCCACAGCCCAGGGGAGACCTGGAACGTAGCTTAAACCAGTTTTGTCCTGGACGGGTAGGTGTGAAAGCCCATTAGACATACAAATCAAGCATCACACGGGCAGCTGGCTGTGAGTCTGCAGTTCAGGGACAAGGTCCGGGCGGAGGACATACGTGTCAGAGTCGTCAGCGTGCAGAGGAGTTCAAACAGGGAGGTGTGTGAACGGGATCACCTAGGCAGTGAGCACGGAAAGAAAAGAGAAGTACCGTGGGGACGTCAGTGTTGAGCTGTCAGCACGATGAGGTGGAGTGAGCAAAGATCACAGAACGGCCAGGGGAGGGAGGTCTCCAGCAACGATCCCCTCTCTGACAAGAGGGGTGATTTACTGTGTCAGATTCGAATGCTGTTGGTAGATGAAGTGAAATGACAACTGAGAATGGGGGGAGGGTGTTCTCTTGCCCACCGTCCACTGCGTGTGACGCTCCGTGCACACCCACACGCCATACCTGGTGGTCGCCCCTGCGCTGGGTCTGAAGTGACAGCCACATGCTCTTGACGGACTTCAAGGAGGAGGTGTTCTTGATCCCAGACTCATGGGGCAACAGCAGCACCAAACTGGAATAGTCGTCTCGAGGAGACGAGTCTCACCGTGCTCTGTATATTCTCTGACTAAGAACTGATATTTTAGTTCTCTAGCTGGAGACAGAAGCAGGTCCTCGTTCCTCTAAGTGAGTGAGACTTCACACAGAGCCATGGGGTCACACAGCATGGGTAACGCTCAAGCCAGCTTTAATGCCACCTCAAGTCATGTGCCTCGTCCTTGCCATGACTTGGGTGTCCACTCTGTCTCTCCCCGAGGGATTTCCCACAGGCTATGAGAATACTCTAGGCACCGTCTTCACGCTGGGCATGCGCCAAAACTTGCCCAGAGGGGCGGGGGTCGAACTACTCTGTTTGGTTACAGACTGCCTCGGGACCCAAAGATAAGACTGTTTCAGGGATGCTTGCAAAATCCTTCACTGAAGTTATTCGATCTGAGGCTCCTGCTCATTGCTACAGAAAGATCTTCCGGCCCTTCCACCATGTTGCAAATAACGCTACCTCGTACGGAGCCCCTGCAATGAGCCAGGCACCATTACAAACGGTTTACGGGCTTCAGCTCGTTAATCCTCACTAAGCCTTCACACGGGGGACACATCACATGGATGAGAAAACAGAGATTAAAAAAGGATTATGTTCCTTGCCCAAGCTCTCACGGTTATCAAGCGGTAGATTCAGGATCTAAACCCAGGCGCTCGGACTGAAGTCCGCATGGTACGCCTCCCGGGAACTGTTTCTTGTCAAAATCAGTACCTATTCTTATAGCTCCAAACTCTACAAACGGGGCATAAGATTCTGACACTGGGTAACTTGCTACGCCTATGACATCACTTGACTCTTTCTTTCACACCTCAACAACACCCTCCAAAGGCTTAGTCTATTTCGAAACCACTTCTTAGGACGCGCCTAGATGGAAACGTTAGTGACTTTCGCCTTCATGGATGGAACTATGTCACCGGAAGCAGTGGAAGGATGCATTCAAGTACGCACCCCAATTCCCCTCTTTCTACTTTTCCTTTCCGGGCCCGTGAATCACGTCAGCCTCATCTCCTACTTACCTCCCAGCCAGTGCTTCCCAAACTTCCCGACCAAGGTATGTATCTCAGTGGTTTGTCTGCCACGGACCGCCAATCCGAACCATGAGAGTTCTCAGCATGCTAGGACTTTCTCTTTAATAAAACCCAAAGGATGTCAATTTTGCATCCTACAATTTATCCATAATTATTTTAGTACTTAAAATGTTTTAAATTGCATAATTTTAAGTTGAATGAGAATGCAGAACACTGCTTCATTCTCTTCTTGTATCACCAGCGCTTAAGCATTTCCTAAAGATTTACTGAAGAAATGAACAAATAATTGGTGGTCCCAGGCTGCGGGTTGGGCTCGGGTCTTCTGAAAGCCTCTTTTTATTCTGGGATCAAGGTAGAACGGACGGCTCCCTTCCAGATACAGCCTTTCATGGCAAAAAGCACAGGTGCACTAGAGGCTGATCTAAACTTGGTAAAATCACAATGGATGTTTCTGCTGTAAAGTGGGCCTAGGACACACACCACTAAGGTTCCATCCGCCAAAGCAAATCACATGGCCAAGCTGACCACGGGTCACAGGGCAGGGATGGAGGGAATGTGAACAGTCACACAGTCCTTGGCAGACACAGAAGTGCAAGTTGGGAGGACTACAGCAAGTTTCCAAAGGAAGCTTCCAGACCAACAACAGTCTGGAGGGATGGGGTCATTCAGTTTCAAAGGTTGTTTGTATGTACTTTTGTTGATGATGTGACTTTCAGTAAATTTAAACAGATTCTGAACATATGAAAGGCACTCAGCGTTAAAGAAAACAAGATACTTCTGAGGAAATGAAGAATCCTTATGAAATGCCAGTATTTCCTCTGAGTGTTTTAACAGTTTGGATTTGGGGGATACCACATTTTCCTAAACCAAAATACCCCATCCTGTCTTTAAAAGTGCCATAAAATTCAACTGGAGAGGGGGAAGCGATGTTATTGGTGCAAAAGATTCACCGTCCATCAGTTCTCACACCACATTCTAAGGTCTAGAAGGTCTAGAAGGTTCTAGAAGGTCTTCAGTTTTCAATCTGCTTCCTAAGTCTTCTTAGGGGAAAGTCTGTCCCTTTTTGCTAGAGATACTTGGTTTTCATGCAAGGCCCTAGTCCTGCCCCAGATAAATGGAGAGCACTAAATATATATGTTCTGCTCCCTCCATGTTTACCATGGGGAAGGGGGCGGGAGGGAAAGAGCACGCACAGAAAAAGGACATCTGCTGCAACGCGAACTGCCAGATTCATGGCAAGGAGTGTTTGGCTGGTCTGTCCCACTTGTCAGAGGGCTGCCTCCTGCACCTTGCCAGCAGACGTTATCTTCCTGGGATAGGAAAGACAGATGTCGCTCACGACTCCATGCAAGACAGACCATTGGAGAAGTATGTTTATAAAAAGTGGATATGCATAGCAAATTATTATAAGGTAAATTTCCTAGTAATGACAAGATTTTCAAAGTGTTCTTCAAATTATATTATATTATATTATATTATATTATATTATATTATATTATATT
>NW_024424452.1:64932224-65010411 GCF_017311325.1 Ursus maritimus
ATTATATTATATTATATTATATTATATTATATTATATTATATTATATTTATTATATTACATTATATTGCCTTTATATTGCAACCACAACCATTCATTAGGTAATCATGGAATTTACTTGGGAAAAATAGAGTTGAATTTTTCTCCAAGTTACCTCACACTCTTGGAAATGTTTTTGCAATGACAGACTACAATAGAATCTGGACACCTGGCATCCACCGAACAGGATTGAGAGCATAGTTTTGGGGGTACAATGCTGGCAACAGAAAATCTAAACATAAAATAATCACCCCAGGGGCGCCTGGGTGGCTCAGTCAGTTAAGCGTCCGACTCGTAGTTTCAGCTCAGGTCGTGATCTCGGGGTCCTGGGATCGAGTCCCGGCTCAGGCTCCCTGCTCAGCGGGGAGTCTGCTTCTCCTTCTCCCTCTGTTCCTTCCCTGCTCTCTCTCTCTCTCTACCTAATAAATAAAACTTTAAAAAAAAGTCACCCCACTTTCTGCATTCCAGTACTAAGCCCTATGGACTAAAAGAAGGACAGCTGGAGTTCCTGCCCGCGGTGAGGGGACAGCCTAGGCAGGTAGATAAAGCAGATTTCAAAACAACTGGTAACCCAGGGTATCTGTGAGAGGCTAAAATGTGCATCCACAACAATTCAAAACTAAGAAAGTAGAAAAATAAGGAGTGGCTATGGAAGGCAGACAAGAAACACAAAGGATTCAGAAAAGTGGGAGGTGAAAAGGTGTTCTAGAGAAGAGCCTTGATGGGAGCTGGAAGGTACGATGGGAACACAGAAGTGGGGGCGGGTGAAGGGTAGGAAGCATCACGTCTGAGAGCACAGGACAGCATGCCAAAACATCTGGGTGATTAAGTCTACTCTACATCACCTTATACTGACCCACTCAAGACTACTGTGACCATGGACAAGGCATGAAAGCTCCATGGGCCTCAGTTTCTCCATCTGTACAATGGGAATAACCCCAGCAGGTGATGATATTAGCAGCACACTGTAAATGCCTCATCGGAAAGTCACCCCTCACGCAGGCTGACATGCCCACTGTTTCCTGGAATGCTAGGCAGCATGAGAAGAGCACCGTCATGGTCGCTGCCCCCCACGCCCCCACCCCACCGCAGAGCGCCCAGCACATATGTAACAGAATGCAAAGAACACAGATAAGAGCTCGAGAAAAGACACTGGATCGTACAAGCAACTGTTTCTTCTCCCCCTGCCAGCCTCATCTGCTACAATCTTACCCACGCTGGCGCCCTTTAAACATTACTCCCTTGGATGGAAGTCATGTGGATAGAGTCCCCATTACTTTATGTTATTTATATGTAAAAAGCAGAAAAGAAACAATAAAACCATAATAACACTGCTGAATAACACCTGCTGGATTCCGCTTTGCTTTGCCTTACAGCTGATCATAAGAACAAAATGAGGTGTTTATATTCCCTTCCCTACAGCTACTGCATTCTCTCGCCCCTTTTTATTTTCCATTTACTTTACAGCCCCCTTCACTCTGGCTTTAGCCGCTGCTGACGTCCTGAGCATCGCGGGCTTTCTTCCAAATGCAAACCTGAATGGCTCTTTTTAGCCAGCGGTCTGCAGGGACCTCTTCTCGCTTTTTCCTGGGTAAGCTGAGCTTATCTCATGACATCAAAGACTCGGTACCCAGGTGACACAAGCCCCTTCTCTGCCATCAGTTACAGATGGAATTTCCCAATGTTTCCAGAACATTCCCTCCAGCAACCTTAAATGCATATGTGTAAACCTGAGGGCATTATCCCACCCTGTCCTCTTCCCAAAGTTACTCCAAATGTCTTTGCTCATTGGTGTGAAAACTTCAGAAGGATCCTTGACTCTTCTCTCTCTGTGACACTTCAAATCCACTGTGATGTCAAGTTCTGTCGATTTCACCTGAAGAAATCTCTCTCCTATCGGTCCCCTCTCTCAGACCCACTGCCACTGCCTAAGTGTAGAGACCACACTTGCTAAATCTTTTACAGAGGCTAGAGAACACTAGGCCTGTAGCTTCAGGATTTTCCTAAGCAGTTCACAGACATTTCCCTTTTGAGTTCTCTGGAATAAAAACTCCACGAAGTAAAATATCTCCTAATATTTTAAAACTACTATAAAATGTGAGGCAAATCTCTTCCATTTAAAACCAAGGAAATGCATTTTAGGCTGGTGATGGGTATTAAGGAGGGCACGTATTGCATGGTGTTATAAGCAAGTAATAAGTCATGGAACTTTAAAAAATAAATTAATTTAAAAAAATAAAAATAAAATAAATCAGCAAAAAACAAAACAAAAAAAAACAAAAAAACCTAAGGAAATGCAATAAAACCAGTAACAACAAAACAGATCCATTTCTGCAGCTCATATCAATCTCTTCTCAGGTTATTAGGGCAGAGACTGACCCGTTGTTGACCAAACCTATCTGCTCTTCATGGGAACACAGCTGGGCTGCACTCCCCCACTGTTCTGGAGTGAGGTGTGCCCGTGTGCCTGCCATGTGCCTGGGTTCCAGCCTATGGAACGTCAGGGTGCACACCACGGCCAACCCTAGCACATAAAACCTTTGCATGCACGACCCTCTGTGCTTTCTACCCTTCCGGATCTTGGGGGTACCTTGGAAGCCACATGTTGAAGGAAACAGAGCAACCAGATGGAAGGACCCCGGGTCCTTGAATGGCTGCTCAGAGGAAAGGCACCTGCCGGCCAGGAAATGCATTTCGAACTTCAGCTGAGCAAAAAATAAATGTCTTTCTGTGAACCTATAATTGGTTCAATATAACAAAATTTAAACAATAATTTGCATTATCTTTTGGCATGATGATAAATTAACGTTGGAGAGGGGGATATAAACTGTATAAACTCATTGAGATTTTGAGTTTCATCTGTTACAACAGCTAGAATCAGCCTAATTAGCACAGGATTATAAAGTAGAATCATCATTATCCAGCACATTCAGTCATTCATTGGGGGGATCAAAAGTCACAAGGATACCCTAACCAGAAAATCTTCTGGAGTTTAACTCCGGAGGATACTGTCAACATGAATCATATTGTTATTAATAATTAACACAATTATTAACATTACAAAGCAACACTGTCACCTTGGTGCCCTTTCTCATACTTTCATCAGAGGGAAGCAGCACGTCTTCTAAAGTCTCCCAACTATCACGTGTCCTATGTGCGAACAAACAACTCTCGTGAAGGTTCATTCACGGTGATCAAACAACTACTTCCAGCCACGATGACCGGAGAGCAAGTGAAAAGCACAATGAGGACAGACGGGCACACAAAACACTTTCTAGCCCGTCTTAATACTTTCGAATCCAGGGGCCCCTGGGTGGCACAGTTTGTGAAGCGTCTGACTCTTGGTTTTGGGTCAGGTCATGATCTCAGGGTCGTGAGCTCAAGCCCTGCGTTGGCTCTGCGCTCAGCACAGAGTCTGCTTGAGATTCTCTCTCCCTCTCCCTCTGCCCCTCCACTCACGCTCTCTCTCCCTCTAAAACAAATAAATAAATCTTAAAAAAAAAAAACAAAAAAAACAACCTTCCGAATCCAGCAAGGTCTTAAACTCCTGGAAATTTTACAAAGCAGAAACTCCGTCACCGCATATGGAAAGCTAATTGCTTTCCTTTTTAACATGTTTATTCTTCGACCAGTCAGCATCACTTCGAGGAGATCAACGATTAGCTGACAAAAGTGTGTCATCGTGCCTGCCACAACCAACAGGCAGCCCAGGGCCTCTGGAGGCCACCTTAGCCGCCCTTCCCCACCAGAAACGATGCGTGCTTTAAAATGGTTGTCTTTATCCCCATCCTTTTCCCCCCACTCCAACGAGCAAACCTGACTAACAGACGGTCTTCAATGCTCTTGATGAATAGTCATCCTCTGGTCTAAAGAGAAAACCATGAGCAGTAAAGATGGGAGGACCGGTGTGGGGCGGCGGGGGGGACATCGTCATCCTCGGACTGAAACAGAGCTGCCTCCCTCTTCATTCTAGAAAACGAACTCCCCTAGAGCTAAAGGGCTGGAAGTTTTATCCTAGAAAAATTTCAGAAACTTCCGAATATGATTCTTCTCATTGTCTCCATTTTAGGCGACACTGAGTTCTAACACACTGTTAGGGAAGGCTGGGGTGCCACCGAAACCTCCTCCGAGAAACGGCTGTTTTAGACGGTTGGATACAGGGAGTGTTTAAAAGAAATGAAAATGTGCTCTGCGGAAGGCTGCGGGAACAGACACGAAAGCCAAAATCACTTCCTCTGTCACCTGCGACGGCCTGGCTTATACCCCTGCCGCACAGTCTCACAGCTTTGTTCTGTACAAGGACATGTTTACTCACTGGCGAGAAAAATAGCTCAGCTACTCTTCCAATGTTTATTCAAACAGAAATGATTTTTACTACGTGCAGAGTCACCAGCGCACGGTGCTCAGAAAAAGGCACGGGCGTCCGGGTCCGGGTTAGCAACTCTTTAACACGGTTCACCAGGCAAGTCTATCTGTGCAGAATGTCGGGTTGTCTTTCAAATCCAGAAGCACGTTAGCTCAGAAAACTCAGCGGCAGGTCCCCTGCTCATTAAATGTCACACTGAACCCAAGCAGCTGCTGCCATAACCCACGGCCTTCTCCCCTCCATCTTCCCGTGCTTTATAATCTCATATCGTAGTTCCACACTGGAAAAAAAAAATGTGCACAGCAAACTTTCAATTACACAAATTGTACGGTTAGAAGAAGCGGGGGGCTGTGCCTGGGTGGCTCGGTCGTTAAGCGTCTGCCTTCGGCCCAGGGCATGATCCCAGAGTCCTGGGATCAAGCCCCGCATCGGGCTCCCTGCTCCGCTGGGATCCTGCTTCTTCGTCTCCCACTCCCCCTGCTTGTGTTCCCTCTCTCGCTGTCTCTCTGTCAAATAAATAAATAAAATATTTAAAAAAAAAAAAAAAGCAGCAGCAGGGGAGAAAAGGGAGTGGAGTGGGGGAAGCCCCATCCATCAAAATTTACACTGGAAAAGCAGGTGGAGAAATGTTTTCAGTAAGGCACAAGAAACGACAAGAGTGCCCATTTAGTCGGGGCCAGCAGTCGCCATCCTCTGTGGTGGACACAGAGGCCTCTGCGCAGAGGCTCTCAGCTCCGTGTGTTGGGCGAAGGCGGCCGCCTTCCTCGGAGTCTGGATGTGGTCTTGCCAGGCTCACGGTCCCTCCCGGCCTCACGATGCCACCCCTCCTTGCACAGCAAGCTGCAAGTTCAAAGGTGAATGACCATGACAAAGTCACCCGATGAGAATTAAGATGTCACAAGTAATATCACAATGAAAAGGAAAACCTGATCTTGGAAACATTCAAATAACCCTCAAAGCCAAACAGAATTTCCTTTGGTGTGGATCCAACTTTAATGTCGGCCAAAAGCAGTTCAACTTCAGTTTGGCAGCAAACTTTCGCATTTAGCTCAGGAGCGAGAACACGAGCTTTCTGGAAATAATTTAGCGCAGGGAAAAGCAAGCCAGCAGCCTCAGTTTAACTGCAGGGACTGTGAACAAGAATGGAATACTCCTCATGCACTTATCATCAAGGCTCCAGTTCAACTGCATAAGATACGTTCCTTGGCTTCCTGACTGATTTACCATTTTTACTGCTTATCATGAGTACGTTCCCAGCGGCACCTGAATCACCTTTCTATATCCAAGATTAAGCACTACTCCTGCACGTTTAAGTCACCGGGAGGATGTGGCCATGAAGCAGAAGCAGAAATCTGAATTTGTGGATTAAAATGCGCATTGACCACACTCCTCCAAGCAAGTAACATTTACAGGTACAATAATGAATGAATATATTTATGATATGAATGCAGTTTTCCTCCTGAGGAAAATTCAGAATCCATTTTTAAGGGTTTTGTTTTGCTTTGCTTTGTTTTTCAAGAGAGAGATAATGTGAGCTGGTGGGGAGGGGCAGAGGGAGAAGGAGAGAGACAATCCCAAGCAGTCTCCACACTCAGCTTGGGGCCCGACCTGGGGCTCGATCCCATGACCCCGATATCATGACCTGAGCCAAAATCAGGAATCAGACACTTAGCAGACTAAGCCACCTGGCGCCCCAAGGGTTGATTTTTGTTTTTTGTTTTTATTTGAGCTAAGTAACCCTCCCACCCCTATTTCCCCACCACCCCCAAGCACACGGAGCTGCTGTTCCCGCTCCCTAGTGGGGCCACAGAAAGCATCAACGTGGCTCAGGCCCACCTGCCCAGACATGACATCCATGCTCTCTCTGCCACTTCAGGCTTTGTGAGCCCCTCAGGGATGGGAATCCAGGAACCACACTGAAATCCCATGGAGCTCTCCCCAGCCTTCTGAATGGACATGACGCCCGGTACGTCTTAGTGCCCTCAGGCCATCACAACAGAACACCGCAGGCAGGGTGGACTAAAGGGAAATGTATTTTCCCATCATTCTGGAGGCTGGGAAGTCCAAGGTCAAGGCGCTGGCTAATTTGATTCTGGATGGGGGCCCTGTTCCCGGCTTGTAGACACCCACCCTCTTGTTGCGTTCTCACATGGCAGAGGAGAGAGCTCTGCGTCTCTGCCTCCTCTTATGAGGACACTAAACCATCATGGGGCCCACCCTCACAACCTCCTCTAAACGTAATTACCTCCTAAAGGTCCCACCTCCAAATATCATCAGACTGGGGGTTAGGGATGCTAGATATGAATGCTAGGACCCAAACATTCAGTCCATAATCCCCAGAAATGACCACAAAGGGTCCATGTGCCTACCATACAGCCTCCCCACCACTCAGTTCCTACTCCTAGTGTATGGCTGGGTCCTCCCTATAGACTCTCTGTCCCTTGCTACGGCAGGGTCGTTACCCTACCACAAAGGGTCCATGTGCCTACCATACAGCCTCCCCACCACTCAGTTCCTACTCCTAGTGTATGGCTGGGTCCTCCCTATAGACTCTCTGTCCCTTGCTACGGCAGGGTCGTTACCCTACCACAAAGGGTCCATGTGCCTACCATACAGCCTCCCCACCACTCAGTTCCTACTCCTAGTGTATGGCTGGGTCCTCCCTATAGACTCTCTGTCCCTTGCTACAGCAGGGTCGTTACCCAAAGCCCTGCCTCCCTCCTGCTGTCCTGTTCCTCTCTATATGGCCCAAGCCTGAGCTCCTGACCCCAGCCCCAGCCCCAAGCCCCTGACCAGCCCCAGCCCTGAGCCCCTGACCCTGAACCCCAGCCCCAGCCCCAGCCTGAGCCCCTGACCCTGACCCCAGCCCCAGCCCCAGCCCTGAGCCCCTGACCCTGACCCCAGCCCCAGCCCCAGCCAGCGGTGATAGTCTCTCAGATGCGCATGACTTTCCTATTCTAAGTTAGGCGCTGGGTTTCCCGTCATGTCATTGCTCCAATCCACTGTTGAGTCTGGACAAACTCAGAAAATGGCCGGACCCAGGAGCATCATGCCCTTGCCTGCCCCACGTGTCCTCAAGCTGAGCCGCGTAATTCCCATGTGTCTCAAGAAATGTGGCTTTGATTTAAAAGCTACCGCATAAAACAAGCCCGGGTCCTCTCGAAGGCTTTGAAGAACACAGATATCTGTCTTGTGTAGCCATGGTCGCTTTTAAAGGAGGAAAGAGACTTCCTTAGATGATTTTTCCTCAGAAATTGAGGAAAGGAGTAAATCAGGGTCAGAGTAACTTCCAGTGTAATTAAATCTTTCACCCGCGTCACGCCACCAAGCCCGCACATTCCGCTCACCTGGCGTGCGTGGCCCCGCTCATAGCATCCTGTGCTCCGATCTATTTCTCACTCCTGCCTTGTTGGCACTTCTTCCGTCTTAGCTACGTCGGGAGGAAACACATGCACGAGGAAGAGCAACACTGATCGGCTCTGGCCGGCACCTGCCTCGCAGATTCAACCCCGTCCACAGGGTAATGGAAGTTCGAGTCGCACAGATCTGAAGACTCAAGCGTCTGGTTATTCTGAAGATAATCTCTACCACCTCGGGGGTGTTAACTTTGGCTCCAAACAGCGCTCGAAAGCCCGAAGGCTTGGGCATTCCTTTTTCATCCGGTGCCCATGGAGTCAGACCCCGAATCACGACTGTCAGAAGGGCGTGAAGTTAGGGGTGCTCGACTCGGGCTCAGGGAAGCAGCCCTGGCTGCGGATGCTCGCTTCGTGCCCTGACCCCAGCCTCCGAGGTGAGGCATCGCCGCTCGCAGAAGTCCTACGCGGAAATCTGAGAAGCCGCCTGCCGCGCCTGCCCTGAGCCACCGTGAAGCGGTCCACGGCACGAGCATTGTGAAAGGAGCCCACGGAAGTGAAAGTGGGGGCTCACGGAATCGTGAAAGTCCACGCTGTGACTGGTACTGCGTCACGAACGACAAACACGTCCTGGGCGCCCACTTTGATGGCTAAGGAGCTCAGGGGAACTGTGGTGGCGACTCTCTGGCATATTTCTGTTTTGTTTTACGTTGTTCTCGGCTCACCAGCGTACCTACAAGTCCAAAGACCCCAGTGACTTTGGGGCAGGACAGGAGGAAAGAAATGGAGTAATAATAAAGGGAATACTGATATTACCAAGGATAAATATTAGCTCTGAGCCATTGATTCCTATTGGAAACCTAAAAAGAAAAATAGCTTCTCATAAGACAAGGCCACACGGAACCTGTCCGTGCAGGGAATTCCTCGTCAGGTCTAAGGGACCACATGATCATGCAGGAGGGGCCTTTGTCCACATCTGTGTGACCTCAGCCTCTGCTCAGTGCACGTCAGTGGAAGCCGCGTCTTTAGAAATCTGTCCCCCGAGCCTGAAGCTTGGACCACAAAGGGTCCATGTGCTTTCTCCACGGGAGCTTTCTCCACGGGACATGCAGCCACCCAGGAACAAATGAAATTCTCCTCTTTTTCCAAGACATCCCAGGAAACCTCACCCTGGCATCAAGCCTCACGGGCTGCTGAGTGTTTCAGGCTGGGTCCTAGGGGTGGGCAGCTCAGGAGGGCCGGAGCAGAGCAGGGGCTGGGGCTGGAGGACACCCTCCCGGGCACTTCTATTTTTCTAAATTACATTTTAGGGCAGAAACCTCAGACGGAAAAACCACAGGGGAAAAGCCATCAGGGGTGGGGGAGAAACCAAAAGACAAAGGCGGACTTCATCAGGAAGACGTGGCCATTTAAAACGGGATTGAGAGAGAGTTGGAATTTTTTAGATTAAAAAACCTCACTCTACAGGCTGCCAACTTGAAAGTGCGCCCATCTTATCCCCGTGTCAAAATCTTTGTGGCAGATGGTAAGAAGCAAAATGACCCCAAAATGTCAATCCTGTTTTTTCTTATAATAAAGAAGAGCTGTAAAAATACACAACACAGTGGAGAGAAAATGCAAAAAGAAACTGTGAGAGCCCTTCTTTTGCAGGAAGGGAGCAGCATATCCTGGTTCCCAAAGCTCCATTCCTTCCACAAAGTACGCTCGTGCTCAGTAGAGGGGTTTTAAGTAAGATGCTCTCTTCAGTTTTTTGGTTGGCTTGTGCCCCAGAAATTCATATTTCATCCCACGACAGAGACACTACATGTTTGCATCATCCTCCCTTTTTATGCAAATGGAGCGATCTAAATACACTGTTCTGCACCTCACACTTTTTGTTAGTACATTGAGGGTATTATTGTATATTTATTCTTTTACTTATTCATTCATTCAACAAAAACTTACTGAGCACCCCTATTTCCAAGGCAGTGGTCCAAGTACTGGGTACAGCAGTGAATGAACTAAAAGTGTCTTTGCCCCTGAGAGGGCTTATATTTACTAGAAGGAATCATACCAAAAAGATCAAGTCTAATAAATATGTAGGATGTCAGATGGTAATAAGCATCATTTAAAAAGATACAGCTGGGTTAAGAGGAAAGAGTTTCAGTGGTAGTGAAGGGGAAGGAGGAAGGCTCGAGTTGTGATGACATTGCAATAGTGCCCTCAAGAGAAGATGCTGCAGATATCTGAAGATATCTGCTCAGACAGAAAGAAGATCATATGCAAAGGTCCTGAGACAGGTTTGTGATGATCCCAACAGAAGCAGCAAGGAGGTCACCACGGCTGACACAGAGTAAGCAAGAGAGACAGTGACAGGAAACAAGGTCACACAATGAGGGAGAGAACCAGATGACGTAGACTCTGGTAGCCCTTGGTCCAATACCCGGCTTTAACTGTGAGTGAGACAGAAAGCAGCCAGTCCGGGGATGAGACGTGATGCGCTGGATGCACATTTCAGAACAATCATTCTGACTTTGGTGCAGAGAAGCTGCCGCGGCTTCTGGACACAAGGAGACCAGTTAAGAGATGCTGGCAGTAGTCCAGGCACAAGGTGATGCTGGCGTGGACAGAGCGGAGACATGGAAACAGTGGATGGAGGCTGGATTCTGATGCCTTGGGAGTATTTTGATGCCAGAAGCTGCTAATGAACTGGGCGTGGAGAGGAGAAACAAGAGAAGTGCCAAGGATCACTCTGGAAGTCCCAGCCTCAGCTACCAAAGAGACAGACTTGCTATTTACTGGGGCGGAAGCAAGGCTGGGAAAGGGGAGGTGATCGAGACACCTATTTTAGACACAGCAGGTGTGATCTGCCTGGGGGACCTCCAGGAGGAGGAGGCCACGGGATCTATGAGCCTGGAGGTTATGGAGAGGTTGAGTGTGGGGATGGAGATGTGGGGGCTGTCAGCATACGGACGGTGTCCTAAGACATACATCCATTATCAACAGATACTGTCCAGTCAGACTTCACTCGCTCTTTTTACCCAGCTTCATAATAAGAAACTTCATACCGGAATGCGGAACATTGCTGGGAGAAGAGGTCAGGATACACGGTACAGCTGATCCTCACTATTCACAGATTCCATATTTGCAAGTTTTGCCTACTTGCTAAAATTCATTCGTACCCCTAAAATCACTACTTGCAGGGTTTTCTCAGCCACTCACAAGGGGGTGAAACTCTGAGTTGCCCGACACATGCGTTCCCAGCGGAGGCTGCACGAGCAGGTGCCGTGCTGTCTTGCTGCAGGTTTCATAGCGTAGAGAAGTGTCCTCCTTTGTGGTCTATTTAGTGCTGTGGGGTTTGTGGGGTTTGTGGGGTTTGTGGGGCTTTGTGCCTTTTTGTGACTTTGTTGGTGATTTCACTGTTCCACACCCACTCCCCCCAAGCAGTGTTGAAGTGCTTTCTGGCGTTTCCAAACACAAGAAGGCTGCGATGTGCCTTACGGACCAAATATGAGCGTTCGACGAGCTTGGATCAGGCATGAATATAGTATAGTTGGCTGCTGAGTCCAATATTAATGAGTCAACAAAATGTATTTAAAAAGGTGTCTTTAAACAGAATCACGCATGGACCAAAGTGACTGGTTGAAGAAAATACTGGGACCAGAGGTTTGTAGGAACCTAACCTTGCATCTCCCCTCGGAGCACCTGGTCCATGTACACTAACTCAACATCTGTGGTGACTTTATAGAACATAATGGCCACGAACAATGACGATTCACTGATTTGCTTTTACATCTCTTCTACGCTTGATACGGAGGCTGAAGTTACTCAGAGGAATCGTCTACCACTACCCTACGCCTTAAGGTAAACCTCACAGAGGCCAACCCAGAAAGATAGGGCTGTGACCTATTTTTTTTAAAGATTTTATTTATTTATTTGACAGAGAGAGACAGAGAGAGGGAACACAAGCAGGGGGAGCAGCAGAGGGAAAGGGAGAAGCTGACTCCCCGCTGAGCACGGAGCCTGATGTGGGGCTCGATCCCAGGACACTGGGATCACGATCTGAGCCGAAGGCAGATGCTTCACCGACTGAGCCACCCAGGTGCCCTGCGGCGACTGATTTTTAAAAAGTACTAGAGAAGAAAACCAAAAACCGAAAGAACTCCATTAATAATGATGTAAAGGTCAAGGGGAGGCCACCCCGAAATGGGCCACTTTGGCATAAAGATTATTTTGAGTTAAAAGCAGTCAAGACCCAGCAGTTTCAGAGAAAGCTCTTCACATCCCCCACAACTACTTAAAAAGAATTGGGATAGGGGCACCTGGGTGGCTGGGTGAGCAGCCAACTTTGGGTGCCAGCTCAGGTCATGATCTTGGGGTCCTGTGGTCAAGCCCCACACTCAGCAGGGAGCCTGCTGGAGGATTCTGTCCCTCTCTCTCTCAAAAAATAAATAAATAAACCTTAGGGGGAAAATTTAGACAGAGCACCTGCTCCAGGAAGAGAGCTTTCGCCATAGATAAGCACATCATGATATGAACAGGTACGGAAGGCAGGAAGACACCTAGAGAGGCTACTTGGGTCCAAGTCCTCTCTTTGTCACACTGTGTCCCCGTGGCAGCAAACCTGTGTTTACCAAACACTTACTCTTCTTCATTCT
Source organism: Ursus maritimus (assembly GCF_017311325.1). Lineage (NCBI taxonomy): Eukaryota > Metazoa > Chordata > Mammalia > Carnivora > Ursidae > Ursus > Ursus maritimus. The sequence goes on from NW_024424452.1 coordinate 64,944,618, forward strand.
TCCTGAGGATTGCATTCCTTCCCTTGGAAGACCCAGACCCCTCTCCGCTGTCTCCTTAGTTCAGAATGACATATACACCTCATTTTGCCTGGCTTTGGAATTTCCACATCTGTGTGGATTTCCCATACATACACTATTAAATTTTGTTTTCTCCTATTAATCTGTCTCATGTCAATCTGATTCTTAGTCTGGCTAGAAGGACCTGGAAGAGGACAGGAGCTCTCACTCTCCAACAAGTACAACGATCTGCACACAGTGGGCCCTCAATAAATGTGCTGACTGACAACTTTCAAAACCCACTGGGAGTATCTAAGAGCTCTCCTTGTCGGAAAGTATCCTCGCATCTTACCCAAATCCCCCAACGCAGCTTAAAACTCCATCCATTCTTTGCATCCACGGTAGAAATGGCGACTTGACCTCTGGCTTCTGTTAGAACAGTCCTTCACGCACTCCAACACATATTAAACTGCCCCTTGCTCTTCCATCTTCTAAGTAAAATAATCCCATTTACCTCACCAGTTCTTTCTTAGGTGCCATTATCTGTCCTTCGATCATACGAACGGCATCCATTCTGTTTTCAAACACGGACAATCATGTCCTCTTTTTTACCCTGTTAAATAATGAATTGCAATTTTCATCCTGTTGCCTCCAAAGCCCACATGTTGGTCATAAATGTTTAACTGGTAAGGTCGTTTCCTACCAAGATCTCCATTAGCAACGGTTTTAATGTGTAATTGTTCTACTGATCCTTCTACTTAGGGATTCACCTTTTTTTTTGGTTATAAAAATATCTTTACAATGAAGCCAGGTTAATTATTAAAGACAACAGCTCAAGTGCACAGAAAAAGCTTTTTATCTAAAAGAAAACAAAGACAACAAAGTAACACTGAAGACAATTAGCCTATAAATGGAAGCTGATTATAGAGAGCTTTACTGTTTATTGACTCGTGTTTCTAGAACACGGGCACCTTGGCGGGAGTGGGGATTTGGAGGCAAGCTCAGGTACTATTTGTTTTCAGTCCTCATTGGCCATGTGTCTTGTCCAACGGTATAGTGTCCAGCCTTTGAAGAAAGCACTTCTGTAAGAAGACGGACTGTAAGTCTGGACCATCAGGAGGTTGCACCGTGTTCTACCCACCACCACATGGGCATACATTTCTAGTACATTTAGTATCTATTCTAAGAATCTATGTAAAAATTAGTCCACGAATGTAAAAGAACAAGGAAGAGAAGCTTCACTGGGTTGTGACGATAATCTATCAGAAAACATATGTTTGGACAAGGCAAGAGACGATGGGAGAGCAGGATACAAAAGTAGGAGCCCTGAAAATTGAACCCCACGTCTGGAAGGCTGCACGTGACCCCAGAGTGGTCACTCAACCTCCTGAAATCTAAGCATCCTTCTGAAGGGGCGGCTGCCAGGTCCTCTCTCAGACCTCCATGGTTTCGAAACTCTAGGCTTACAGCTAGCACAATCAGTTGAGGCAAGAGGAAGATCAGTGACAGCCCAGATTCACACATGGTTACATCTAAATTAACTGAGGGTGGAGACAGTATTATATTTGCCTGTCGCACACACGCCCCTCCATACGGCCTACCAAGTACGGGGCCCTCAGGCAACCCACGCTTCTACCTGGACCACTACCAATCAGAGATGCCCCCAAACCCTTCCCTCACCCCCATTTGATAATTCTCTAGAATGACACAAAACTCAAGAAAGCACTCCATGTGTGATTACAGTTTCGTTATGAAGGATACAGCTCTGGACCGGCCAAAAGGAAGGGATGCTTAGGACAAGGTATTGAGGGTGCAGAGTATCTATGGCCTCTTGGGGCATGCCAGCCTCCCACCACCTTAATGTGGTCATCAAGCCAGAAAATCCCTTCGCCTCATCATTTCAGACCTTTTGTTTGTCTGTTTGTGTCTTTGTTTTATCAAAGCTTCATTATGTAGGCAGGACTGAAGAAACCACTGGCCACTGATGATTCAACTGAATCTCCAGCCTCTCTCCCATCCCAGAGGCAGGATGGGGTTAGGTGGAGATGAAATTTCTAACCTGAAACCATAAAACTCCTAAAAGAAAACACAGGCAATAATCTCCTGGACATCAGCCGTAGGAACATATTTATGGATATTTCTACTCAGGCAAGGGAAACAAAGGCAAAAATAAACGATTGTGACAAGGCCAAGAGAAAAAGCAAAAGGTTTTGCACAGCAAAGAAAATCATCAACAAAACAAAACAGAAACCTACTAAATGGGAGAAGACACTTGCAAATGATACATCTGATAAGGGGTTAATAGCCAAAATCTATGAAGGACTTAACACAACACCAAAAAAAAAAACACAAAAAACAAAAAACAAAAAAACCCAAACAATCCAATTAAAAATTAAAAAATGGGCAGAAGACATGAACAGGTAGTTCTCCAAAGAAGACATACAGATGGCCAAAAGACACATAAAAAGAAGCTCAACATCACTCATTATCAGGGAAATGCAAATCAGAACCACAATGAGATACCACCTCACACCTGTGAGAATGGCTAGTATCAAAAAGATAAGAAATAACAAGTGTTGGTGAAGATGTGAGAAAAGGGAAACCTCGTGCCCTGTTGATGGGAATGTAAATTGGTGCAGCCACTGTGGAGAACTGTATGAAGGTTCCTCAAAAAATTCAAAATAGAAATACCATATGATCCAGGAATTCCATTACTGGTTATTTACCCAAAGAAAACAAAAATACTAATTCAAAAAGATATATGCACCCCTATGTTTATTGCTGCATTAATTACAATAGCTAAGATATGGAAGCAACCCAAGAGTCCATCGATACATGAATGGAAAAAGAAAATGTAATATATACATATATATTATTATATTATTCAGCCAAAAAAAGAATGAGATTTTGCCATTTGCAACATGGATGGGCCTAGAGAGTATAACGCTAAATGACACAGGTCAGATAGAGAAAGACAAATACCACATGGTTTCACTCCATGTGAAATTAGGAAACAAAGGAAAAAAGAGACAAACAAAAAAACAGACTCTTAAATACACAGAACCCTGGTGATTGCCAGAGGGGAGGTAGGTGAGGGGGACGGGCAAAGAGGAGAAGGAGATTAAGAGGTACAAACTTCTAGTTATAAAATAAATATGTCAGGAAAACGAAAAGTGCAGCACAGGGAATAGTTAATAAATATTATTACAACACTGTATGCGGACAGATGGTGACGACATTTACCATGGTCAGCACTGAGTAACATACACAATTGTCAAATCACTATGTTGTACACCTTAAAATAATATAACATTGTATGTTAATTATACTTCAATAATAAATAAATGTACATACATACATATTACGAAGAGAGTTTTAATCTACATGGCTAGGTCTTTCCGGTAACCAGAGCCCACCCTGAAGCTATGTAGGGTCTCTGCCTTGAGTCAACTCATTAGCATAAACTTGGGTAGGGTGAAAAGGAGCTCCTTATAAACATCAAATGATACCTGTATCACTCAGAATATCCCAAGGGTTTTAGGAGTTCTGTGCCAAGAACCAGAGACAAAAATCAAATTATTATTATACATGTATGATTATTATCACACACGAGATTCATAAGGGTATGATCCACAAGCATTACCACTACTAGTCACAAAGTTACTGTGCATAAGGGTTCAGAGTCCTGGCTTCTTGGGGAGCTCTCAGGCTAAGAAATAATGGCTTCAGCACAGCTAGGGCTTGGGAAAAGCTTACCCAACGCCCCTCTCAAGATGGCAAAGAAGGACACTGAAGAAAGTCTCCTAACATTGTCTTCCCAGTGGGCAGACGCTGGAGCGGTGGAGATTCGAACCACCCCCCACCCCAAGGAGACGGCTCAAAGAAAGGATGGCCTTATGACGCACTCTCCTCTTCCTTTACTTTCCTCTCTGCTCTGTAAGAATCAGGGAGTTGACCAACTTCGGCGTAAGTACTTACTGTGGCCTGCTATTGTTTCGAGTGCTTTGCAAATATTCACTCATTTACTAATTCCCAATTCCCCTTTGAGGTGGTTATGCTTACAATGAAACTGGGGCACAGAGAAGTTAAGCAACTTACTCAAGGTCACCCATCAAATCTGAGTCCGTGCTCTAACCACTAGGCTACTGTATTAGCTCCCAGAACCGTAACCTGATAAAAGGTGCTATCCTGGAGGGGTATTACCTCTTTCTTCATTTTATTTATTTTTTTAAGATTGATTGATTGATTGATTGATTGATTTATCTGAGAGAGAGAGCGTGAGCAAGGGTAGGGGAGGAGAAGAGGGAGAGGGAGAAGCAGACTCCCCACTGACTCCCATGACCCCGGGATCATGACCTGAGCCAAAAGCAGACACTTAACCAACTGAGCCACCCAGGCTCCTACCTCTTTCTTCATTTTAAAAAGGAAAGAAGGGAAGAATGAAGGGGGGGGGGGTAAACAGAAGGGGAAATGAACCACGAGAGACTATGGACTCTGGGAAACAAACTGAGGGTTTCAGAAGGGAAGTTGGTGGGGAGATGGGGTAGCCGGGTGATGGGTATTAAGGAGGGCACGTATTCCATGGAGCACTGAGTGTTATACGCAAATAATGAGTCACGGAACTTTACATCAAAAACTAAGGATATACTGTATGGTGACTAACATAATAAAAGATTTTATTTTTTTTTTATTTTTTTTTAAGATTTTATTTATTTATTTGACAGAGAGAGACAGCCAGCGAGAGAGGGAACACAAGCAGGGGGAGTGGAAGAGGAAGAAGCAGGCTCCCATTAGAGGAGCCTGATGTGGGGCTTGATCCCAGAACGCTGGGATCACGCCCTGAGCCGAAGGCAGACGCTTAACGACTGAGCCACCCAGGCGCCCCCATAATAAAAGATTTTTAAAAAAATAAAAAATAAATAAATAAAAAGGAAAGACTCTTTAAAGTTGGACTTGTCTCTCCCCTTCCCATTTTTTTGGTTGGTTTACATTTTTTTTACCTTTTAGGGGAGTTTATCGTTTAGTCCACTGATTGCAAAATGGTGAGGAGGAATGCAAGGGTTTTGAAGCATTCTTTGGTTAGGTGTCCTTGGTTATGGAATCTGACAGTAACAAGAAACTTTTTTTAAAGGTCCTCAAATTCTCCTCTGGATGCACCAAGTATGTGTGGTCCACCGGAGGGATCTCCAGCCGGAGAGAGCGTGGTGGGATTCCCGTTGCTTGCACGCTAGTGGGAGCAGGCTAAGGGATTATGCGCAGGAGGAGAGTGCACGCAAAGAACACGCGTGCAACGCGGGCCTCAGTGTGGGGGTGGTGTTCTCAGCAGGTGCGTCATCCTTCCTATTTGTACTGATGCGAGCCCTTCTCAGACACTCTCCGCACTTCCTGTGGGCAGTGGGAGTCGGGCCACACAGCCTGGCCCCTGGACATGGCTGCCTGAATCGGGGTCCACACTGGGAGAGGCCATGGGGGTGTGACTTCAGAGGCTCGCACACACCTCAGTCACTGAGCTGAGGCCTCCAGCTGGGAGAGAACCCAGTGAGGGACAGTCTTAGGTAAAAACAGTGAATGAATGAGCTCAGAGAGGAGTCTTTAGAGATAAACAGGAGAATGGCGATGGAGTAGACATCATGAAACAAAGATACGGCCAGAGAGGGGACAAAGACAAAGAAACCTCTAGATTTTTTTCTTGATATGTCCAGAATCAAGGGAAGCATGGCTACACTTCCTGCTGGGGTTTCAGAAAGCCCTCATTGCTCATGATAAGTTTTTCTTTAACTTAAGTCAGCTGGAGTATGTTTGTGTCTTGGATCCAAAAAAAAAGGAAGGAAAGTCCATGATTAAGAGTCTAACCTATAACATAGGTTATGTCTTTAATTTCAACAAAATCCAGTCCTGGTGTTAACATATTAAGAATTACTTCTCTCCGTTCCAACTTCCCACATCACAGAAATTAATCCAAACTGGAAAACAGTAATCTACCAATTTTATGCAAGTCCCTTGGATAATCACTGATATTTTTGCTTTGATATTTAAAGGCATCAGTATAAATCAATGTGAAGTCGTTTGGGGACACTAAGAAGAAATCCTCGCAGCTCTTTAAGAAAACCCAAGGGCACTGGTCCAAATCTCATGCTGGGATGCTCTTCAACTCAACAGAACACTATGATCTTGGGAATTTTTTGGAATTTTGTTGGAAATTCCTTAGCACTTATGGAAGCAGTGGGAACAGGTTTAGAAGGGGAGTCTGTGGTGCTGTCCTGCTTTCTATGATTTTCCTACATCCTCCTTTATTGTCCAACTTTCAGAATTTAAGCAACAATCCCGCTTCAGGGACTCATTCAAAGACTAGTTTATAGCCAGCACCCCTAGCCCCAACATGATGCTCTTACCACCCTGTTAATTTCCTTCATAGCTCTTGTCTCTATATGTGAAGTTCTGGCTTATTTGTTTATATGTGTATTGTTTATCTCCCTCACTAGAATCTAAGAAGGAAGCAGGGATCTTAACTGCCTTGGTCACCACTATATCCCCACTACGCAGTACAGCGCAAAAAACCTAGGAGGAACTTGATGAAATTACGCTAGCTCCCTGCTACCTATTCTAAAAAAAAAATAGACCAAAATGTAGAGAGGCTCAAATATAAGCAAAGTGCATTTTCTACTCATGAAGAGTCTCAGTCAGTTGCATGTAGGGAGGGGAAGGTGCCTTTAACAGGGTTTCCCTGAGCCCCAGAGTGATGGTGTCTCTGCCCTCTTCATGTGGCTTCCTAGAACCCTAGATATTAACATCCAGACAGCATGGAGGCGCGAGCATGGGAAGTTTCCATGGGCAGGTTTGGAAATTGGCCTGCTACTCACACGGCCACACCTGCCTGCAGGGAGAGCAGGGAAACGTGCATCCGCTGTGTTCTCAAAAGGATCCGCAGTATTGAGAGAAAGAGAAATGGGTAGGAGAACCCACAAGCAGCTGAAAGAGCTCCACTGACTCCAAGTCACTAGTAGGTCCCGAAATGTACTAGATGCTGGGCCCAGGTTCGGGAGTTTAGGGATTTACTTTAATCTTTTAAATAGCAATGTGTGTAATGATTGAACATACTACATACTTAGCCCAGAAGCTCAATGAGGACTGTCCTCAGACGTTGGCAAGCGAAAGCAGTTCCAAGATGTATTCCAACGTGGTATGACCCAGACAGCCCCAATTAGTTGAAGGAGCTTTTAAAAGAGGATTTTTACCTTTTAAAAGTAAATATTTTTATTCCTCTGTTTTTAGGCAACAGCATGATTTTGAGTCACTCTCATGGAAGGAAGTATGGTTGTACCAAGCCATCCAGAGGCTTGAAAGTAGGTCACTGGTCTCAGGAACTAAGCCCAGTGAGTTCTGTTGTTCTGAGCGGGTGGGTCGGAATGACACTGCAGCGGCCAAGGTAGGGCAGGCTATGCCCACCCGAGTGCTCTTCCTGGACCCTCAGTGCTTGATGTGGAATGGGCGAAGAGTGAGGATTCCTGACCTGAGGCTGACCGTAGAGTAACCCCGATCGGGCAGACTAGAAGCCGTTTGGCAAAGCCTATATATCTGACCAATTCTAAGGGCCAGTTGGACCCTACAAGGAGCAAGGGTGGATAGGGGCTCCTTGCCCTACAAGGCGGCCTAAGCTCTCATAATTCAGAATTTCGTTGCATTTGAGATATTGCCTTGCTGGATTCATCCACATCTTTCCTCTACTTACAGCCCCCTTTCAATCCATAGACTCAGCACAGAACACAACAGGCAAAACCGGAGATATTACAGGTGGGGTTCCAGACTACGGCAGTAGAGTGAGTATCGCCATAAAGCAAGTCAAATTATTATATATATTTTTTTGGTTTCCCAGGGCATATAAAAATTATGCTTACACTGCACTGTAGTCTCTTAAGTGTGCAATAGCATGATGTCTAAAAAAATGTACAGACCTTCATCGTAAAATACTTCAATGCTAAAAAATGCCAACCATCCTCTGAGTTTTAGCCAGTCGTAATCACGGATTCCAGATCACAATAAGTATAATAATAACGAAAAAGTGTGAAATATTGTGAGAATTACCAAAATGTGACAGAGGACACAATGTGAGCAAATGCTGGTGTAAGACTTGCTTGAAGCAGGGCTGCCACAAGCCTTTGATTTATATATATTTATATATATATATATTTATATATATTTATATATATATATATAAAAACACAATATCTGCAAAGCACAATGAAGTGAAGTATGCCTGTGTATTCTTTCTGAAAACACTCTCCCATCTTTCTCCCTCCCTCTGCCTCCTTCCACTGCTCTGTCCATTACTCTACTTAACACTTTAAAAATTAGGTCATTTATCCCCTTGGTGTTGTATAACAAAAGAGCAAAAGAATTGGACTGGCCATTGCTTAAACTTGAACGCACAAAAATGCTCCCTCAGCATATTATAAACAACAATTTTGCAGGAAAATTGGAAATAACACCCATGCCCATTAAAATGACGACAGAGAGTGACATGTATTGGCACGGAATGATGGCCACGATATATTAAGTAAAAGAAAGAAAAGAAAAGAAAAGAAAAGAAAAGAGAAAAGAAAAGAAAAGAAAGAAAACAGAACTAAATAGCATTTTATGAATAATATTCAGAGATGAATATTTATTCGTGAACCTAAGTGAAATATTACTTGGATTTTTGTTCTTTCAGCACATGTTTCATATGCTAGGCACTCTTCTAGCCATCAAGATGAAGATGGGAAACCCGGTTCCTAGTCATGGAAGTCAACAGACTGTTGGGGAGGTAGACATTAATCAAATAAGAGTATAAATAACTTAAAATAGTGATGAGTGCTAAGAAGCAATATGCAGGATATTGTGAATATATAATTAGACAAAGACTTTTCCTACTGCCCTTAGTAAAAACTATGTGCGTGTAGTGTGTACATATGAGTGCAAGCATGAGTAAGCATGTAAGAAAGGCCAGAATTACGTATAAACAACGCGCAGGTATTAGCCCTGAATGTACTTTTCTTTCATTTTCAGCATGTTTTGAATCTTCTTCAATTGCCATGTGTTCCTTTTGTTAAAAAAAAAAAATCTTTCAATTGGGTTTATTTTTTTAAGCTTTCATTTAAATTCCAGTTAGTTAGGAGTGTAATATTCGTTTCAAGTGTACAATACAGTGACGCAACACTTCCATACATCACCCGATGCTCATCACAGGTGCACTCCTTAATCCCCATCACCTGTTTACCCCATCCCCCCACGGACCTCCCCTCTGGTGACCAGCAGTTCTCTACAGTTAAGAGTCTCTTTTTTGGTTTTTCTGTCCCTTTGCTTGTTTCTTAAATTCCACATATGAATGACATCATATGGTATTTGTCTTTCTCTGATTGACTTATTTCACTTAGCTTTATACTCTCTAGCTCCATCTGTGTGGTTGCAAATGTGGCAAGATTTCATTCTTTTTTATGGCTGACTAATATTCCATTCTGTATCTATGTCACATCTTCTTTAAACATTCGTCTATCAATGGACACTTGGGCTGCTTCCATACTTGGCTATTGTAGATAATGATGCTATGAAGACCAAGGTGCACGTATCCCTTTGAATTAGGGTTCTTGTATCTAAATATCCAGTAGTACTATTGCTGGATCATAGGGTAGCTCTATTTTTAACTTTTTGAGGAACCTCCATACTGTTTTCCAAAGTGACAGTACCAGTTTGTATTCCCACTAACAGTGTAAGAGGGTTCCCCTTCCTCCACATCCTCTCAACACCTGTTGTTTCTTGGGTTGTTGATTTTAGCCATTCTGACAGGTGTGAGGTACTATTATAGTTTTGATTTATTTCCCCGATCAAAAATGATACTGAGCATCTTTTCTTGTGTCTGTTGGCCATCTGGATGTCTTCTTTAGAAAAATGTCTATTCGTGTCTTCTGCCCATTTTTAATTGAATTGTTGATTTTTGGGGGGCGCTGAGTTTTATAAGTTCTTTTATAGATTTTAGATACTAACCTTTTTCAGATCTGTCATTTGCAAATATTTTCTCCGGTTCCATAGGCTGCCTTTAGTTTCACTGAATGTTTCCTTCATTGTGCAGAAGCTTTTTATCTTGATATAGTCCCAATAGTTTATTTTTGCTTTCATTTCCCTTGCCTCAGGAGACATATCTAGAAAGAAACCAATATCAAGGAAGTTACTGCCTGTGTTCTCTTCTAGGATTTTTATGGTTTCAGGTCTCACATTTAGGTCTTTCATCCATTGTCAATTTATTTTTGTGTATGGTATAAGAAAATGGTACAGTTTCATTCTTTTGCATGTGGCCGTCCAGTTTTCCCAACACCATTTATTGAAGAGACTGTCTTTTTTTCCATTGAATATTCTTTCCTGCTTCGACAAAGATTAACTGACCATATAATTGTGGGTTCATTTCTGGGTTTTCTGTTCTGTTCCATTGATCTATGTGTTTATTTTTGTGCCAGTATCACACTGTCTTGATGACTACAACTTTGTAATATAACTGAATTCTGGAACTGTGATGCCTCCAGCTTTATTTTTTCTTTTGCAAGCTTGCTTTAGCTATTTGAAGTCTTTTGTGATTCCATACACATTTTAGGACTATTTGTTCTAGCTCTGTGAAAAACGCTGGTGGTATTTTGATAGGGATTGCAATAAATGTGTAGGTCGCTCTGGGTAGTATAGACATTTTAATGATATTGATTCTTCCAATCCATGAACATGGGATGTTTTTCATTTCTTTGTGTCCTCTTCAATTTCTTTCATTAGTGTTTCATAGTTTTCAGAGTACAGGTCTTTCATTTTTTCGGTTAGGTGTATTTCTAGGTACCTTATGGTTTTTGGTGTAATTATAAGTGGGACTGATTCCTTAATTGCTCTTTCTGCTGCTTCATTATTGATGTATAGAAATGCAACAGATTTCTGTACATGGATTTTGTACCCTGTGACTTTATTGGATTTATTAGTTCTAGCAGTTTTTTAGTGGAGCCTTTAGGGTTTTCTATATAGAGTATCATGTCATCTGCAAATAGTGAAAGTTTTACTTCTTCTTTACTTTTTGTTGTTGTTGTTGTTGTTGTTGTTCTTAAAGGACTCAAAACCTTAATGGTGTTCACATCATACAATCAGGAAGTAGAACCACCCCTCCAAAAAGAAAAAAAAAGCAAAAATGCCAAGATCTTCTCCAACCACAATTATTCTTACTATGAAACAGAATTTTCTTACAAATTAAGTAGTTTTTACAGTGGTGACATTTATCATTGATGTGATCTGTTTTAATGACTGTAGTCAGAAGGAAAGTTGGGCCTGTTATTTTTCCAGAAATTGAAGAAAGTACCATCATTAAGATAAGGAAGAGAAAGATTTGTATCCATCTTTCTGGGACATGTAAGGTGAGAGTGCAGTCTCACAGTTGGAGAATTTGTGGATATTGCTGGAGGAACTGGAGATGCTCTCTAGCAAGCGGGTAATCCCTCTTCCCCGAACACTGCTGTTTTGGCCAGAAATTCTCACCCCAGATGATTGGTCACCAGTGGGTGTGTTTGGTCTTTGTTCCTGATTAGAAGAGTTGAAATGAGAAAATTACAGACTCTCAACCCTCAGCTTCTGGTAATGCCTTGCATCCAATACAACCATTTTGGGTGTCAATACAACCTTGCCAATTTGGATGACTCTTGTTTCTTTTTGTTGTCTGATTGCTGAGGGTAGGACTTCTAGTATTATGTTAAATAACAGTGGTGAGAATGGACATCCGTGTCCTGTTCCTCACCATAGAGGACAAGCTCTCACTTCTTCCCCATTGAGGATGATATTAGCTGTGGGGTATTCATATACGGCCTTCATTATGCTGAGGTATAGTCCCTCTAAGCCTACTTCATTGAGGGCTTTTATCATGAATGGATGTTGCATTTTGTCCAATGCTTTTTCTGCATCTGTTGAAACGATCATATGATTCTGATCTTTTCTTTTATTAATGCGATGTATCATGTTGATTGATTTGTGAATAATGAACGACCCTTGCAATCCAGGAATGAATCTCACTCAATTGTGCTAAACGATTTTTTTTTTTTTAGTGTATTGTTGGATTTAGTTTGCTAGTATTTTATTGAGAATTTCTGCATCATGTCCATCAATGGAGAAATCATCTAAACATAATATGAACAAGGAAACAATGGCTTTCAATGACATAGTAGGCCAGATGGATTTAACAGACATATTCAGAACATTCCATCCTAAAACACCAGAATACACATTCTTTTCAAGTGCACACAGAACAATCTCCAAGACAGGTCACATGTTAGGTCACAAAAGAGCCCTCAACAAACACAAAAAGACGGAAGTCGCACCATGCACCTTTCCTGACCCCAAACAATCAAACTTGAAATCAACCGCACAAAAAAAATCTGGAAAGACCACAAATGTATGGAGGTTAAAGAACAAATAATAGTACAAAAGCTTTGGGCTACAACAAAAGTAGAGGGAAGCATATGGCAGTGAAGGCCTACCTCAAAAAGCACGAAAAATCTCAAAAAAATACAACCTAACCTTACACCTAAAGGAGCTAGAAAAAGAAAAACAAACAAAACCCAAAACCAGCAGAAGGAAGGAAATAGTAAAGTTTAGAGCAGAAATAAGTGATACAGAAAAAAAAAAAAAAACCATAATAAAACAGATCAGTGAAACCAGGATCTGGTTCTTTGAAAAAATTAATAAAATTGACAAACCTCTAGCCAGACTTATCAAAAAGAAAAGAGAAAGGACCCAAATAAATAAAATCACAAATGAGAGAGGAGAAATAGCAGACACCACAGAAATACAAGCAATTCTAAGAGAATATTATGAAAAACTATATACCACTAAATTGGACAGTGTGCAAGAAATCGACAAATTCCTGGAAACAGAGGCACCTGGATGGCTCAGTCGGTCAAGCAGCTGCCTTCGGCTCAGGTCATGGTCTCAGGGTCCTGGGATCGACCCCTGCATCAGGCTCCCTGCTTCTCCCTCTGCCTGCTGCTCCCCCTGCTAGTGCGTACTCTCTCTCTCTGATAAATAAATACACAAAAATCTTGATAAAAAAGATTTCCTAGAAACATATAAACTACCAAAACTGAAACAGGAAGAACTAGAAGACTTGACCAGACCAATAACCAGCAAGGAAGTCATCAGTCATCAAACTCCCAACAAACAAAAGTGCATCTGTTTTAGTTTTCTCAGTCACGTGTCAGGCTACCTGTAGATTTCGGGTCACTGCTCTGTTCTGTGTTCCCTTAAGATAAAACCAGAATTTATATTTCCTGACTTTAGAGTGCATAAGAGTGTATTACTTTGATACATTTGAAAGTAATAGGAAGCTTTGAGAAAAAAAAAATGGGTCAGGCAGACATCATTTTCCCAGGGGACGTGGTTGACCACGTAAGGCAGGGGGGCCATCAAACCCACCTTCCTCCAGGGCCCATGGGAACCTACACTTGGTCGTGGCAACTCGGCTAAAGTTGAAGGGTCAGCTACAGCTCACTGTGAAAGTGCTAGCAAGACTACTATTTCTGACTAGACTTATTTCTTGCAAAGATGTACACGTAATTAACTTGCAACAATTTTAATCTTTGCCATTTATAATTTATACTGCTATTTACAACTGTTTCTGGTACTTGTAACAGCTCCTTAAACTTCAGTGTGAAGCAGGAGTGAAGGGTTTCACCTGCCACCTCTTGCTGAATTCAAAAAACCTCTGATGGGACCACAGAACTCTTCCCTACTAAGGGGCAAAGCATCATGGAGACTTGCCCTTGAGGTCACTTGAAAAACATCCCAGCCAATGCCCATCAGAAAATGTTTCAAAGGCTTACTCTGAGGCACATAGTTTCTTTTAAAAACTGCTTCCATGTTTTCTGTAAATGGCATACACTCATTTATAAAGAACACCGTTCGAGTAAGGAAAAGAATGAAGAAGAAAATTTGTAGTTATCCCCCACTGTTAAGTGGGGAGACCACAGTCCTCTCTGTCCCTGCCCCTGCACAGAGATCTACTGAGAGAAGTTTACATCAGTGGGATTATTTGCTTCTTTTTTTAAAACAAAGAGGAAGGAGAGTATATAAAGCTTAAAAATAAGTGACACTTGATTTGGGGGCTGTAAGTCAGGATCATGAAAGGCTGGATGAAGGGACTGCTGGGTGCCAGCGATGGTCTAGTCTTTGAACGGGTGCTAAGTACAAGACTGTGCTCATTTTGCAGAAATGTTTCTTGTACAACTATGATTTATGCACTTTTTCTCTGCGGAAGTTATACTTGAGTAAAAATTTTTACTTAAAACGCCTTGATTAAGTAAATCAATACTCCAAGCAGAGGAAAGAGGAAACTGGGGAGAGGAAACACATATAATCCCAGAACCAATTCAGTCCATTTTAAAGATTCATCCACTCCATGTCAATGTATTTTCACACAAACTTACAGGCAATTCCAAGTCCCAGACTGGGTAAATGGTATTCATTAAACATATGTTATAATCACAGTTTTACAAAGAATCTCTATGCAAAGTGAACACAAACTGGGCAAGTCTATGTGTAGCAACATGTAACGACAGAGCCTGCCCTCGAGAAACACCGGGAGCCGCACTCTCCGTGACTGATTCATCAGCCTCAGTGTCAGTTAGAAACGTTAAAATCGTATCGATATAGAATGACAGTTAATTAAAAAGTGAGACTGATTAAGTATATACTGGTGTGATTTCTCCCCTTTCTCTGTATCACAGACTTTACGCATTTCTTAAAACGTTTCTATACGTGCTTTCCTAGATTTTGATTTCCCTACTGAAACCAAAATAAACACAGTAACTAACCAAATAAGGAAATTAATCCAAGTACTTTTGTAAAACAAGCTTTAAATCCAAACACAGAGAATTTCAGAATCCAAACACCAAATGCCTCCAAATACGCTTGTCCTTCTGTGTGGGGCCACAACAAGGTGGGGGCTGACTCAGGGGGGTGGGTTTTGGGGAGTCTGGGCCCCTCACAGACCCAAAAGTCCTCAGGGGCCCAAGACGTCTGGGCAGCTAAACCACGCATTGGATTGTCAAATCCCCAGAGTAAGATGGGAAGTAAGAGACAAGGGACAAACACTAGCAGGCACCCGGGAACGCTGATGAGAAGTGCAGAAGCAAGAGAATCAGCGGGGAAGGTGAACCTGCCTCTCGTGAGTCCAGCTGGGAGTAGGGGATGCAGCCAGAACGGGATATATATGGGAGGGTTTTAATGCTATCCCGTGTCCACCTTTACAGGAGAACATTTAAAGCTGCAGTTAAGGCTAACAACCTGAACTATCCCATTTCTCCTGCAATCCTCTGAGCAGCTCCCCATGGAGCATCTCCTCCCTGGAAACTATTTAATTTCTAGGTTATCCAGCTAATTAGTCTCCTTATTCTAGGTCGTTCCTCTATCACATTGATTTTACAATGAACATTAGGCTTGATCAGCAACAACTCCAATGGTATTTTATCCATCATCCTGTACACACCTGCTCTATGTCTTCTCGCCAAATGGGAGCCGCCCAGCAAACATCATGAATCATCCGCACCCATGAGGCTCCCCAACCGGATGAAATCTGAACTGAGTTCACATTTGCTTATTTTCAGCTTTGCACTTCCTCGAGCCCATCGAGAGCAGCTCCTTCACAGAAGACCACAGAAAACACAAGAGAAATGCTTTATCTTCATTAGTTTACTGGTATGTGCAATTTATAATATTTAATGCTCCTGACACACTCTTCAAGGAGAAACTCAAAGCCAACCTACACATTCAATTCCCTAAAATTTGCCATCAAAATATCCCCCTCTCTGGCAATTAGTATCCTACGTATTCTAATTAATAAAATATTTTTCTTCTGTGTGCTTTTTTTTTTTTTTTGAGGGGAGGGGGCTTCATTACCCACTTATTTCCTTCCACATCTTTCCATTCATCTTCTAAATGCGATGACAGGTAATCAGTTATCAAGAACACGGCCCTGAAGTCATGAGTCATTTCTGGCTATCTCCAATTTGCCCTCTACGTGTCAGCTTCCAACTTCCAAAAGCTTCGGATAGACACACGGGTGTAGGCACATATCACCTCCCCTGACCTCGACTCCACCTTCCTCTTCAGGAACAGAATCAAACGGCCACGTAGCCTCTTGAGGCTTCACATTCGTCCCAGAACACACTACACCGTCACTCACCTCTAAACACCTTTCTGGACTTGGGTGACCGGCTACAAAATCATCAGTCTATATATTCTGACTCTCACACTTTTTCCTTCCTTGATGTGTGTCTTTTTCTATTCACTCGACAACACGCACAACCTGCTCTGTATGAGGCGTCATGCCAGGTGATGTAGGAACTGCAGTCAGGTGACCCTGACTCAGTCTTGGGTTAGTTGCTTCAGGTGCGAGTCTGTGTTTCCCTTTTTCATGTTCACATCCAACCAGTGGCCGGCCCAGGTGAATGGTGCATGCACCTGTCCTCCCACTCGGATTCTTTTCCATTTTCTCACCACCACCCTAACAGAAATCCTGGTCATCTTGGACCTCAATAGTTTCAAAAGCTTCCTTCCAATTCACCTCTCCGCCATGATCTTCCACATAATCAGACATCCGACTTTACACGAACATGAATGTGATTATCACCGTGACCCAAGAGAGGTAAGAATCATTAGTCCCACTTTGCCAAAAAGAACACTAATTGTTGAAGAGTTTAAAAAATTGCTACCCCAAACTGCACAAACAGGTGGGTAATGCAGAAATTGAACTCTAGGTCTGAGTGCATTAAACCCTCTTTCCATAACATTAGACTCTCTCCCAGAGGAAGGGAACTGTCTAAGGGAAGTTGACCACATGGGAACATAAGGTAAGAATTATGGTGTTGGTAAGCAGATGACAAGAAAGCCGAACGGACGACACCAAGAAAGAACAGACCTTTCTTGGGAGCAGACTGGATATGAGGAAGAAACAGAAATGTCAGATTATTTGAAGGTTTATAGGCTGGGTCATCGAAGGGTTGGCCTGGCTCACCTTCCTCCATACCTTAAAAGGTTGTAGGATGAGGTGGCTTAGGAAGTAAGGGCCTTGGGGCGCCCGGGTGGCACAGCGGTTAAGCGTCTGCCTTTGGCTCAGGGCGTGGTCCCGGCGTTATGGGATCGAGCCCCACATCAGGCTCCTTCGCTATGAGCCTGCTTCTTCCTCTCCCACTCCCCATGCTTGTGTTCCCTCTCTTGCTGGCTGTCTCTATCTCTGTTGAATAAATAAATAAAAATCTTTAAAAATAAAAATAAATAAAAATTTAAAAAAAAGGAAGTAAGGGCCTTGAGGGATGCCTGGGGGGCTCAGTTGGTTGAGCATCTGACTCTTGGGTTTTGGCTCAGGTTCTGATCTCAGGGTTGTGGGATCGAGTCCCATGTGGGGCTCCTGCCCAGCGTGGAGTCTGCTTCAGATTCTCTCTCCTTTTCCCTCTGCCCTTACTGCTCATGCTCTCTCTCTCAAATAAATACATAAATCTTAAAAAAAAAAAAAAAGAAGAAGAAGAAGAAGAAGTAGTAGTAGTAGTAGTAGTAACGGCCTTGCTTCCTACCCTGACACTGCATTTTATTAGCTGTGTGCCTTTAGGAAACTACTTAACTTCTCTGAACCTTACACCTCAGTACAGTGGTAATAATACTAATAATAGTAATAATAGTAATAATGATAATGTCTGCTTAAAAGGAAGGATGAGGATTATTAAAGTATTTAACAACACCTGGCACATAGCACATACGTCCTCGATATTTGTAAAATACTCCTTGAAAGCATTCACACATTCCCTTTGCTTTGAAATAACTTAAGCTGGTTTGCCTTTACGTGGGATGGATTTAACTCTATTTTCTTTTGATTTGTAAATAAAATGAAAACAAGCAATGTGAGGCCAGAGCCCACAGCAGGCCCTGACATGCTCCTGATTCTAATAAGGAGGGTTTGAAACACAATGACTGTCTCTTGCATGAGTACGACAACTGATCATGTCTGCACGCTGAGAAACACGACTGGTTTCCTTTTCATCACGGAAGGGACTTCACGTAAATCTAACTTATAAATTCACTCCCCTGACCATCAAAGACCGGTGTTTCAACCCACTGCTCTCTGGACAGAGTTCGCACTACAGGGAAAGGTAAGTACAGATCCCGTTGCAAAAGCTAGCTGGTAGAACGTCTTCCCTACAGACCTGTGACCGTCTTAGTGCTTGCAGTGCGGAAAAGCTCAGTTAGACTAAAGGTTTCATTTTAATGTACAACTGGGGAATGTTTCCAACTTTTTTTTCCAATCCAAAGAGCGGTCTACATACTTTCCTCAGGTTGTGCTACTGCATCTAAGTGACTCAGTCCCTGGCGGGCTCCTTGTTGTCTCCGTGAATACTGTACAAGACCATCGCCCGGCTGCAGTCTATGCCCACGCCCCAAGCGCGCTGGCAGGAACCCTATCTGCATTTCAGCCTGGTCCTTTTTAATCCTTAAAGGAATGCTCTCAGGCTAATAAAGAGAAGAAAAGAATTATTATGCCTCAAGAATTGAGGCAAAACATTCCAAACACCAAGGAGCCCCATTTAATCCTCTGCTGGGCATGTTGATATTTACCCACCCTGCTGGTCAAGGAGAAACAGGTGAGTCTTTAACGTGACATCCCCACAGGTCAGAAGAGCCCCTAGTCCGGAGGAGAGGACGCACGGTACCACCCGTCAAGGAAGGAGGGGACAATCTGACCCTGAGCTCTGCGGCTCTGTTTCTAGGGTCCGTTTGCTCCTGAGTGAGTGAGCGAGGATGGAAGACGAGGGCAGGAAGTGAAATGAAATATTCTCATCAATCTGGTTTCCAGTGTCCCCTTTTCTGAGTTGCTGGAGAGGCAGACGTACTTCTAAAAATTCCCACATCCCTCATCAGCACTCTTCATTCATCTGGATTATAAACGGAATAATCATTTCCCACACATCAGCTGTGCAGTCAAATAAGTGTATTTCAGGCATTCTCTCTATACAGTAATAGGTTATATTTTCTCCTAAATGTTATATAATCTTATTATTACCAATGTCCTTCTTCCCTGGATTCCTTAAAGGAAACATGTGGCAGCTTCACGGGTCCACCACGGGCAACGGGGCAGAGGCGCATGGAGGAGGCGCACAGACGACCGCGGGCCCCGGCTCAGCGCACCGTGCTTCCCCATCCCCCAAGCCCCCCATCCCCGCCCCTGTGGTCCAGAGACCTCAGGCTTCCAGGAAGGCAATGTTCGCGTTGCTAGGGCAAATCAAAGGAACTTCTCCAAACCAAGTCACTCACTCTTCCTTTTAGAATCTGGGCCCCTTTTGTCACTGTCTGCAAGGACACTTTTGAAGGAAAGAAAAAAAAATCACTTAGAAGTTTGCTCGAGTCGTGGTTCATGTGCAAATGCCTCCAATCCAGTGACACTCGCAGAATTGTGACAGTTCACTAGTCAGGAAAGAGAGCTGCTTCCGTATGAATGGGTTTGTACCCCCGCATGAAAATATCGAGAAAGCAAGCGGTCATTTCTTTGAGGCGGTCCCCTGGAAATTACAATTGCATTCAGACGAAGAGCACACATGAGAGGCTGCATTCATCAGGGCTCGCATCTGAGGTCACCGTGGGACTGTCCCTCCCCGGCACAGCCCCACAAACGCTCCTTATTAATTACAAGGCTCCTGACACGAAAGGAATCATCTTCCAAAAGTCAGAGCTTTGGTGCCAAGAGGGTCCCTGCCCTTTCTAGTAGAAGGCTGACCATGACCCAGAGCTCAAGCTCCCCCTCACGCTGCCCACAGCCACTGTCACAGGCAGACACCAGGACTCCTTCCCAGGTCACAAGCCAGAGCTACAGAAAACTCTGGAGTTCTTACCATTGTGAGCCAATCTTTCCTCCACGCAGAGTCCAGCAGCCAAGAGTCCTTGCGGGTGTGCCGATCCCACAGCCACTGGAGGCTTTGGAGGCAGAGAAGGGTTCCTGTGGTGCAAATGGATCGCCACTGATTGTATTTCTGTCCCTCAGTTGCTGGCCTCGATGCCTTGGAAATCAGCCAAACCCAGCGCGAGGAGAGAGGGCTGCAGCTTACAATTTCAGAATTTTCCCGAGAATCTGCTCTTAGAAACCTGGGTCTCTCATCTAGCACTTTAAGCAAATACCGAAGGCTGCTCATTCAATTAGATCTCCCTCCCTCCCTCTCTCTCTCTCCGTCTCTCTCTCCCTCTTTCTCTCCCTCCCTCTCTCTCTCTCTCTCTCTCTCAGATGGGGTGTGTTGCTTTGTGGGATGAAATCACAGCAGGAGCTCAAGCTGACCCAGGGGACGCAGGCTCTCTGCCGACTTCCACACACCTCCAACCGGACCAGAGATGCCACTCTTCCACTCGGAGAAGAGCACCCTGGCCAGACACCAAGGGAAGGAGAGGCCACGCTGGTGAGCCCCTGGGCACACCAGGGTCGCAGCAGCCCCGTGACTGCTGGGAGCCGGCAAAGCGTGCCAAGGACCAAACACAGGACCGAAGCCCGGATTACACCATTTGGTGTCGTGCTGTCAGACCCAAACAGGTGGGAAGAAAAGCTCTCTGCTCATCAAAGGAGTCTATGAAGCATAGCTTTATCCTAAGAAATAAACTAGAAGTTCTTCAAATGCAGGGATTGTCTGTGCCAAGATGCTTTCCATCTAGCCGCGTCGGCTCAGTCATATGAAACCACTGGGCTCTTTGTTCTTCCTATGTTTTGACAACATTTTATTGCTTAAAAATTTTTCTCTCTCTCAGAAGGATTCAACCACACAACAAGCACACAGCAAAGACAGGGCTGCAATCAAAGCTCAATTTATTGAAAATAATGGCACAAATAAGCCGAAACAGCTATTAACTGCTCAACTGTTGACCTGCTTTCCCTTCCTCACTTACTACAAATCCCAACAAGGTGGCTGCCATGTTGGTTTTCTTCCGTTCTCTACCCTAACGTGGCATCCATACATTGTATAGTATTTAGTGGCTGAGTTCGTTAATTTTCCACAGTTGCTGGAAGCGTGGGCAGTCCCACAAACTGCTAAAATTCCTTTTACTTGGAGCCTGATGTGTTCGTGACTGCTTTTCCTCACACCGAGAAAGAAAGGCTCCCGTCCCCTAATAGGTTAGGCCTACAAAGGGCAGGAATGACTTCCGGCAAAGCTAAATATTTGCTCCAAATTCCACCGGAGGCATAAAAGTCATGCTGATGGCCAAGGGTTGTGATTTCTTAGAAAGAGTCCGTGGGATTTATCAGGCCTCACAGGATCGAGAAGTGAATCAACAGTCCGAGAAAATTACTCCCAGTTTCACTCCCTGCAGGGAACCGTCTTTTGGAACAGAGAAGCAGAAACGGTAGGCGAACCAGGTGTGCGGGTGGGACAACAGAGCCCACTTGAGTGTTTGCACAAGTAGGTTCTAGATACTTCCTGAATTCATGCGCTCCCTGAAAGGCCTGCTCTGGAGCCCTGGAATGTCTGACCCTGGTCCTCAAGCTGGGAGCAGACAACAGCCGCATCTGGGGTCTCCGTTCATCCTGAAGCCCCGTCTCGGCCCCATCTCCAGGACCCTCTCCACACGCTGAACAGCTGTTCCTGAACTGTGCCCAATGACACGTGTCCCCACACGCCTGAGGCGCCGCCGTCGATGGCCGCGTGACCAGCCAGAGAGCCCCTCTCCTCCTCTGCCAGCCTGGCTTGTAAACAGCGGACACCCCGCGCTCGGGCATCCACGAAGCGTCTTCCCTTCCGCCGCCTGTCCTTCGAGGTGCGAGGCCACCCCTCCGTCCGTCAGGCAGGCGCCC
Organism: Ursus maritimus; assembly: GCF_017311325.1. Classification (NCBI taxonomy): domain Eukaryota; kingdom Metazoa; phylum Chordata; class Mammalia; order Carnivora; family Ursidae; genus Ursus; species Ursus maritimus. Next base: position 64,966,474 of record NW_024424452.1, read on the forward strand.
CCGACGGCTACCCTCGGAGCACTTTCTCCTCTCGGCGCCCGTAAACGCGCTGTTCTCTCTGAAACCTGCGTCCCACTGACACAGAGGAAGCTACGACCGCTGGGCAGGGCGGTCGAGCGCTCCGTGAGCGGGGCTCCCCCCCGCACCCCTGCGAGCACCGGCTTCCGTCCCAAAGAGCCCCGCGCACCTCCCTCCAGTCGCTGTGCCCGCTCCTGCTTCCAGACACCCACGGGCGCGGGGCTCTTCCTCCTCCCTCAGCGCTCGCCCGCCGGCCGCCACCTCCCGCGGGAACCGAGCGGCGGCTGAAGGCGGAGGGCAGGGAACGTCCGCGTGGACCGGCCTTGCGTCCCGTCGCGGCCCCACACCGACCTGGGCGGTTTAGCGGCGGCCGCGCGTCTGCGGGGAGAAGCGCGAGTCCCTGAGCGGGACGCCTTCTCCGAACAAACTGCCGCTTGGCACCGGGAGCGGGAGGGAAGCCTTCCGAAGAACCGTCCCTCTGGGGACCGAGGCAGGCAGCGAGGTCGAGAACCGTCTGGATACTTGCGTCCATCAAAATCGTTAGACCTCTCGGCTTGATTTTGTCACAACACACTCATCACTGACACACAGTCGCCTCGGGATGCCCAGCACCAGCATCACCAGCGGGAAAGTCAGAAACTCCTGGTGAGAAGCAGGGGGGAAACTGGCATTTTCTGTCAAACGGTAAATTCTTTCATTAAAACAAGGAGACAACCAAAAAGCCAGCGCTTTCCTCTTGGAGCCCCAGGCCCCATCCCCCACACACCCCGCGGCCGCTGGAGATGCCAGCAACGGAGAGTCAGACCCGGGGCAGAAGGCCCAGTGGAAAGCTGCCCCCAGCCCTTTGAGCCTGCAGGGTGCAGAAAAGGAGAAATTCCATTGCACGTGTGTACAAACAGCACTGTTTCATTCAGCGTATTCTGAATGAAGCCGATCCATTTTATTTCCTTCATGAAATCTTTATCACATCTTTGAAAGATAGTTAAAATGTAAACGAGAGGCCCACCGACACACGACTCTCTCCCTCCAACGAGTTCCCGGGGCCAGTATTTGAAATGCCGGACCTGCATTAATTAGAAGTTTATTTGGCAAGCCAGTACAGACTGGAAACTCCCCTGGGCACTATGACGCTGAGTCCCGGCTGCCACGACCCTCTCTGCGTAACAAGGTGGAGGGAATAAAGAACAGGAGACTCCCATTATTCCTCGGCAGTAGAATTATGTCTGTCCACCCACTCAGAAGAACAGAGAGAAGAGCTGGCAACAGTTTATCTTTCCCTGGTTCTCCTATCTCCAGTTCTACCCCCAAATCCTACCCTGCTGCATTGCCTCATGGTTTTGCTCTGTCTTTGGACACCTGTGGCCTCATTCATACCCCTTCCCAGCCCCACGGCTGTAGCAAGTTCAGGAGGCAGGACTTCAAGAGTTCAAATGGATCAGAGATTACAGAATCCCTTAGAAACAAGCACACAGGATTACAGGATCCCTTAGAAATAAGCACACGGGATTACTGGATTCCTTAGAAATAAGCACACAGGCTTACTGGATCCCTTAGAAATAAGCACACAGAATTACTGGATCCCTTAGCTGGATCCCTTAGAAATAAGCACACAGGATGGCTGGATCCCTTAGAAATAAGCACACGGGCTTACTGGATCCCTTAGAAATAAACACACAGGATTACTGGATCCCTTAGCTGGATCCCTTAGAAATAAGCACACGGGATTGCTGGATCCCTTAGAAATAAGCCCAAGGGCAAGATGGCAGCTTCAAATTTAATCTCAAGCAACCCTACTCAGTCTAAGAATCATACAGCATGTTGGGATGTCCTTCAGCTTCTAATGTTTCAAAAGTTTCTGTTTCAATAGATTGGAATTGATGTCGGAAGAGGAAAAATTAGGTCAAGGCAATGAGAAAAAGAACCCCTCACTTCCTAAATCCACCCCAGATTGCCAAGTATTTCTATCATGAGAACAGTCACCCAGAAGACAACATATTTCGGCAAAAAAATACTGACATTAACTTCGATCGCAGTATGATTTATGAGATATGAAGTCCTGCGGGATAGTTTCGAACGGTGAAAAGTGGATACAGTAGGGAGGGAATTAAGGAGACATGGAGAAAATGTGAGTGCCCTTGGAGAGGGCAGCACCGGTCGCATGGAGAGTCCTGGAGGCTGTGTCACCAACAATCCTGAATTCTAGAGACGGCTGACTGGAGCGCGGGATCTCCGCAGACCAGTTCCCTTGACCCTCTGGGGTTCTGCGCCTGGGACCCTGATTTCCCTTCCAGGGGCCGGATTCTGTGGCTGTTCTCCCGTCTCACCACAGGAGGGAGCTGCCGCGTAACAAGGGCAGCGCTCTCCAGCCTCGTGCGCGGGGACCAGTTTCCAGTAGCAGGGGCGCACCTGGCCTAGATGCTCCAACCGCAAAGAACGGGAGCGATCGATGGTCCAAAATCAGCTTCCGAAGCCGTCCTCCAGTTGACCCGCTCAAGTGTTCACCCGCAAATATGTGTGCACACGGGGCAATGGCTCTGGGTTTTTTTCTTATACCTACTTGAATATCAGAATTTATAAATCACTTAAAAGATGTTATTTCGATGCAGATAATCCAGGTACACACCTTGAGCATTAAGATACCTGATATTTTAGCTAATGGCCTTAATCACATGGAACTCCCTGGATTGATCTGCCCATGGATTAAAAGCAGCCTGTAATGTATCTTCGCCCGCCCAGTTCGTTGGGCGTAAATAATTGCCCCAAGTAAGAAGTCTTCTGAGGCGTGTTGCCAAAGATGATTCAGTGATGGTAAATAAGCAGCCTAATGGAGTGAACCCTCCTTATTAACCGCTGGCCAGAGTCACATCTGTGCCCATTCCTTGTTTCAGTTCTTAAACACTCTTTAAAAGCAGCAGCCAAGTTCAGTTCTAATTTGCCTCCAAAGAATTCAGCACAAGCCCATTTAGCAAAGTGATTATCCCTCCATTTGGAGGCAATGAGGGAGGTGCTTCCGTGAGATCCCAGGAGGCGTCAATCGGTCGTGGTGCTCGTCCCAGAGGGCGAGTCTAGACCCAGATCAGCACAGGAACTCGTTATTCATGGCACTTCTGCGAAGCTGTGTGCCGTGTCTCAAAGTCAAAGGCAGCCACGGCCGAAACGGGGAACAGACGGGACACGCCGCAGGGACAGAAGTGCGCTAAGACGGCGGTCCTGGCACTCCTGTTAGCACAAGTTCCCCTCCCCCCGGCTCACTGGGCAGGCCATTTGTGGTGCAGGGTGGAGCGGGGTGGGGACGAAGGGGCCGGCTCTCCCCATGCCCCCATGTTCCAAGGCAGATGCCCAACAGTCCAGGAATTCTAGATGGGAACCTGGCCTTCCAGGCCGTTGTGAAGAAAGACCTGTCCAGGTAGAAGGCTGGAACGTATTTTAGTTAAGAGAATATCAGCTTTATTCAGAAGTTTCATATTTTTAGATGTATAAAACTTTGCCCCAGCCCCCACCAACATGCCTAGGTTTGATCCTTTTCTCCTCACTCCATTTTGTGAATCAGGGTGTATCTTGGTTTGGTTCAATTCAGTAACTCTTGCTTGGGCTTCTGTGGGGATGAGAATTTGTAGACACCACAGTAAGGCTTGGCCGCCACTGGCCACCTGTGGCTATTTAAGTTTTAATTAACTAATATTAACGAAAATTAACAATTAAATCCCTCAGTCACCTTAGGCACATTTCCGGGGTTGACAGTCCTATGTGGCTAGAGGCGACAGTCCTGGACAGAGCACGTCCAGAACATTCCCAGCACCGCAGAGCCTTCTGTTGGTCGTGCTGCCCTAGAGGACCCGAAGCACAGCAAATACTAGACAGGGTTGCTGGGACATCTGCACACTGCGGGCGCAAACCCAAGGAAGTCTGCACGATGGGATGCCAGTCTGGAGTGACCATGGCTGTTATTAGACATCCTAGATGCTATTTGTTTGGGGACAGTCTAATTCAGAAGTCGCAAACCCGCCACATGTGGAATGAGTATCTTCTCTGGTTTCCGTCATACTGCAAACACAGTGAAATTAGTTTCCAACATTTAAAAAATGAGAACTCATTAAAATCTAGTTTTTTTGTCTGTTTCTCTTGGAAACGTCAGAAGATCTGGCCCCTCCGGGCCTCCGTTCCCACATCGAACACAGACCGGGTGCCCAGAACCTGCCGTCCCCTCAAAATGAGACTATGGCTTCAGTTGGCCAAAATCTCACTGGCCACTGCGCCCAAGGTCTTTCTTGTCTAATTCCTGTCACATCTGCATTTGAATGGGAACAAAAATAACATGTCTAGTGTTGCAAGAAAGGAAATCTCTAGAATAAAACACCATAAAGATGCCTAGAACACTCTTGCTTATTTTTTCTGCATACACTTAAATAAATAAATTCCACTCACTTATCCAAAAGTACTCGAGGATCTGTAGAAATAGGATTAGTGGACTACAGAGAAGTGAACTTCCTCATTTCCAGTAACTCTCTACTGAACACCCTAGGCCCTCATTCTTGATGCAGGGAGGGGGGAGGACAAGAAGAGGGCATTCCTTCCTCCCTTCTCTACTGCTCATTCCTCCACAAAGAAACACACACACACACACACACACACACACACACACACAGCTGAGTCCCTCGGGTGCAGTGGGGCTGTAAAAAGATCTAGTTATACATAAATAAAAATGAACCCCCGTCTCAATAAGATTTTAAATAATATTTGGGAGCCTAACGGAAAAGCAGCTCAATCAGGCACAAATCTCTTCATTCAAAAGTCGAGCTCCTGCCCATTGGACCCGAAGCTCCGGTGAAGCAGGGTCTTCAGCCCCTGCTCAGCGCCAGCCCGCAGCAGGTGAGCTGCTCTCGGGAAATATTTGTTCAACACAACGTGCAAACCCTCGGGGGGACAGGACATTTCCTCAGCAATTCCAGGTCTCCGCTCATTCTCCTTGATCTCAACCTGTCGTGATGAGAGCCTAGTAATTCATGCCGCAATCAGCCGCTGTAAAGCCTCTGACGTGCTGGGGCTCTGCAGGCGTGTTACCTGAGGACGCACCTGCTGACTCTCCAAGTCAGAGGCCACACGTTTAGGGAGAGGGCTGCGGTCACGTCAGAAGGACTCGATTCTGGATGCCGCACTGCCTTTCTAAAAGAACCGCAGACGCACAAAGCAATGCGATGATGTGCGCATTACCTGACCTATGACGTCATCCAGATCTGTAGCACCAGTCCTAACAAAACACCCGTGACATCACCTACACTCCACAATCACTACGTCCTCTATTCCTGAACCTGCCCTTCACCTCCTGCCCAACAGACACTCGGCTTTCCCTGGGGCCCCCGCCTTCCCTGAGGTCCTGTCACGGCAAAGCTGTTTTCCTCTCAGTCCCTGGGCCACTGGATGAGGAGCTGGCTGGTCACGTCCCCCCTGCCCCTCTGAAACCATCCGTTCTCCCTCCCTTCTCCCAAAAAAGGCCCCAGCTCCAACTTCATGCCATCAGACGAGATCACCCAATACTCAGGGTCCCAAGTGGCCCCACTGTCCACTGACTGCCAGATCAGCTCTCTTCTCCGTCCTCTCTGCAGTGGAATGTCTCCGTCACTGCTTGTGGCTTAACTTTGGATGTGTGGTCACATGGCTAAGAGATCTTCCCAGGGCTCTGGGATCTCATTTCCTTGAACCATCCCTTTCAATAATCCCCACTCAGCCTCAGCCACGGGCTCCCACGTCATCACCACCAGCCTCTACCTTTCCTCTCACTTTCTCTGCGACCCTGACACCAGTGATTTTTTTTTTTTGCCCCCACAAGGATCAGCGACCCATTGATCCCAGAGCCGTGTCACCATAGCTCAGCCCCGGAGGTCTTCTCTTCTTCTCCATCAGCTGGAAACCAAAACCAATCCGGGTAACCTCTGTCTTCCATGCGCCCTCTATTCCCTGCCCTTCTTGTCCTGTTTCCTTGCACTCATCTGTCCTCCAGCACCCGACACGTGCCCCCTCCCCTCACCCCTCCTGCACCTGTGCCACCACACTGGGCTTCTGAAAACCAAACCTCCCATCGCGCCCGCATCACCACTGGCTCCCTCGGGTTCCCAGGCAGCTGTTCTCAATGCTAACCAACTCGTTCATCCACTTCTCCCAAAGGGCTGTTTCACATTTTCTCACCTCTCCCCGAACGTCCAACACCTTCTTGCCCCTTTGCACTCGCATCTTCTGACCTTTGGTCTCACTTCACTCCATTGACCCCACGTCTCCAACGTCCCACCTTCCAGGATTGGCCTCCCCACTAGCACCAAGGAGGAAGGAGCCCTGCTGCTACTTAAAGGCAGTTCGGGGCGCAGGGGTGGCTTGGTCGTCGGGTGTCTGCCTTTGGCTCGGGTCGTGATCCTGGGGTCCTGGGATCGAGCCCCATCCTCGGGCTCCCTGCTCAGCGGGGAGTCTGATTCTCCCTCTCCCTCTGTTCCTCCCCCTCCCCCTGCTCCTGATCTCTCTCTCACTCTCTCTGTTAAATAAATAAAATCTTAAAAAAAAAACAAAAACTGCAGTCCCTCTACTTGTCCCTCAAGGATTTCTCTTCCGTAATTATCCCCTTTTCTACAAGAAAACATCAATTTTTTTTGCTCTATACCAAATCATTCCTACCAGTGCACAAAAATGCTATTATTTCTCCCACCCTCAAAAGGAACAAAAGACCTTCCCTTCTCCCCATTTTCCCCACCAGCCACGGTGTCATTCCTTTACTTCCTGCAACGAAATTTGGAAAGCATGACCTGTGCTGTGTCTGCCATCCACTAAGGCTACCTGTGACCTTCCTGTCGCCAGACCTACCGTCCACGCTCCGTTCTAAGCGCACCCAACCTCTTTCGAGAGCCTTTCACACAGTCGGTCATTCGTCCTCTTCGATAGGATTTCTTCGCTCGGCCTCTCAGGACATCAAACCTCCTGATTTTCTGGCGACCTCACTGGCTGCTCCTTCTTAGTCCTCTGGGCATGTCCCTCCTCCTCTGCCCAACTTCTTAGCTTTGGAATGCTCTGGGCTCGGTCCCTGGTTTCCCGGCCGTGTACATTCTAGCCCCATAGCGTTAAATAGCAATTAAATGCCAGCGACCCCCAAATTATACCACCAGCCCCACCCCCTTTGTTAGCTCCAGACTTATCTATCCAAGTCAACGCAACTACGCCCCATGGACGTCCAAGACATCCCACATTCAACCCGACCAAGCCGACCTCTGCTCCTGCCGTCCCATCGTCCTTCATTTCCATCAAACACTCTTCCAGCCACAGCCTTACGCATCCCGGTGACGACAACTCTGTCCCTGCAGCCCAGACACTTGGGAATCGCACTCACTGGATGGCTACAATTTTTTTTTTTAAATAGTGGAAAGTAACAAATGTTGGCGAGGAGACGGAGACATTGGAACCCTCACACCCTGCTGGTTGGAATGTAAAATGGCACAGCCACGCTGCGGAAAACAATTTGACGGTTCCTCAAAAAGCTCGAGATCGAACCCGCAAATGACCCAAGAGAACGGACAACAGATGTTCAGCAAAATACCTGAATACAGTATTCATGGCAAGTCTATCACAACAGCTACAAAGGCAGAAACGACGCAGTGTCCACCCACGAATGAGCGGATAGACAGCACATGGCGTATCCATAGAGCCAACTGTTATCCGGCCATAAAACGAATGAAGTATCAACACCCGCTACAGCGCGATGAACTCTGAGAACGTATACAGTACGTGTAAGAAGCCAGACACAGAGAGCACATGCTCTAGGACTCCACTACGTGAGATCTCCAGAACAGGGAAATCCAGAGACACAAAAAGATGAGTGGCTTCCAGGGGCCTGGCCAAGTAGAGGGTGAAGTGAGGCTGCTTTGTTTTTTCTTGTTTATGTGAGAGAGCGAGAGAGCAGGAGCAGGGGGAGCGGCAAAGGGAGAGGGAGAAGGAGTCTGCTTCTTCTGAGCAGGGAGCCCGACGTGGGGCTCGATCCCAGGACCCTGAGATCATGACCTGAGCTGAAGGCGATGCTTCACCGACCGAGCCCCCCAGGCGCCGCAGAGGGGCTGCTTAGCAGGTGATGAAGACGTGCTGAGGTGCACGGAGCCGGGGACCGCACAGCACAGTGAAGGCACTGAACGCCGCTTTCCTGTGGGCTTCAAAACGGCTCATTGACAGAATGTGAATTTCACCTCAATTAAAGAACAAAAAAATACAAAACTCTCCCTTAACTCCCTTCTTTCTCTGACACCCCAAATTTAATCTGTAAGAAACTCATCTGCCGCTTCCCCCCTCCACCCCACGACCACTCTGTCAAGGTCAACACCATCCCCACTTGGATAATTGCGGTAATTGTCCCCCTTATAGCACTGCCACCCCCTCTAATCAGCTCTCAACACAGCCCCAAGGCAGAGGGTGTCCTCTGCTGACTACGACCCTGCAGGGGTTCCCATTTACTGCTCAGGCCAACTTTCCAACAATGGTCTGTGGGCCCCGTGGGACCCTGTCTCCTGGACCAGCCGTCCTCGTGAATTCCACCCTGGCTCTCCCACCTGCTGCCTGCAGCACAGCCACACTGGCCTCCCCCCTGTCCTCAGTGATGCCGGGCACGCCCTCCACCAGCGAGGTCTCTGCCCCGATGCTCCCCCACTTGGAAACCACTGGGCTCATTCCCTTATCTCCTTCAAGGCTTGGCCCAATCTCACCTTGTCAACCACATACACATATACCTGTCCCCCTCATGCTGCCCTAATTTTACTTTTATCCATGCATTTTTCTCTTCCAGTATACTATATGATTGCCACAAAAAAAAAAAAAGTTTGTGTCCCTTCATTAGGATATAAACTCCATGAAGGAAAAGATTTCCAGCTGTTTTGTTCCCCAGTGTATTTCAGGCATGCAGAACAGTGCCTGGCACACAGCAGGAGGTCAGTAATATTTATTGAATTGAATAGATCTTCAAAGTATAAAGAAATCGATCATAAACGAAGGGGCATCTGCACCCCAATGTTTACAGCAGCAACAGCCACAATAGCCAAATATGGAAAGAGCCCAGGTGGGCATCAACAGATGAATGGATAAAGAAGATGTGGTTCATATACACAATGGAATATTATGCAGCCATCAAAAATGAAATCTTGCCATTTGCAATGACGTGGATGGAACTAGATGGGATTATGCTGAGTGAAATAAGTCAATGAGAGAAAGACAATTATATGATCTTACTGATGTGCGGAATTTAAGAAACAAAGCAGAAGATTATAAAGGGAGGAAGGGAAAAGTAAAACAAGATGAAACCAGAGAGGGAGACAAATCATAAGAGACTCTTAATCACAGGAAACAAACTGAGGGTTGCTGGAGGGGACGTGGGTGAGGGGATGGGGTAACTGGGTGATGGACACTGGGAAGGGTATGTGTTGTAATGAGCGCTGGGTGTTATATAAGACTGACGAATCACAGAACTGTTCCCCTGAAACAAATAATACTGTGTATGTTAATTAATTGAATTTTTAAAAAATGCTGAAGGAGATGGAGGCTTTGAGCTGGAAAGAGGGGTGCAGGCAGAATGACAGCACTGGCCAGGTTCCCCTGCACTGGGCATTTCACTCTTCCCTGAGGGCTCTATTCTGTTTTATGTCACCATGACCTTGGCTCAACTCTTCTCCACGGCACAAAGTCCCTCCCCAGTATTTTGAGGCAGCAGGTGCATTTATCCTGTGAGGCCTGGCCCATTGTCATCTCCTCTGGGAAGCCTTCCCTGATTCCTTGAAGAGAGACAGTCCCTCCCTCCTCTGTGCACCCACAGCCCCTGGGCTGACCTCAACCTTCTCACCCTGGACTACAACTGGTTTTGAGGTGTTTGTCTCCCACACCAGGCTCTGAGCTCGTCAAGGACAGAGACTCTGTTTTATCTTTCTCTATATCTATAGCAGGTAAAGCAGGGGTTGGCATAGGGCCCAGTAAACGTCCATTAAGAAAAAAAAAAAGAAAAAGAAAAACAACAAAAAAAGAAATGCATCATAAAAATATTTACCAAATTGATAATAGTGATTGTCAGTGGGAAATGAGGAAGAGATGTGAAATTAGGGATAGATACGAGAGACTTACTTCATCTTCAAACGGAATGTTTTGTTTCTCTTATTTTTCTTTTAAGATTTTATTTATTTATTTGTCCGAGAGCGAGAGGGGGAGAGAGCACAAGCAGGGGGAGCGGCAAGCAGAGGGAGAAGCAGACTCTCCGCTGAGCAGGGAGCCCAACGAGGGGCTCAATCCCAGGACCCTGAGATCATGACCTGAGTTGAAGGCAGAAGCTTCACCGACCGAGCCACCCAGGCGGCCCTGTTTTGTTTCTTCTAGTTAAAAATGATGAAGTGCACTCATCAGTTTCAGGAAATCTTAATACTTATCAATTCTGGACAATCTGTGGGCACTGGTTACAGGATTCTGTGCACTTTTTTGTACGGCTTAAATTTCTCAACATTTTAAAGGAAGTAAGAAAAAGAAAAACCTTTACAGTTTTTATAGAGAAGAATAATCCCTTTGCTCTTCCCAAAAGAACGTGGGTAGTCCTCTTGGAATGTCTGCAACAACGTCTTGACGGAATATAGTCGTTGGGCACTTGCCCAATCCCATGGAGAAAGGAACTAACGGTCCTCACCGACCTGACCTCCGCACTGTGATGCTGGGGGACCGCCCAGGTGCAGAGCTGGGGTCCCTGCGGCACATTCACCGACATTACCGCCAGAGCCCACCAGGTGGCGCGCTGTGCGGGCCGCACGACCGGGGAGCAAGGGCTCGCAAGCATCCCCAAAGAAACGCCCTCTCAAAGGCCCTTTCAGAAGGTTTTATTTTATTTATTTATTTTTTATTATATTATGTTAGTCACCATACAGTACATCCCTGGTCTCCGATGTAAAGTTCGATGATTCATTAGTTGGCGTGTAACACCCAGTGCACCATGCAATACGTGCCCTCCTTTCTACCCATCACCAGTCTATCCCATTCCCCTACCACCCTCCCCTCTGAGGCCCTCAGTTTGTTTCTCATGGTCCATAGTCTCTCATGCTTCGCTCCCCCTTCTGATTACCCCCCCTTTCTTTATCCCTTTCTTCCCCTACCGATCTTCCTAGTTCTTTTGTTCCATAGATGAGAGAAATCCTATGATAACTTTTTCACTTACCATTATCTCCGGAGGGTTTTAAAGCTGCTCCGGCATACCTGTGACTTCAGCGCTCATGCTTAAGCCCGGAGCTCCGAAGAGAGCCCCCTGCCCGTGTCCCCTGCTGTGCCCTTCCAGGCGGTAACCTGGTGTGGGGCAGAACCCTACAATCTCCAGACAAAATTAAAATGTATTTATTTTGGAAAATAGAACTCAGTCATACACTCATTTCCTTTTCCAACATTTCACAGCAAAATAAAGGTTGTATTGCCAAGAGTTATAAAATTAGAGAGGAAATGAAAATCTGTTATTTTCATAATAAGGTCTTTCCACTTAGCCAAAGTATTTTGAGTTCCAAAACAACTCATATCCCCAAATGGTTGAGTTTTCATAGTGACTACTGATTTTAAGCATTTGTCGTGGGCTCTAACTTAACCAGACTTTTTTTTTTTTTAAAGATTTTATTTATTTGAGACAGAGAGAGACAGGAAGAGAGCAGGAGCAGGGGGAGAGGCAGAGGGAGAGGGAGAAGCAGACTCCCGCCCGGCAGGAAACCCGACATGGGGACTCGATCCCAGGACCGTGGGATCACAACCTGAGCCGAAGGCAGATGCTTAACTGACCGAGCCACCTAGGCGCCCCTTAAGCAGACTTTAAACACAGCAATTTTTAAGCAATCCCAGGAACTACTGGATATAACCTTTCCAATATCATATTAGATCAATATCCAATTAGCATACAAGCTATATATAATATGTTCATAATATACTGAGCAGATAGGTAACATATCCTTATTTTTCACTGTAAAAGTGATATAAGCCGTAGAAACATTCATGTATTTAGAGGCACAGAAAATGAGTATGATCATTGTCCTTTACCTTCCACCCCAATCTGTCCCAAGCCTTACACTATTTAAGTTCCTGTTAATAGGTTTTGGACATACACTTGCAGACTTTTTTTTTTTTTTTTTAAGATTTATCTATGTATTTGAAAGAGAGAGAGAGTGCATGAGCGGGGTCTGAAGAGGCAGAGGGAGAGGGAGAGAAATCCTCAAGCAGACTCCCCGCTGAGCACGGAGCCCTACATGGGGCTCAGTCCCATGACCCTGAGACCACGACCGGAGCCGAAATCAAGAGTCAGACGCTTAACCAACTGAGCCACCCCGGCGCCCCACAACTTGCAGACTTTCTAAAGTATGATTTAATTTTTTCTTTTACTATGTGGGATTTCACCATACACGCTGATCTGAAAGATTCTTTTAATTGCTTAACATTTTTATGGTGGAATACACAGGGTCAGAATATTTATTCTCCTTAGCGACTGAATGGTATTTCTCAGCAACAATAATAGTCCTAGAAAACACTCCCACAGGGCTCGCTGTGTGTCAGACCCGAGGCACTCTTCACGTCTGGATTTGGTCACTGACGACAATGGTCTGTGAGAGGGGCTGTTTGTGACTCCCCTTACCTTACAGGTGACAAAACCGAGGCAGAGACGATTGAGAGCGTGCCCCGGGTCACACAGCTAGGGAGAGGTGGTGCCGTAATTCAAACTCAGGCTTCCAAAGTCCATGGTCTTCACCAGCACAGGACCCTGACCACACCATACACTCCTTAACAGTCTCCCTGGAAATGGACGTTTAGATTGCTCACTTCCTATTTTAAACAGTTGCCACAAATAACTATGTTATCACTCATTTCTAGAAGGGGGCTGCCTGTCGAGGCACTCACAATGTTGGTAGGTAATGCCAGGCTGACCTCTAGAAAAGCCGCATTCTTGCCCCCTGCTGCCCCTGGATGTTCTCAGTCATTGCTCCTTTCCCATGAGCAGATAAACACAAACAGAACCACGGTGTTGCTCTATGTGCAGGGCCCTGCTCACTTGGGAGTCTGAGCGGGATTTCACGTTTGTACTGCCCGTCTGCATTTGCTGATCTCTGGATTTTGCCTTCTCATGCTTTGGCCCATCAGTTAGAGTTGCCTTTTCTTAAGGATTTGTCGATGCTCTTGACACGCGCCCCAAACACACATCCCGCTTCCGCTGAAGCCCCCAACTCGCCCTCGGAGTCAGTGCTCCCTGACCAGAAGAGCCTCCTGCGTCAGGTCTAGTGGCTGAGAACAGAGCTCATTAAATTACACTTGCTTCCCCAAAGCAAAATCATCAGCATAGCAGAGGGATAACAAAGTTCGTCTGAGGCTACAGCTCATGACCTTCCCATGTAAAATCATTATCCTTCGTGGTAAATATTGTTATTGATCCCCCGTGATACATTAGGAGAACAAACAAGGTGGGTGCCAAAAACATCTGGGGGGGCTAGGGCGCACGACTGGCCTGGGTTTGAATTCTGCAGGCATCACGAACTGGCTGGGCAGTCCATTTCCCCCAGCCTCTAAGCCTTCATAGACCAAGTCCCCGGGGCGGAGTTATAGGACTTAAGGACAAGTCTATAATATTTATTATTATTGCTATTAATAATATTACTATTATTGACGGTGGCTAAGGAGAGGCAAATGTTCTGATTTGCCAAATGCAATCACTTTGCATAACTCGCTTTGCTAGCTTATTGGATATGGATAAAACGAGGTCGTCGTCTTGTTAAAAGTCACCTCTACCTCCATGGACTCAATGAATAAGACACTGATCTTCCCTTTCGGCCCTTCTCTTTCCATGTCCAGTGTCTCCGCTATGTTCAGGAGAGCAGCCCTGCACGCTCCTGTCTTACAGGGCTGGCGCCACACTCCCCCTCTGATGTTAGCAGGCTCCCCTACCACCAGTCTTTGTCCAAGACAAGTGGCCAGGCCTTTGGCACCGACAGCCACACGGATCCCCTTCCCAGCCACAGCAGCTCCGAGGCGGTGAGTCGAGCGCCATCCCTACAAAGGACGAATCTCATTTGAGGGCTCGCTGGTGGAGCTGGCCTGGGCTCTCAACTTTCTGTCTCCTCTGACGCACCCCTTCCCAGACTGCTGGCCACCCCCAGGGGTCTGTCTGCCCCCTAACCTCCCAGGAGCATCTACCCTGAGATCCCTCCATTCCCACCCTCCACCTGCAGGGCCCCGCCCCGTGCCCCAACCCGTGTCTTCTCTGCTGCAGACTGCAAGACTATTTCAGGAAAACATAATGCCAATCACTCGAGGATGTCGTTTACTCCTCTCTCTTTACAAGGGACCTTCCTCAGATCTAGGCAGTTCCTGAGGGTTCTGTCCCCTTCTGGCTGCTTACGGGCAGCAGGAAGGGAAACAGGAGAAGGCCCATAAATGCAATTCACCTTGGAGCTTGGTTAGTTCATTCCGGAACAAAATGGACATAAAACATCCCCTACTTTGCTGGAACTGCCAGGTTTGGTCATTCTTCATGTCTAGGACCATGAATCCACCCAATGGATTTCTGAAACAGAGTTTCATACCAATTGTAGCTGTCTTGGCAGTGGGATCCATTAGGAAAAAACTGTGTCCTGAACTTTGAAGCCAACCAAGTGTGTTACATAACGGGCTAGAGAACCACCACGATGATGATTTTTCTTCGTCTTCCGTCCCTTACCATCCCAGACCCAAAGGTATTCTCCGGTGGCTGATGCAAAACACTCTTTGTTTTGCCTGGATGTCTCCAGATACATCTGAATGCACCGGCCTCTGGTTCGATGTCACAGTGGGGGCAGGGCATCGGTGCGTCTGCAGATGAATTCCAGAACCCTCCTGCACAGTCCAGCTCTGTGGCCAAGTGCTGGGCAGGTGTGGGTGTGTCTGCGGCACACGGGTACGTTCTCGTTCACAGGGGTGTTGGACTGAAAATACAATACCGTGTAGACCTACAGCTCTTCCAAGCCGCCCACCCGAGACCTATGTGACCTTGTGTGTCAACTCGACTCAAAGAGAGGAAGAAGAGAAAAGCAAAAACCAAAAAAGAAAAAACATGAAGCTCCCTCACTGATATTCCCAGTTGGAGGCTGCTTTAGTCTGTTAAACGCAGCGTCTCCTGGGCTTACGTGGACCCATCAGTGACCATCTGATCAAAGGACTAACCCTGTAACGATAATGTGACCAAAAAAAAAAAGGCAAATAAGCCATATATACCGTGTCCATATTACACATATATAATACATATACACACAGTAAGCCCAAAACATTTTCTTTTTCCTGTTGAAAGTCTCCACCCACTTAATCAAGTGTGTGTGTTCCAAACACGTACGGATTTCAGATTATGGAACCCAACTAACAAACGACTTAGACGCGACCCAAGACAAAAGTTCAGGTTTGACGACTTTTTAAACAAAACAGCAGAATCATCTGAGTTTTATAGAAGAGTTTCAAAGAGAAATGCTTCATTTTATTTCCTTAATCTCCAAATATCTTGAGATCTGAAATGAGGAAGAAGAGAATATAGAAAAGAGAAAAGAGACAGAGACAATATTTTAAAAAAAACAACAAAAACGAGCAATAATGTTCAAGTACAAGCTAAAACAGAAGTCTGAAAGTGCACTCGGGAGTGCTCTCATGTTTTATAAAAGCCCCCAAAGGATATTTCAACGAGCGGTAATCCCATGCTGCTGGAGTTCCCAAGTCTAGATTTAAAGAGCAAGGTAGCATCCTTTGGGTTAAAAATAACCAAAAATGGTACAGGAATTTATTTTTTAAAACATTTTACTTATTTGTTAGAGAGAGAGAAAGCATGAGCAGGGGGAACAGCAGGCAGAGGGAGAAGCAGACTCCCCACTGAGCAGGGAGCCCGATGCGGGACTCGATCCCAGGACCCCAAGATCACGACCTGAGCCAAAGGCAGATGAGACGATTCACCGACTGAGCCACCCAGGCGCCCCTCGTGAAGGAATTTAAAACAAGTAAGTAGAGAGAAGTAGAACTGGGAAAACAAAGACCGTGTACTCCAGGCTCTGCTTCAACACGATTTGCCGTATGCCCTGGGGTGAAATGCAACCGCTCCCTGCGGTCCAATTTCCAAACGGGAATGGTACTCACGCCCTCAGGGAGCGCCGGAGTGAAGATAAGTAAGACCGGACAGAGTAAAGACAAAGAAGGCGCAGGATGGCTGTTACCAGGGCTAGCTGTGATCCTGATGCTATTAGATAAAAATCACTTGGTTTGTATTCCCACCATATTACCAAATAACAATGCAGGATGTTCTGGAACATAGCATGGGGTCTACGGAAGAAGATAAAGATAAAAAGCATTAAAAAAAAGTTTTTCTCCCCAAAGGCAAAATAATCCTGCAACGTATACACGTGAAGGACTGTTACTACAAGCCATGGATTAGCTCCAGTAACTAGGATCCCATTAAGAACATCTATAATCTTCCTGGGAACTTGAAGGGAACAAACTAAAAGATGGCTTGTGTGCGTGAAAAGGATTCACGGGGCCAAGAGGAGCTGGTACTTCATCAAAGTGCTGAGAAGCACCTCCAGGAAGCAGGAAGAACTTGAAAGAGGCACCACAGGAACTGATGAGTGAGCCTGGTGTTCCAAAACGAGTTCCAAGTACCAGGGAACATTCCATTTCCCAAGACGGTAATTTTGCAGAGTGTAATTACCTGCAAATCTGTTGAGCTACAAATGCAAGTCAGTCCAGTACCAATGGACTGCTCACCCATGGGATAACCCCTTTATTTAGGTGCTACCGATTAACTCCAAGGAGACGTTCCAGAGAATTAGCATCTTCGGGAAACTAAGTCAGAGCTAAGAAGTGAAGGAGGCTTTCCTCCAACTGCCGCTGGCCATCTTCACCCGGATTCCCGTGGGGCCTTCCAGCTGACGTGTGTGACAGAGAACTCAACGTCGTCCTCAAAGCTGCCCCTCTTGCATGGCCTAGGCTCAGCGCCTACTCCCACCACACCCCCAGGACTCGAGCCAGAAACCTGAACTGCCCCCATCACTGCCCCATATTCAGTGTCACCAAGTCCCTCCAAAACCACTTCTTCAATCGTCTTCAGTTGGGTCCCTTTCTTTCCATTTCCACCACCATGGTTCTGACCCAGCTTCTCATGATCCCCTGTCCAAAATACTGCGCTAGAGTCCCAGCTGGCTTCCGTTTTCCTCAGCCTCCACGCCCACTCCATCACAAGAGCAATCCTCCAAAGACAGAAGCTGGGCTTCCGCTTAAAATCCTGTAAGGGGCGCGCCCGGATGGCAGTTGGTGAAGCACTTCCATGGGCTCAGGTCATGATCTCAGGGTCCTGGGATGGAGCCCCACGTCGGGCTCCCTGCTCAGCGGGGAGCCTGCTGCCCCCCTGCTTGTGCTCTCTCTCTCTCTCTCTCAATCTGTCAAATAAATAAATAAAATCTTTTTTAAAAACCCAACTCTTGATTTCAGCCCAGGTCACGATCTCAGGGTTGTGAGTTCAAGCCCTGTGTCGGGCGTGCAGCCTGCTTAAGATTCTCTCTCTCCCTCTCCCTCTGCCCCCCCCCAAATATAAAATAAAATAAAATAAATAAAATAAAGTCAAATAAAATCCTGGAGTGAAAGCACAGACACCTTCATGGGCTCCTTCCTTGCTCTGTACTATCATCACCTCTGGTCATCATTCATTTATATCCATAAATACCGTTCTCGAAATACATCGTGCAGTTCCCACCACAGCCACCAGACAAATTCCTAATCCTCTTTCAAAAGCCAGACCTGAGACACCTTCCCCATGAAGCCTTCTCCACCTGCCTGAGACTCACTGTAACCTTCTCAGGGCTGCTTGTGTGCTTCCACGGTGCGTAACACACAGCACTGTCGATGTGTATTTATATGTACAATGTCCCATAACCGACGAGCTCTGAGGGCACAGCTGTGTCTTCGTTACTCCTGTGTCGCTCACATCTTACACACTGGCTGGCAAAAATAGCGCTCAAGAAATGAATGCTGAATTGCGAAGCAACAGCCCCTAAACTATGTCCCCTGGGTGTCAAATAAGACTCTACCGTGAGGCTCGAGTAACAGTTGGAGAAGCACAAAAGAGAGAGAGAGCGGAAAGGAAAAAGGAAGATCAGGAAAGCAATAAAAGGCATCACACTGATAGCAAATTTGAGTAGCTACCAACGATGTTTCACACAAAACCTATAACCAAGTTTACCGAGGATCCATGTTCACTAAAGTCTCCTGCCCAAGAAAGTTGCCCGGAAGGCCTTCAGCAGAGTAAAGCAAACAGCAAGGAGACTGTCCACCATGCCCAACTCGAAGCCCCAGCCCCGTCCCTCAGAATGTGACCCTCTGGGAGGTAAGATCTTTAAAGAGGTGATTAAGTTAAAACGCATGAGCTCGGGGCCCTAAGCCAGTCAGACTGGAGTCCTTAGGAGAGGAGGTGGGGATGGGTGTCGTCAAGGTCACATGTGTGCAGACCTCTTCGAGGTGAAAAGGCAGGAAGAAGCAGCCTTCTGCGAGCCAGGGAGGGAGGCCTGGAACCCGTCCTTCCCTCCCAGCCCTCGAAGGAAACCAACCCACCAGCACCTTGATCTCGGACTTCCAGGCTTCCAGGATGGCGAGAAAAGACATTTCTGTTGTTTAAGCGACTCAGTCTATGATATTTTGTTTCAGCGGCCCTAGGAGTTCATCATATCCTAGAACAGGGGATTTGGTAAGGAAAAGGGAAAACCTGGCAGTCAGGGGAACTCCCTTCCAGTACTGGAAAGGCTGGCAGGTGGAGAAGGACTCAGTCATTTTTTTCTAGGATTCCTATATTCCAGCTCGGAATAAGAAAGGACTAATAGCAGGACTCATTACCTTTAAAGATAACCTTCTAGTCCTGATGTTCTATGATCATTAAAAGAGACATTCTTCTGAAGGCATCTGACAACAGACAAGGCTAAGATCTGCCTCTCAGGAGCGCAAAGGCTTCCATGAAGGGCTGGGTTTTGTGCGGTACTCCATCTCAAATATCGCAGTAGGCCAGAGAGGGAGGCAGGTCGAGCCTGGAGTCGAGGCACTTCTGTTTTACCTCCTGGTCCTTCCCCGCAACCCACAGATTTCCTTTCCTCCACTGCCTGGGGTTCAGGATGAAGACTTCCTGAGAAAAGAATCCCAACGGTCCACCCGCAGGGTTTGCTCTATGGAGGCCAATGCAGGCGGGTGTAGGAAGAACAGGGGAAGCAGCTCTCCACGGGGGGAGCAAGGAAGCCCTGAGCTGGACATTCAGTCAAGGCCACAGACACAGGCAAGTGCTGCCCCTGGTACCGCAGGGTGGCCACTGGCTTAACCGCTTGAGCAAAGGACACGGGGCCAAGCTGAGCACAGGCGTGCGGTGGGGACAGCAGGTACGGGTCAGATCAGAAAAGCTGCCCTCCTATATTCTGCACAACTTCTGGACGTAAGCAACGTGGTTTGGGACGTCTCTAAAAACAAAGAGAACAGCAGAGGCCAAATGCCTCAGTAACTTTGGGGAAGCATGTAATACAGCAATATCCCCCTGGGGGGTACTGAGTCACACTCGCAGTCGAGCAGCGGAGGGGAATGGCGGGCTGGCACTGAACGACCCAGCAGCCAGGAGTGAGTGGCTTGGCGATGGAGGAGTTCAAGTGGTAGAACGCGGACAGTCCAGGCTGGCCGACAGCGCAGGCACAGTATTAACTGGTGGTTGAGACGGTGCGCCAAGGCTCAGGTCATCAGGCTGAGGACAAGAGGCGGGGCCAGTGCCCGTGGTGCCCCAGCTGGGATGTGAAGGATAGCCGGGAACAGAGGGGCGGCAGCGTGACCTCAGCCTTGGAGGACTCCGTTGGGCCGCACGGCCAGCGTCCTGAGCGCGTGGGTGTGCCCCTAGCTGTGGGGACCGTTGACATGTGGTCTCCGTTCCCTCTGCCACACAGCTGGACAGCACCGAGCTCCAGATGTTGAGTTTTAAATATAAATGTGCCCCTACGGAATCTACAGCTGGGGAGGTCCAGGAACGTTCACTATGCAAAACCCCTGCATTAAAAATATGTTCTTTAAAGCACATTTCGGAGCCTATACTTATAAAGCAAACTGGTAGAATGCCATTAAATCTGGGCACACTGCCAAATGGAACATGACAGAAGAGTGGATCGGGAGACATTCAAGGTCAGCCAGAGCATTTCCGGCTAATCACCACTGATGGGCTCTCAAGAAGGCTCTGACCCCCTAAGCCTGGCTCCCCAGAGGAAAGCTTTGTCTTAGAAAGGCCTTCAGAAGCTAGCGAAGAGAACGTGGATCTGGAGAGAAAGATGTAATAGGGGCTCCCAGAAATTCAGAAAACTTCTGGTGTAGCTCAGAGGACACAGGGCAAGCTGGGAGAAAAGGCACAGGAATGGGGCTGCGTCCTGATTCTGCCAGCAGCTGTTGACTTGGCTTTACTTCCTACCTCTGAACGGTTTCCTCTAACATCTGGCAGCATTCACATCTAACTCAGCCACCAACCAGTAATGTGAGGCTCAAATGAGAGATGAGAGCTGTCCTGACAAGGTCCAAGCTAACAGAAATAGAAGGTATTATTTATCAAGTGTGATCACCTCCCACCACGTACCCAGTCCTACTCGTTCATAGGAAATTTACCAAGGGTTTATTATATTGCACGGATGGCCAGGCACGGGAGCCAGCATAAAATATCAGAACCCTGTGTTCTTCTCACACAGGTGTTCATGAAAAAAACATTGTAAGACAATGACAGAATCATTATACCAGAAATAAGGACAAAGTATCATAAAGTGATGATACGAAAAGTTTCACTATTGTAGTGTTTAAACAAGCGTAGACAACCTAACTGCAATAATAAAGGGGTACTCGAAGACATTATGGAACATTCTATGACAGGATGCTAAGGAGCCCAAATAGACGTTTTTAGGAGGAAGCTTTAATGATACGAAGACATTTCAGTGAAAAGTAATACACAAAACAGAATACGTGGAATAAGATAAATCCTGCTAAAATTAAACTCATAAAACTCCCTCTCCCTGCTCTGATGAGTTACTATACCAGACTAGCTCTCCCACTGCTAATAGATAGGAAACTGGACAAAATGTACAAAAAAATTTTCAGACATTGGACAACAGACAGCACAGGAAATGAGCCAAGAAATGCAGTAAGCCCAATATCAATATATAAAAATGAACTGTATTTTTACACACCATTGACTACTGTATATAGAACCACAAACAACTGACAGATGCAGTGAAAAACAGACAAATGCAATTAGAAATACAACTTACAGGACCCACTGAAACAAACATGATAAACCTAGAAGATACACATGAGACCGGCTCACTTCAAACTAAAATAAATACACTGCTAGAAGAAAGAACATTTAAATAAACAGGGAATTCTACTATGCTCATAGATTAGAGTGGATATTGAGATTTCAATTCCCCTTATACTGTTTTATAGATTCAATGCAATCCTAATCAAAATCCCAGCAGACTCTTTGTAGAAATTAGCAAGCCAATTCTAAAATATATATAAAATGAAAATTCCCTAGAACAGCCAGAGACTTACATAAAACGGCAGAAATCGAGACAGTGTAGTATTAGCATAAGGAGAGCACACAGATCAGTAAAACAATAAAGAGAATGGAGTCCAGAAACAATAGATCAACAAAAATATGGCCAATTAATTTGTTTATAATAGTGGCAAGAAAAATCAATGGGGAATGCCAGATAACCCTTTGAAAAGATAATGCTGGGAGAAACATGCCAATATGGAAAAAAGAAATAAACTTGGACCCCACTGCATGTCCTACAAAAAAATTAACCCTAAATGAATCACAGACCTAAATCTGAGAGCTAAAACTCTAAAACTTTTAGAAAAAAATGCTGAAAATTATCTTTGCAACTTTGGAGAAGGCAAAGTATTCTTAGAAAGGACACACATGGCACTAACCCTCAGGGGACAAAGATAAGTTGGGCATCATCACAATTGAAAACGGTTGCCCTACAAAAGACATCGTTAAGAAAATGAATACACACACCACAGATCTGGAGAAAAATATCTGTACTACACATAGCCGGCCAAAAGGTTTATATCTAAATGTAGAAAGAGCTCTTAAAAATTAAAAAAAGACAAAAGCCCATAAAAAACATGCAAAAGATCTTAAGCTACTTCACAAAAGACACAAGAATGGTCAATAACCACATGAGAACATGCTCAACGTCATTACTCATTAGGCAAATGCAAATTAAAACCATGATAAAATGCTTAAAGGGTTAGTATCTAAATATATATAAAGAACCTATAAAACTCAACACCCAAAAGACAAATAATCCAATTTAAAAATGGGCAGAAGACGCAAAAGACATTTCTCCAAAGAACACATCCAGATGGCCAACAGACACATGAAAAGATGCTCAACATCACTCATCATGAGGGAAATGCAACTCAAAACTAAATGAGGGGCCCCTGCGTGGCTCAGTCAGTTAAGCATCCGACTTGATTTTGGCTCAGGTCATGGTCTCAGGGCTGTGAGATCCATCAAGGATCCCACTAAGCACAGAGTCTGCTTGAGGTTCTCTCTCTCTCTCTCTCCCTCTCCCTCTGTTCCTCCCTCCCTCTCCCTTTTGTGTGAGTTTGTGCAAGTGCTCTCTAACAAATTTTAAAAAACTAAATGAGCTATCACTTCACACCTGTCAGAATGGCTAAAACCAAGATACAAGAAACAACAGGAGTTGGCGAGGATGCAGGGAAAGGGAAACCCTCTTACACTGTTAGAGGGAATGCAAACTGGTGCAGCCACTCTGGAGAACAGTATGGAGGTTCCTCAAGACGTTAAAAATAGAGCTACCTTACGACCCAGCCATCATACGACTGGGTATTTACCCAAAGAATACAAGAACACTAATTCAAAGGGATATGTGAGCTCCTATGTTTACAGCGACATTATTTACAATAGCCAAGATACAGAGCAGCCCAAATGTCCATCGACAGATGAATAAAGAAGATGTGGTACACACACACACACACACACACACACACACACAGGAATATTACTCAGTCATCAAAAAGAATGAAATCTTGCCATTTGCAACACGGATGGAACTAAAATTATGCTAAGTGAAATAAGTCAGAGAAAGACAAATATCCTATGATGTCACTCGTATGTGGAATTTAAGAAACAAAACAAACAAACAAAGGGAAAAAATAAGAGAGAGACAAACCAAGAAACAGACTCTGAACTCTAGAGAACACACTATTGGTCACCAGGAGGGAGGTGGGGGGATGGGGGGACAGGTGATGGGGAGTCAGGAGGGCACTTGTGATGGGCACCGGGTGACACATGGAAGGGTTGAATCACCGTATTGTACCCCTGAAACTAATATGACACTGCATGTTAATTAACTAGAATTAAGATAAAAACTTCTAAAAAGTTTTTTAAAAAGCCACAATAAGATATAATTACACACTTGAATGTCGACAATTAATAAAGGTTGAGCATTACTAAGTGTTGCCAAGGATGTAGAGAAAACAGAATTCTCGTGGGTCAATAGTGGGGTGTAACACGGTACAACCACTTGGAAAAACAGTTTGGCAGAAATTTATTTTTCAATAAAACAGAAGTTCCCTTAGTGTATACCCCAGTTATTCTAATCCTAGGTATTTATATGTAAGAAATAAAACATATGTCTTTATAAAGACTTCTACATTAATGTCCAGAGCAATTTTATTCACAATTACTATAATAGCAGTAAGAAAATGAAAGCAATAAAATATCTGTGAAACATAGGCAGCAACCTCTACGACATCGGCCAAAGCAACGTTTTTCATGACACATCTCCAAAGGCAAGAGAAACAAAAGATAAAATGAACTTGTGGGACTTCATCAAGATAAAAAGCTTCTGTACAGCCAAGGAAACAGTCAAAAAAACTAAGAGGCAGCCCACGGAATGGGAGAAGATATTTGCAAATGATACTACAGATAAAAGACTGGTATCCAAGATCTACAAAGAACTTCTCAAACTCAATGCGTGAGAAACAAATAAACAAATCAAAAAATGGGCAGAAGATGTGAACAGACACTTTTCCAATGAAGACATACAAATGGCTAACAGACACATGAAAAAATGTCCAAAATCATTAGCCATCAGGGAAATTCAAATCAAAACCACACTAAGATACCACCTTACGCCAGTCAGAATGGCAAAAATTGACAAGGCAAGAAACAACAATTGCTGGAGAGGATGTGGAGAAAGGGGATCCCTCCTACATTGTTGGTGGGCATGCAAGTTGGTACAGCCACTCTGGAAAACAGTGTGGAGGTCCCTTAAAAAGTTAAAAATTGAGCTACCCTATGACCCAGCCATTGCACTACTGGGTGTTTACCCCAAAGATACAGACGTAGTGAAGAGAAGGGCCATATGAACCCCAATGTTCATAGCAGCATTGTCCACAATAGCTAAATCGTGGGAGGAACTGAGATGCCCTTCAACAGATGAGTGGATTAAGAAGTTGTGGTCCATATATACAATGGAATATTACTCAGCTATCAGAAAGAACGAGTTCTCAACATTTGCTGCAACATGGATGGCACTGGAGGAGATAACGCTAAGTGAAATAAGTCAAGCAGAGAAAGACAATTATCATATGATTTCTCTCATCTATGGAAAAAAAGAACTAGGAAGATCGGTAGGGGAAGAAAGGGATAAAGAAAGGGGGGGTAACCAGAAGGGGGAATGAAGCATGAGAGACTATGGACTCTGAGAAACAAACTGAGGGCTTCAGAGGGGAGGGGGGTGGGGGAATGGGATAGTCTGGTGATGGGTAGTAAGGAGGGCACGTATTGCATGGTGCACTGGGTGTTATACCCAACTAATGAATCATCGAACTTTACATCAGAAACCAGGGATGTACTGTATGGTGACTAACATAATATAATAAAAAAACATTAAAAAAAAATCTGTGAAAGTTCACCTCTTTAACAAAATTAACTACTGACATCCAAAACAATATAACTCATCTCAAAAATTCTATGCTGAGTGAAATAAGCCAGGCACGAAAGAACACATGCTGTGTGATTCCATTTATCCAAAGTCCCAGAAGAAGAAAACCTGATGTCCAGTGGCAGAAAGCAGATCCATGGTGACCCGCAGCAGGGAGCTGGGAGGGGGCAGATTCAGGGGGGCAAAAGCAGGTCCTCACACATCACTTCTCAGGGTGATGGAAACACTGTGTACCTTGATTGAGGTATTGGTTTTAACAGTGTACACATTTGTCAAAACACACCAACTGTGCACTAAAAATGGGTGCATTTTGTTGAATGTACATCATCCCTCAGTACGTTTGATTTAAAAGAAACCGGAAGAGAAAAAAAGAAGTTTCAATAAGAGAGAGGGATGGGGGGAAGGAGGCAGGGACGGGAGGAGGGAAGAGACAGACAGAGAGAGAGGACTAATATAAATTGATACAAAATACTAGTAGTGATTACTTTGGGAAATGGGGTTGGACGTCATTTCTATTTCCTTCCTAATACTTCTATAGCCCCAGTTTAATATTGAGTATGTATTCCTTTTAAAATAAAAATGTGATGGAGACAGAACCTCATACCTGTCAGAATGGCTAAAACTGAACACACGAGAAACAAGTGTTGGCGAGGATGTGGAGACAAGGCATTAAAACAAAATTTAAAATATATAAAAATAAAAACAAAGAAACAACATCCATCACACTGTAAGAAGAAAGGAAGGGAGGGAGGGAGAGGCTACCTGGCTGTAGGAGTTTGTAGAGAAGGGGAGTCAAGGAAATATTCCCAGAAGAGGTGATATTTGTATCGGATCTTCATGACTCAGCAGAATTTCATAGGACGTCACCAAGCCCAGAAGAGAGAGGGGATCACTTCCTGCAGAAAGGCCACTTGTGCAGACATATACTGGAGGATGCCCCGGGAATGGGCAGAAACCAGCCCTGCTCCAGGAAGGGTATTTAAATTATAATTTTAGAGGATGAAGCTTTTCTGTCACCAGATCTTGGCTGAAACACGAAAAAAGTCTACTCAGGTCTGGTACTGTGGTGCCTCAATAACGGAGGGACCTCTGATTCGGAACTTTCTGAGGGATTCGCTGGAATGGTGGAGCTCACCTCTGCAAGGAGAACCATTTGCAGCTTCCCTCTGCACCCGGGACCAGGGCATCAGTGAGGTCGGACGCTCGCCACTGACAAATGACGCTAATAACCCTCCGTGAGAAGCGAGACTCCAGAAACAGGCTCTGCGTAGGCCTGGCTCTTACTGGGCATTCTTACCTCAGGCTTTTCTGTATTCATTGGTCCAGAAAGTCAAAATCCGCGAGCTGTTTCATGGCCCTGTAGAGTCTATTGCTTTGATAAAAGAAACCAAACACCATTTTTTTCTTGTTTTGCAATTATGTGCATCCATATCAATCTTCTCTCAGTCTTTCTTTAAATACACAATTTCAAAACTGTAACTTGAATTACAGGATCACTCATCTTTGACCCTCTTCCGTTTTATACAATTACGTTGCTTCTTAATGTGTTTTTCTTCTCTTTCACAGTGTAGGTTCCTCCCTGGCTGAATCAAGAACAGCTCATGATTGTAGAAACTGTTTCAAAACCATCCAATATGGCGACCACATGGCAACGCCTCAGTTCGCAGTAGCCCTTGGCCTACAGCCCACATCTGCTTTACGGAACGTTTTCACTGACTGTCTCCTTTCTATCTAATCTTGAGGATCTCAATAACCTCCAAAACTGTCCACCAGACCTACTGCTAAGTTGGACCCTGACGAACAGTGCTTCTCAAACTGCAGTGGGCCCTTGAGTCATGCTGTGGTCATGGCGACAGCATCCCCTGATGCATGAAGTTGCAAGGAGGCTCTCTGGTTCTAGAGCCCAGGGGATGCTCATGCCCCAGCTGTGTGGACCACGCTCTGAGTCCCAAGGCTGAACACATCTTCTTCGTCACCAGACATTGGTTTTTTTCCATACATACCCCTGGGGCATGGCAGACTCTTACCTTCAGAAACGTTTTATTCCCTTGAAGTTGACTCCCTTGAACGGATCTAAGTTGTATCCCTAATCTGCACTGGCACTCTTGCATGCTTAAAACTTCTTGGCACCTTCCTTATCCTTCATATTCTTTCCTTTTCATGTTCTTAGCCCAGCGTGCTCGCGTGTGGCACCTTCCTTTTCTGTATTAGACCTTTCGAATACCCACTCATTAATCTTTTTTTCAATTTAATCTTTTTTTCAATTTAAATCTTTCCTGAGTTGTTAATCATGATTCTAGATGAGAAAATTAAAATACCCTCCTTTCTTCCATATTAGACACTTAAATATGGATATACAGAAATATATAGGGGTGTGTGTATATATATATATGTACATACATAAATACACATACATATATACACGTTTACATATTGACCTACCCCAGAAAAATAAAAGTCCAAAGACTGTCAAGCCTTGAGAAGGCAAACACATTGGATATGGTCTAGCTCTACTGGGCTCGAAACCAGCTCCATAAAATAGGTAGAAAAATTAAAAAGTAGTAATCCTGTATTACATCAAAATACTTCAGCTATTTAAATCATTCCATCCACTGGGCTGTGTTCCACATAGAAACTTTAGAGAGCCCGCTGTTGCCTGCTGCTCTCCACGTCCTGGTCTCAACTGCCAGTCTAACCTAGTCTTATTCTTCCTCCTGAAACTCTGCCCTCGGGCTTTCAGACGCCTCTTTCTGAGGTTTGAAAATTTACTTCAGGCCGTCCTTCCGTGGTCCAATGCCTCCCCTGATTACCGATCGAACTCTGTCTCCGTGAAACCAATGGAGTAAACGTCCACGCACGTCCTTAAAATGTGGCTCGTGTTTATCTTCCCTTTCCACCTCCATTCATATTGATCTACGGTTACCAAATCGTATGGACTCGGAGTCCAGGAGTTCCAGATATTTATCACAGGCTCGAAATGCACAATCTATCTCTTTGCTAGTCATTTCCATGCTTATCTGTGTAAGCCACACATCAAGCTTAACGAGGCCATTTATTTCTTATTATCTCATAGTCTACTGATTTTCAGTACAACAAATAGTTTCTGAGACTATCTAGTGTCAGGGTGTAGAGCCAAGAATTCTATGCATACCCCCACTCTCCTCTGTTTTCTCTCTCCTACCCAGCCACCACTGTGAACCCCGCACAATAACAGTACAAATGCATAGTATGGTACTGCTGTAGTATGACACAACGTCGTAATCCCAACTAGCTGACGCGTTTACGGGGCAACCTACAGAATACCATATTGGGTCATCTCTCGTGTTGCTTCTTACAGGCCACTACTCCCATTCACGAGGTTCTGCCCTACTGACCTGATCACCCAAAGGCCCCACCTCCTAACACCATCACACTGAGGGTTAGGATTTCCACACAGGAGTTTCGGGAGGGACACAAACATTCAGCTCATAACTTTTTGTTTTAAATATATAGCAAAAGGAAAAAAAAAAAACAAGAAACAAACCTAATCTATATAAATGTCTAGCTCAAGCTCACTAAAAAAAGAAGTTAGATATACTTCAATGCTGGCACCTGGCTGGCTCGGTCCCTAGACCACCCAACTCTTGATCCCTGGATTATGAGTTTGAGCCCCATGTTGGGTGCAGAGATTCAATGAAAGGGAGGGAGGGAGGGAGGGAGGGAGGGAAGGAGTGGGGGGGAGGAAGGAAGGAAGGAAGGAAGGAAGGAAGGAAGGAAGGAAGGAAGGAAGGAAGGAAGGGAGACTTGAATGCTTACTATCTTAGAATACCCCACTATTATCTTCAGGATTTGAAAAAGTTAGCCATTTTCCTACATCGTATTCAGAACGTCTTGCTTGGCCAATCACCATTACTGTCCTACGCATCTTGACCCTGGTCACAGCCCACACTCTTGGTGAAATGACAGGGAAGGGCAAGCTGTGGGTCTGGTTGGGGAGAAGGTGGGAAACCCCACAGGGAGGAAAGGGCTGGCCCCACACTTTTCTTGAAGTTCAAAGCCAAGGTTACAAGTGCAGAGGATACACAGCAAACCCCAGTTTGGTCAGGGCATCAACAAGCAAGGGTCAGAGTCCAAGGAGGGGAGGGGTGAGCACAGGGTCACTTCTGGGCAGTGTCAATTCTGAGGGTCAGAGGAAATTTTCTGGTAGTGGGAAGGATGGGTCCAGAACAAACCTTCGCAAGGGACACAGGCAGAGCCAGGTACGAGGACTCAGATGCCCCTCTTCACTTCCAGGGTCTGAGGCCGCCCCACGGACACCGGGGCAGCATGGGGAGAGGACGGGCCTAAGGAAGCTGGGCCCAGGGTGCCATCCTGGTGCCAGCATGGGTCACTTAGAGCCCAGAGCCTACTGCTCACCCACACAGTCCGTCTGGGGTGAGTGCCCCCCCAGGGCAGGGAGGGAGCTCCCCTCCACGGTGCACGGCAGGGAATCTGTCCTTGGGACCAGCCCCTGGAGAGAGCTGCAACAGGGAGGGACTCCCGCACTAAGTACTGTAAATAATACCCCCCAGGGCCTCCTTCTTCCATTCCACAGGGCACCAGGCTCTGCTCAGAGTTAAGTTCTGCCCCGGGGGAATGAAGCAGTGAGTTATTCTGACTTAACATGTGGTCTTTAGGGGTGAACCCAGGTATCTCAGAAAACCACTTTTTCTCTTTCCTCTTATCTCATTATTGCATCCACCTGCCCTTGCACTGCCCCCCCCCACCTGCTTGTGTCTCCAGGTTCTAAGGTGAGGGGTCCCTCCCCACGTTCCTTCCTCGCCTGGCCAAAGGACACATGCACACCCCTTTCACGGAGTTTGCAGGGTGCTGCTCGTGGCCCGTGCCCTACAGAGCCCCTGCTCTGCACGCCAGCTACCTGCGGGCAGGTGGCAGCCCGGTTCAGCGCCCCGCACACCCACGGGGCTGCCGGCCACACGCGCACTGGCGCTCAGGTGGATGGTCCAGCCCCCGTGGACGCGGTTTCCACACCGCCTGTGCCGCCCCCCTTCACCGAGCGCAGCCGGCTCTGCACCAGGCTTTACGTGACAGAAACTCCTGATCGGAGCTGTCTGCTCGCCACCTCCACCGCCAGCCAAGGCTTAGTTCACCTTCCGAAATAACTACAAACCATCCCACACTCATCTCGGACTCTCTCAGCCATGATCCCAGTACCAGAGAAAGAACATCACCCCATCATCACCGGTTATGTCTTCATGGGGGTTCTCACGCAACAGGCTCCATCTGTCTCGTGGTCTCTGCTTCTCCTCCTGCAAACCGTCCTTCTAGCATGTTCTGAACATCAGCTAACACAATCGTAAGTCCGTGGAACATTTCCTTTTGCCTTCGCGGGGAAGTAAACGCAAGCTGCCCTTCCTTGGCCTTCTTACACTCTTCTCCCAGACTTTCCTCCCTCTTCGTCCGGACTCCCCTGAGCTGTGTGTCACTTCATGCCTGTGCCAGGCTGGACGCGAGAAGACAGTCCCAGGATGATGGCCCCTCGTGGGGTCCCCCTCTTGTCCCCGCCACACCGCTGCTCAGCCACTGCACGGGCACTCTCGCCCCACGTCAGCCTGCTCTCCCTTAGTCACACCCTGCGCTGTGCCCCCGACAGCGGGAGCCGGGACAGTCGCCGGAGGGGCCGCGCTCCTCACAGGCAGCAGGAGACAGCGCTCTATTCCGGCGAGCGCTCACAAACCGACTCGGACGATTCTGCCTCCGCTGAAGCCCAGGCCGAGCAGAGACCGGACTTTGTCTCAGCCCTGGAAGCAGGCACCGAATCCCTTTATTCCCCCTCTCCAAGGCCCTCTCCAGTCCCCCTGCTCCGGCCCCGGGCTGGCAGCCCAGCCGGGGCTCGACTAATCCTTCTTCACCGGCACCCAGCCCCCACCGGCCCGTGGGGCGGCCCGAGCCAGACAAACACCCCTTCCTCCAGCAGGGAGTCCACTGATTCTTCTTTTCCAAGGCACAGAAAAAGACAACTTTAAAAAGAACGGGTTCCTAACAAGTTCATGAACAAAAACAGCAGCAAAGATATACACTGTAAGCAATGTCCCAGGGAGAAACACAAGCAAACACATAGCAATCCTTTTAAAATTAGAAGGGAAATAATAACTGAGATTTTGTACATTATTTATATGTAAATAATAATAATGGATAAATAATATAATAATAACTGAGATTAATACTTTTTTTCTGTTTTAGCATATCTTTAACATAATTTTGTTACAGACATATTAGTGTTCAGGGAAAACGGCTGAATGAGTGAATGAGTAAAGAAGAAATAAGGGGGGGGAATGAGGTGTTAACAGGGAGAGAAGGGGCTGGGAAGACAGGCTGTGATTAGCTTAATCTCCAAGGTCTAACAATCACTGATCTAAAATCAAATACAACTTTGAGGCTCCTGGGTGGCTCAGTAGGTTGGGCGTCTGACTCTTGATTTCTGCGCAGGTCATGATCTCTGGGTCGTGAGATCAAGCCCCACATCAGGCTCCATGCTCAGTGTGCAGCCTGCTTGAGATTCTCTTTCCTTCTGCCTCTGCCCCCTCCCCTACTCACACTCTCTCTCTCAAATAAAATATTTTTTTTTATTATGTTATGCTAGTCACCATACAGTACATCATTAGTTTTTGTTGCAGTGTTCCATGATTCACTATTTGCATATAACTCCCAGTGCTCATTGCAACACGTGCCCTCCTTACTACCCATCACCGGGCTACCCCATCCTCCACCCCCCAACCCCTCTAAAACCCTCAGTTTGTTTCCCAGAGTCCGTAGTCTTTCATGGTCCATCTTTAAAAAGTAATAATAATAAAATAAAATCAAGTAAAACCTCATCTGGGGTTAAGCCCAGTGATGTAAAGAACACTGACTTTAATCAACAATACTTTGATTATTTATCAAATATGAGAATCCACCACAGTACCACACCTGTCACTTATCATCAGGCTCCTACAGTAACTTACTCCTGTTATTTTAAACTGTCGACGAAATGTTAACGGGAGGTCCTGACCTTCCACAGTCTGCCATGTGTTAAGTGTAATTACATGACCTTAATGCCCCCATTACTTTGTGGCATCACATTAGTGTAATGTAAACTAAAGTCAAAATTGCCAGGACCTACATTCAAATGTTCCGTTCTGTTTTCTCAATGACGATGGAGGACAGGTAGGTCTCTGCTCCATGCCCCCGGGACAGTCAGCACACTTCCAGACCCCGGTGATATCCAAGCCCTGCATTACATTCCAACTACATACTTTTTGCAATGGACAAAAAAAACCCAGAGACCTCAAATCAGCTTCCTTCTCCTTTAAACTGCGTAAGAGAGAGAAAGCCAGGAAAAAGGAAAATCCTGTCTTGTTCGAATTTTTGCCGTTCCAAGATGGAAGGCAGCTTGAGGAACAGAGAACTCTACCCAGTTACCCTTGAGAAAGTCAGGTCAGCTTCAGGAGCAGGCTGACTCGGCTTCCAGTAATTTTTTTAAATGGACGCCTTTTGCTATTTAATGTCATATAAAAGGTAAGGATTTAATAGCTTCTACCGCAGCCTTATTAACCATTGCTTGATTATGTCCTGACTGGCAGTTGTTTTAAGAGGCATTTCTGGGTATGCTCACCTTCTTCCACTTCATCAGACCTTGACTGCTTCTTCTTTTAAGAACACTAAGTCAAAGGGCAGCTGAAACAGTACCAGTACTGTCATTTTTTTAAAGATTTTATTTGAGAGCAGAGCAAGTGAGCAAGTGCACAAGTGGGGGGAGGGGCAGAAGGAGGAGCAGAAGCAGACCCTCCACTGACCAGGGAGCCCGATGTGGGGCTCGATCCCAGGACCCCGGGATCATGACCTGAGCCGAAGGTAGACGCTTCACCGACGGAGCCACCCAGGCGCCCCAATACTGTCATTTATAATCCTCTTTCACCTTTTCCCCATTCATACAACATACACATCCAAATAATTCATGAAAGTGGCATTTTTAGGCTACCTTAAGCATCACAGAATGCTAGAACATTCTGAGCTAGTATCTGCTCTCCCAGAGAACCCCTGAGTATTGGCTGCCCTGAATAAGGATGCCACATGTCAGCCTCCCTTGCAGCTGGGTGTGGAGTGCGACAAAGTTTCAGACAAGGAGATGGGTTGGGATGGGAGGGTGTAACTCCCAGGTTATGTTCTTACAGGACAGGGGACGATGCTGCCTCCATCCCAAGGCTGGGGAAGTGGGTGTGAACATGGGTGTGAACATGAATGCTCCCCCTTGGACTCTAAGAAGAGGGGCCATCTGGGATGGAAGGCGGAGCAGAGGCTGGAAGGGGCCTGGGCACACGAGGCTATGCGGCTTTGCACAAGCCCACGAGCTGCCTCCGTCCACGCTCCCTGGTGTGTGAGAGAGAAATGCAGTTTTACCTTCCTAACCACCAAGTGGGAACTCTGTCCCATGCAGCCAAAACCATCTCCAATGCATACAGGTGTCACAGGGGAGGAAACTGGACGGGGACTAAAACCCAGACCCACCAATTCCACAAAATCCAAAGTTCTCAATTGCACCAGGCAGTCTTAAGAAACGTTGTCTCCCTATCTTAAAAATGAGCAATAATATACTCATAGCTTACAGAAGTCCAGATGGACCTCATTCTCTCTGATGTTTTCGCTACTAAAGGAGAAAATGACCTCTAGGTCCAAAGCACATTCTGGAAAAGACCTTCACCCTCCTGTAAACCATCTTTATTTCTGGGCCACATCCGTTGAGGGATAAGGGGAGAGGGAGGTGGGACACAATAAAATAGAGACTCCCCTGCATTTGAATCTCAGTTCCCAGGAGCCTGGCTCCTCGGCCTCTCTCGGCGTCTGCGTCCCGGTCTTGAGAAAAAACTCCATTCCTCCCTCACATCCCTGCTGCAGGAATTCACTGCAATAACATACAGAAGGGCCCCAGCACGCACCTGGCATGGAGGACGGGCTCAACAGACGGAACTCTTCGCTTTCTTTCATGTCTTTGTGCATTTACGTATTCATACAAGAGCCACACCGAGAATCCCCGCGTTCCATGTGCCAGACCCGATGCCAGGTACTGGGGCAGCAGGCACATGACTCACAGAGGATACCCGCCCTCCTAAGGCTCCCCTGGGAGACGGCCAAGAAATACAACAGCGCACGACGGCCGCCAGGGCTTCATCAAGTAGACTTGCTGTTTCGAAGAATTTGGGAGCAACTCTAACAAGGAAGAGCTATGCTGATCATGTACCTGAGCCTTCATCTAGCTCCCCTGTGGCTTTAGAGTCGATTTACCCACATAGCCTCAGCTATGTGACCTCACAGGTAGACAGACCCTTCTCTTTCTGCCACTTTCATCTCTGTTTTTCCTTTTAAGATCTTCATCTTTTCTTACTTTATAATCTGGTTTCTTTGCTTCGTGTTTGTTTTTTTACTTATTTTAGTGTCATGTAATCGGCAGTAAGACGAGCTATGCAGGGATGACCAGTGAAGACCTGTGGCCTCCTCACAAGGAAATGTTCCAGTTATCTAAAACCACCCCAACACTCCATGCATACAGCCACAGCCCTTGCCGATGCTCGTGGATTCCGTGGCTCAGGAATGCACACAGGGCACAGCAGGTGTGGCATGGCCCTGCTTACGTATATCTGGGGCCTCAACTTGGGAAGAACTGAAAGGCTAAAGATGAGAACCACCCAGAGGCCTTTTCGCTCAACGTGTCCAGAACCTGGGCTGGGACAGTCCACTGCCGTTCCTACGTGTGGCTTGGGCATCCTTACAGTATGGCAGTGTCAAAACCCACACTTCTTAGACTGGGGCTCTGAGCCTCAAGAATCTTGTTCTAGAAGCTGTAGGCCTTTGATGACCAAGTCTTGGAAGTCACATGGTCTAACTTTTCCATGGTGTGTTGGTCAAAGCAATCACAAACCTACCCTGGTTCAAGGCATGGAGGCAAAGAGTTTGTGGCCACGTTTATAAACCACCATATTAAAAAACAAAACTCATCTATTTGGAGGCGCTTCTACATGCAAGACCAGTGTTTGGAAAATGCAGAGTTTATCTGGTCGACAAGTTAACATTCATTTCTCATAATCAATTGTCCAGCACTGTGTTAAGCACAGCAGTCATCAACAAGTACAAAGTACATCCCTGTCATCAAGACACCTATGCTCTCACTTGGTACTACAAATTCATAGATGTAACAGAGCTGTGAGGGTTGGTGCAGTGGGATACAAAGGCACCATGGCAGGACTTTGCCATGTGTGTGAGTCTGGACCGTAAGTTCTGGGAGGGAAGTAGAGAAGAATGAGCAGAGGAGCTGGAGACAGCCAAGGCTGAGGGGACACACTACAATGTGGTCAGTGGCAAGGTGGGTTAGAAAGAGGTCGACCACGGGGCATCTGGGTGGCTCAGTCAGTTAAGCATCCGACTCTTGATTTTGGTTCAGGTCATGATCTCAGTGTCATTGAGCTCTGCACTCAGCAGAGAGTCTGCCTGAAGATTCTCTCCCCCTCTCCCTACTCCCCACCAAATAAATAAATAAATCTGAAAGAAGAAAGAAGAAAGAAAGAAAGAAAGAAAGAAAGAAAGAAAGAAAGAAAGAAGGAAGGGAAGGAGGGAGGGAAGGAGGGAAGGAGGGAAGGAAGGAGGGAAGGAGGGAGGAAGAGGTCGACTATGAAGAAGGAGGATAGTCTACCAGCTAGGCTCCATTCAAGAAAGAGTTACTGTGGAATCCCCAACTGGCAAGTCATGTCCAGAATGACTAAATGTCAGGGCTTCACAGGATCGAAAGGAAAGATGGGAGGTCAGGGTCAGTGACTGGGAGCCTATCGACATACCATCCATAGAATTATTTAATGTCTTTAAGTCAGCTAACGTCTTTTAAGCTAAGTACACTTACGTAAAAAGGAGAAGTTCCATGTTAGTACTGTTCATGGAAGACAAGGCTAGGGGTGTGTGTATCTCTGGGTCTCTCTGTCTTCCCATAGGGGAGACTCAGTGGGACGCAGTTGTTTAACACTCTCCACAATGAACTGAGATTTCCCCTCACTACAGCAGCAGCAGAATCACACGAGAACTGAAGAAATCACTCACGAAGGGACCCAAACCTACACCATAGCATGTCTGTACCTCCAAAACTCTCTCCCACCTTCCAGCTCTCTAAGAAATCTCAAACCAACAAAGGAGCGCAAGGCCAAGCAGTTGGACCAGATTATGTCTGAGCATACACTGCACGCTTCTCTGTGCCCTAGCGGAAATATAATAACCTAATTATTATAAACCCCACTGCCTTTCATACGACCTTCCTCCTCTTCCCTCCTTAGCTCTGCCATATTTGTAGCACTGTCTACTCTGGGGCAGGTATCTGCCCGCTGCATTGATACAAACACCGTAAATTCTTAATCATCCATGTCAATAAAGAAAAAGAATAAGAGGCAAATCCATTTGCATTTGTCTTGGGACCAACCTCTGGTTGGAATTTATAAATAGGAAAGGCTGAGAAATAAAGCAAGGAAAAATCCTACCAGCACTTACTTTTTTTGAGCTGTTGAATGCAGAAAATAGCTAAGAAAAGACATCAAAGAGATTTACTTTCTTGATTCCTATTTGTTCAATCCACAATTAAGATGTATTAACTTTGGGGTTTTGAGTGTCTGACTCTTGATCTCCGTTCAGGTCTTGAACTCAGGGTCTTGAGTTCAAGCCCTGCATTGGGCTCCATGCCGGGGTGGGCGTGGAACCTACTTAGAAAATAATACTGATAATAAAAACTTAACAAAAATATGTATTAACTTGAAAGATCTCCTATAAAGCGAGGGGCAGGATAGAAATCTGGGAACAGTCTAAGATGCTAATGTGTAGTTGACTTGTTAGCCTCGTCTACACCCATGAGTTTAGCTGCCCCCTCCACCCGAGTCGGTCTCCAGCCCAGACGTCCCCCTGTATCTCCGACATCAATCGAACTCTCTGACAGACATCTCCATCTTCACAAGAACGTCAAATGTAACATATACAAAACATAATGTCAGCGTTCCCTCCTAACTCTTGCTGGCTGCTGGGTTTATAGAGTTGGTGGCCGCTGTCTAGGAAGCTACCCAAGAGAGCCGACACTGAGTGAGCCAGGACTCGTCTCCTGACGACAGCCCCCATGTACTTGACATCCAAGCACGCACTTCCAGGAATTCATGGAAGCCCTGTTTTTAGCAGAGACCTGGTTACGCAGAATCGCAACAGACGAGAACTACATAATCAGAGACTATTCGCAGTGCAGTTACCAAGACTGCTGATTTTCAAATAATTTAAGTGTCACAGAACACACAACACTGGGAAGTATAAGGTAACCCTTCTTTCACTTCTTAATTACGTAAGTCTCAGGGAAATATAAATGAACCACGGCAGTCACACGTAAGTGTGTTTGTGGGTGTGTGCACGTGCGTGTGCACACGCTATCTTCTGGCTTCTGCAAACACACTGAAGGGGGAGAAGTAGGTACAGAAGAAGCAGGATAAAGGGCTGGGTGGTAGGAACCACTCCCGCTCCTACTCCACCTTATTCAGAAGAGGCTCCCAGGTCTGAGTAGAGGTGGAAAGTACAGGCACGTGCTTCCGTTCACCCAGCCTCAGGAGGGGGAGCCTCCCAGCGAGTGGTTCAGGAACAGCCCCGTGGAACCCTCCTGCCAATGAGACACGTTGGGACGTCTAACAGGGAAAGAGCTTTCGAGAAATGTTTCACTGCTCTTGAAAAGGGACATGTGGACAAGGGCTCCCTTCTGGCTTCTGAATATAGGAGGACGGGATGCCTGGACTATTGTTGATGGCATTTTACAGCCTAAGACCGAAGCCTGAAGCTGGAGGTGGAGAGCTGAAAAGGTGACAGAGGCTGGGGACCCTAATCAGATTACTGAGTGGCTCAATGTGTCCATATGAGGCAAACTGTTTCCGACTGCTTATGGATGATAATAAATCACTAAGACATCCTGTCTTACGTAAGGCTGACTCCACCATAAGCAACCACATAACACACACGACAGACGACACAAGCGTTTTCTCGCTTTGTGTTGTTTCTAAACGTGTTACCTGCTTGCCACTCCTTCTCCCATAAAAGAGAACTAAAGGTGCTAATTTCATGTAGCCCTTTCAGATACTGGGTAAAGAGAAGTTAAATACGCCGATGTGGGGAGGAGAGGAAGATCCAACCTATTTAAAGAAAAAGTGCATGCTTAGCTGCCTCTCGAAAACGTACTGTCAACGATACCCCCAGCCCTTGAGTTCTCTCAAGAGCAGCTAGCTGGCGTGTCTCCAGTGTATTTATTTGGGGGGCTTCTCTTGGTTAAAAAATGGGCAAACATGGGTGTTCACGAGCCTCACTCAAGAGCCTATTAAACTCCAACATGCATGAGAAGCAGAGCTCCGGGCTCTGCGATCCGCGGGGCGCCCTCGGGCTCACTGCTCTAGAACAGAGCAACAAAGGGCTTCGGCTCACTTTCGAACGAGGCAAACGGGGTCTTGAATCGCTGGACAATCACCGCATGGTGCGCCCTTGCCCTCACCGCTGCCGTCCACAAACGCACGGCCTCATAGTGGCATCTAAAGATAAATTCTCAGCTCCTCCCCCAAGCAAGGTTGCCGCTTCAGTTTACATCTTAGCACCTATGTTCACTGTTTTCCACTTCAGAGATCTTTATCTCCGAAAAGCCCATTCGGATACTTGGGGCAAAGGTGCTTCCCTCTGCAAGGTGAAACACGATTTTCCTTTTGCTTTAATTCTTCATATGGACTTTTTAAAAAAACTAGTTTTCCTAATTCTGATTTTAAAAAATTGTCTTATAAATCGTAACTCTGCTGAAATACAGAGTAGTACATAGGACCTAAAATTTCGAAGACATTTAATATGAAAGTAAACAGATGTTTTGAAGCTATTTGCCCTTAAAAAAAAAAAAAAACCCTATTGAGTGAGTTAAGACTTTTTATTCTGGCCTGAGAAGGACAGAATGATGGGGAAATGGGTTTACTTGTAATGAGGTTTCATTAGAGGAGGACGCATTTCTAAGGGAGGCTACGAAGGGCACATTTTCTTCATACATTTAGGGTTTTACTGCATTCCACAGACATCACGGAAGATTCTGGAGCATCATGTCTGGGGATCTTGTGGTTCCATACGATGCACCAGAGAAAGGGGGACCCCGGACCCACCATCTGAGCTGCAAACTGCACGCTGCATCATCGAGCTCCAGATGAAGGGCAGGTGGGTGCAGGTGTCATCACATCGACACCAACCAGCCTGCTGAGAAATCGTTACCTTTCTCACCAGCAGCTCTGAGCAGAGTGACGCCACAATCAAAGCAGCACAAACCCAAGTGTAGGAGTCGAAAATGAAAAGAGGCTTTAATAAAAAACAGTGAGCGGAACACAAATCTGCAGCCTGTGCTGGAGACAATACGAAAGCTCCCATTTTCTTCTCAAGAGCTGATGAGAAAGGCTGTTACCGTTTCTGGAGCTCGTCGGAATGCCCTGCTAAACGACTAATAGGGCCAAGCGCTTACACAGAGCATCTTAACTCTAGGAAGACTCTCTGGGGGTCCGGTGCTTCCCTTTGGCAAGGTAATGACCCTGTCCACCACACTGTATGGGGACCTTAAGTCTGCATGAGGTGCTCTCTGCTCTTCTCTGGAAAACCCAGGGCGTGAGGACAATGTGACTTTGTGATCTCTCACTTTCCTGAGCCCTCCGCATCATCACCCACAAAGATTCAACCCCAAGGAGGCAGACAAACTTGCCCACAGAGCATGAGGGGCTTCGGGGGTACATTCCCAGGAAGGACTAGGGCCGAAGAGAGAGGACCAGTGAGCTTCCCGGGAAGGAACTCATCCCCAAAGAGGGAATAAGAAATCAGGATATGCTGCAGGCCCTGGAGGAAAAGGGGCAAACGTGAGAAAGACACATTCCTGGCCCCTCAGCTCCGGCTTAAGGCTCTTCCCTTGTCAAGTAGTAGAGTCCTGGGGGGGGGGCACCAAGTTGATTTTCCACAGAAAATCTCA
Source organism: Ursus maritimus (assembly GCF_017311325.1). NCBI lineage: Eukaryota > Metazoa > Chordata > Mammalia > Carnivora > Ursidae > Ursus > Ursus maritimus. Next base: position 65,006,581 of record NW_024424452.1, read on the forward strand.
AAGGTTTTGGAAGCAGAAGGCAGTACTCCTTTGAAACCAGGGGTGAGCATGGAGCACGATGTGGGGAGGAAGAGATTCTGCCCAATTTAACAGAGTGGCTTTCGTGCTCCGCACAGTCCAGCATCAAGGACGGAGGTCCCTTTGTTATGGCAATGCCAGCAGCCTCAGAGCCAGCACCAGCCTCAGCTTCTGGAAGGTTCTCTGACGGCAGCAAAGCAGCAGCACGGGAGCAAAGGTGACCTCCGTGGGGGCCCCCATCCTCAGGAGCTCAGAAGCGATGGGCATGATGCCAGGGGTGGAGGCAACCCCGGCAGTTCTGGGGGCAGCGGGAAGCAGTACCCTCGGCAAGGGCACCATTTTGTAGACCTCAGAGTCCACCTCTGGCGTTCACTGTGGCCCCCGCTGAAGAGGAGCCATGTGTAGCACAGCTGGTGTCTAGAAATTCTTTTGACCCCCATCACAACATGTCTTAAAACTCAAAATTTTGTTCCTGATGAAGAAAAGCTGTAAGAAGAGCAGGCCTTTGACATTTAAGGGATTTAATGTGTTCGGTCTAAACTTGTTACAAGTGACTCTAAAATTTCATTTAATCTAGTAACTTGGACACTTCTGAGGCACAAATCAGAGTTGGGTAATTGTGTGGAAGTCACGGGGGCTAGCGGGCCACCCAGCCCCCCACCTTCCACGGTGGCTTTGCTGGGACCCTCCACTCTTCTCTGGAAGGTTCCGCACCAGGAAGCCCCTCTGTGCTCGAGTGAGTGTCCCCCTGCCTCAGAGAACGAGATGCTGACTCATCCGTGCGGATGTCTAGACCACACGGATAACCACACTGAGGCAGAGAAATAAACGCTAACGCAATGAAAACTCCGCCCACCTAGCATCCCACTCAGGACAGCCGGTCTCGGAATTACACAGATATTAAGTCTCCTCCTGCAAATAAGTCCTTTGCTAAAGCAATACAGTTCACGACGTAATTAGAAGCCCACCGCTCATGCCGAAGAGGAAGTGTCTTTCTGGATTATTAGCACAACCACCCACCAGTTTCTTCCTAAAGCCAATTTATCTTCTCGTGGTTTAGTGTGGAAACAGACAAGCAAGAGTCCGAATAGATGCGAGGCGAGGTACTGGCCTATTTTGGTGGGAATTACACGTAATGCCCGGATATGAGGAGTCATGAAAGCTATAAAACTTTCCTTTTTGGTGACTTTATCAATAAAGAATTTTTTAAATCCATATTTTATTGCTGATCAGCAATTTTATCCAAATAGTTTGTCACCAATATCAGGCCTGCAAGCAAAAGACATATATGGGGGAAAAAAAAGAAATATATGTCCATTGTCCCAACCTTTTCTTCTGCGAGCAAGTGAAAACACGGAGCCGTGTCAGAAGGGTACAGAGCTGTATCAGAAACCCAGAGACTTTAAAATCTGTCACACTAGCAAGCTTTCCACTGTGCTCTGTGCATTCCAGAAGCACATCGTCCTTTCTGCCATTTAAAGATAGGAAAGCGGTAAGAGACTGAAGTGACTATTTTCTCCGTTCAGAGTAGCTCATGTGGACCTGCAAGTCTTGGTGCCTGAATACCCTCTACAGTCGTATTTTACCCAGCACACAAGCTTCCCTCCAGGAGCTCCATACCAACCCTGCGAGAGTTACGGCTGACCCTTGAACAACGCAGGTGTTAGGGGCACCGACCCCTGCGCAGTCGAAAATCCATGCACAATTTTCACCTCCCCCAAAACAGAACTACCCCTAGCGTACTGCTGGCCAGGAGCCTACTGACGACATCAACGGTTGAGTAACATAGTTCGTATGTATGTGTGTCATAGACACTGAATTCTTCAAAAAAGAGAAACTTGGGAAAAGATAAGTTATTTAGAAAATCATCAGGAGGAGAAAATACATTTCTGTATTGTATTTATTGGAAAAAACCCACATAGAAGTAAGTCCACAGACCTCAAATCCATGTTGTTCAAGGGTCAATTTGAACAACAATATTCTAAACCCAATATAAAAATCAAGTAAAGTGATGTGTGCGAGTAGAAGAAAGTTATTCGAACGGGAAAGGCAACTGTATGAAGTCAAGGAGGGCAAGGACCTGTCTCTTCTAAAGGCTCCCTGGATGCTGCCCACGGCTGATGTTCCTCAGTATGGCCTTGGGTATCTGCTTTTCCTTCTTCTTCCTGTGCACTCAGAGCGTATATGGGCTCCCCATTCGTCTCTGTTTTTGTTTAAAAAAAAGAGTGACAGTGAGACACTCTTTTCACAAGCCCCTTATAGCAAAACCCTGAAAATTCTCTCATCTTTACTCCATTTTTTTGGTAGTTCCTACAGTAAGCAAAGCTATAACCATCCTACAATTAATTTCATTTTTCTGGTTTGCAGGGATTTCATTAGGAATAAGCACCCAGTATGCTACCTTTGCGGTCTAACGAGGAAGTCAGAAAGGCAGGAGGTTGGTGCTACTGGGGGGCTTGCTGGAGACAGCAGGGGTGCAGGCGGGGTAGGCTGGGGACCAAGCAGCCAGAAGTCAGGGATGGGAGACTCCCAAGACAAAGCTGTGTTCTTCCCACTGCACGTGTGCGTGCCCTGGAACATTCTATCCCCAAGCCCTTTGATGCCTGTCCTACCAAGTCCTTCTGTTTTTACCCATCTTCTCTCAGTTCTACTTGGGGATGTTTTCTTGGGATAAGTGAGCTGGGGCTGAAAAATTTCCAACTGAGTTTTCCCAGGGGATCTGAAATCTCAGAGGCCAGTCTTGGCTCTGAAAAGAGAAAAGTTTGACGTGTGACAACGGAAGACTTCCCTTTTCCACACACGGGCCAGGGACTCTTAACATGAAAAAAGGGGCTGAAAATAATGCCAAATGGGGAACCAAGGAACAAGGAACGTGAAAGGAGTCATTCACACCCAGAACCAGATTCTCCAAAAACAGACCACCAACCCTGGAGAAAAGGAAAGTACGAGAGTTACCGCAGGCACGAGGAGGTGCCCGCGTGAGTGCTCACACACTCTCTCTGGGTAAGACACACGATCACGGTACCATGCAGCATGCCCTGCCACTGCTTAGTAGCCTTCTTTCCATCACCTGAACGAGAGCTAATGGGCTGCCGTTACCATTAAAGCATGTCAGGAGTTTCATAAAAGTCCAAATGAAGAAGTTCCCCTTTATCAAAATACATGTACTGAACCTTCACTGGATATGGGAAACTACTAACTATTTCTCTTATTGGACCCTCTGAGCGTGGAAATGACACATCTTTTTGACTGCACGTATGAAAAAAGGCCTTGAAGACTCTATTAGGAAGAGGTAAAAATACAAACAAATAAACCAGACGAGCCAGCCGGGAGCCCTCCATACCATCCCAGAGTGAGGAAGTGCTCCACACATCCGGGGAGGAGGGCATTTCCCAGGGATACAGGAGAAGCCTGAAGGAGCGCCCAGCTCCCCACGTGGAAATAATTTAGGGAACAAAATAAATAACATAGAATGGGATTAAGCCAACAGTGTAAAATAAATATCCCAGAGTTCTGTGGATACAAATAAGTGATTGAACAATAAATCGGGGGGGGGGAGGCAAAGGGTTACATGTTTCTAACTGAAAAATGCCACATAATAAATTTGGCTACTCCCCGGTCCAGGAGTTGTTGAGTGTGGGGATTTCAGACTTAATGCTCAACTTACAAATTAATGTGTGGAAAAGGAAAAACAATAACTTCACAGTGAATAAACCTGGTCAACTCTCCTTGAGCCAAGGGACCAGGATAAAGAGTAAGCAATGTGGACGACATGTGAGTCTTCGTGTGATGAAAACTTCACCTCTGTGATAC
>NW_024424452.1:65010419-65022318 GCF_017311325.1 Ursus maritimus
CCCCAAACCCATAACCCGTCTAATCATGAAAAACAGGCAGACACACCCAAAGTAAGGAACATTCTACAAAACACCTGATCAGTCCTCTTTAAATCTGTCAAGGTCCCGGTTCTGATCCAGGCCGGTGACCTAGGCGCTCTGGGAACGCACCTCCCCCGCAGACATACGAAATCTATAGCTACACGTGGAACCGTTCCCTTGGAAGGAAATCCAGAAATGAGCTGAGCACCCACCACACATCGGGCAAAAGAGAAAACACTCCCACCGAAATGGTGGGAGAGGCGGAGACACACCCCCATGAAACCGCCCAGCAGCGCAGCCCTGCACAAGGAGGACGGGACGCACAACTCCCAGCTTCCCCCTGAGGAGCAAGTCTGGACCCCAACACCCAATAACCGCATCTGAGGGACAGGCCCCCCAACACCTCGCTCGGAAGGCCAGTGAGGCTGCGTCCCTGCGTCCCACAAGGCTACGGCAAACAAAGATCAGTTCTCTTTCCTTCTTTTAAAAATTATCTATTTATTTATTTATCTGACAGAGAGAGAGTGCGGAAGCAGGGGGAGCGGGACAGGCAGAGGGCTGAGCAGGGAGCCCTGACACGGGGCTCCACCCCAGGACCCTGGGATCATGACCTGAGCCGAAGGCAGACGCTTAATGGCTGAGCCACCCAGGCGCCCCCAAAGAAAGAGTTCTTAACCGGCCCATGAGGACCTACCATGGCCATTCTCCCCCCAACCCCTGAGTTTCAGAGCATAGGAAGCAGATAGAAATACCTATTTTCCAGCCTTTCCCAAAAGAGACCAATTTGCATATCTGAAAAGTACAGCCTGAGGGGCAGGTACCTAATTTAACATACATCCTGTCTGCACACGCGGGAGGCTGGTGGGCACCACCTTCCTATTCTTCCAGTCCTGCTCCAGGTGGCCACTGTCTCCCCCAGGGGAGCTTGTGCACTCACGCTGGGCTCCCGATGTCTGTGGCCGCTGTCCAGAGGACGCACCTCTTGAACTGCTGGCTCTGGTAGCCAGCAGGGTTTGCATTCACAGGTTTAAGAGCACCGTAGCAAACAGCTCCTAACCAGCTATCCCCCCAAAACTCAACCCAGAAACAGCAGACAGAAATGCGCATCTCCGGGTCCCCCTGAAAGATGTGTCTGCATACTTTAAAAGCCGGTGCACAATTCCATCCAACGTCAGCAGAAGACACATTCTTCTGAGGTGCCCACAGGACATTCTTTGGACAAACCACGTGTTAGGCCACCGAAAACAGTCTTACTACATTTAAGGAAACCAAAATCCGAAAGCGCCTTCTCCAACCTCATTGGTACGAAATTAGAAACCAATTACAAAAAGAAAACTGGAAAATTCGCAAATATATGGAGTCAAAACAGCATGCTGCTGAACAAACAATGGGTCAAAGAAAGAAATAAGAGAAATAAAATATAGACAAATGAAAATGGAAATGCAGTATAATGAAGCTTACGGGAGGCAGCAAAAACAGTTCTGGGCAGGAAGTCCAAAGACATAAACACTTACATTAGGAAACGAAAAAGAGTTCCAATAAAGAAACCTAACTTTACACCTCAAGGAACCAGAAAAAGAAGAATAAACTAAACCCAAAGTTAGTATAGGGAAGGAAATAACAAAGATCAGGGCAGAAATAAATGAAAGAAACTCAGACAACAGAAATGATCAATAAAACAAAGAGTGGCTTTTTTCAAACGATAAGAAAATACATAAACCTTTAGTCACACCTTGATAGACATGAAGAAGAGGGAGAGGACTCAAATAAATAAAATTAGAAATGAAACAGAAGACTTACAAGTGATACCATGTATATACAAAGGATCATAAGAGCCCACTATGAACAATTCTACACGTCTCACCCAATATCCAGAAGGAGAGTGTTCCTACGAAATCTTTCATAAATCTAAATGGCATAAAGAAGCAATTGCCGTTAATGTCTATGAAAAAAATCTTTGAGTATTTCCAGACCCAAAAATTGACCTCTCTTGCACTTTTCTGATACCATCTTGCTAATGGTGCACAAAATAAATCAAGATAAATCACAGATGCTCACAGACACATTCAAAGCTACCAGCTTAATGGGAGAGCCTGAGTGCAGTTCCTGGGGAAGGAGCTTGGTGGCGCCACTTTCACAGCTTGGGGTGCACGCGGCCTCTAAGAAAGCTTCTCAATGCAAAATACATGTTGAAGGCGTTCACTTCTTGTGAACAGGAGCAAAACTCCTGTTGGAATTCCTTCCAGTTAGCGAAAACAAGCACCAACGTAGGCCATTTGTCAAAGTGAAGGGAGTAACAAGAACTTTTCAACAGCAGTGATACCTGTACCAACAACTGGACAACCTACTAGAAATGGATAATCCTAGAAACATACAACCTACCAAGAAGGACTTGTGAAAAAACAGAAAAGCTGAACAGATTGATTACTAGTAAGGAGACTGAATCAGTAATGAAAAACCTCCTGACAAATAGGAGTCCAGGACCCAATGGCTTCACTGGTGAATTCTACCAAACATTTAAAGAAGAATCAATATTGATCTTTCCCAAACTCTTCCAAAAAACAGAAGAGGAGAAGACATTTCAAAACTCAATATATGAGGCCAGCATTGCCCTAATACCATAATCAGACAAGGACACTACAAGAAAAGAAATTTACATAATAATATCTAAGATGAACACAGATGCAAAAATCCTCAACAAATCGTTAGCAAACTGAATTCAGCAACAGAACACACTGGGTGTAGGAAGAACGAGTCTCAACATAATAAAAGCTATAAATGACAAGAGCACAGCTAACATCATACTCAATGGTGAAAGCTGAAAGTTCTCCCTCCAAGGTCAGGAAGAAAGAAGATAACGATGCCCACTCTCACCACTTTTATTCAACACAGTACTGGAAGCCCTAACAAAAGCAGTTAGGGTAGAAAAATAAATAATAGGAATTCAAATCAAAAAGGAAGAAATAAAGCAATCTCTCTTTGCAGATGACATGATATTATACAGAGAAACCTCAAAGACTCCACCAAAAAACTGCTAGAACTAATCAGCAAATTTAGTAAATTAGCAGGATACAAAGTCAATATACAAAAATCAGTTCCATTTCTATACACTAACAACAAGCTACCAGAAAGAGAACTTAAGAAAAAAATCCCACTGGCAACTGCATGAAAAAGAACAAAATGCCCAGGAAAAAAACAAGGAAATGAAACATTTGTATACTGAACACTACAAGACGTTGATGAAAGAAATTGCAGAAGACACAAATAAATGGAAAAACATTCCAGGCTCATGGATTGGAAGAATAATATTGTTATAATGCCCATATTGCCCAAAGCAATCTGTAGATTTGATACAATCACTATCAAAAGTCCAATGGCATTTTTCATAGAAATAGAAAAATAGAAAAATTTCACAGAAATAGAAAAAAATTATCCTAAAATTTGTATGAAACCACAGAAGACCCTGAATAGCCAAAGCAAACTTAAGAAAGAAGAAAAATGTTGGAGGCATCATGCTTACCAATCTCAAACTAAATCACAAAGATTCAGTAATCAAAACAATATTCTATTGGCATAAAAACAGACACCGAGATTGGTGGAAGAAAAGAGAGAACCTAAAAATCAAACCCATACAAAAATGGTCAACTAATTTGCAACAAAGGAGTCAAGAATACACAGTGAGGAAAGGAGACTCCTTACAATAAACAGTGTTGGGAGAACTGGAGAGCCACAGGCGAAAGCATTAGACTGAATCTCGATCTCACACCATACAAACAAAATCAACTCAACATGGGTAAAGGTTTGAATTTAAGACCTGAAACCAAGTTCTTAGGAGACTACACAGAGGATAAGCCTTTGACATCAGCCTTGGCAATGCTTCTTGGATTTGACGCCCAAGACAAATGCAACAAAAACAATAATAAACAAGTAGACAACATCAAAATAAAAAGCCTCTGCACAGCAAAGGAAACCATCAACAATGAAAAGGCAACCTACCATAGGGGAGAAAATGTCTGCAAATCACATATCTGATAAGGAGTTAATATCCAAAATATATAAAGAACTCATACAACTCAACAGCAAAAATATTTAAAAATAAAAAAAAAAATCCAACTAAAGGGCCAACAAATACATGAAAAGTTGCTCAACATCACTAATCATCAGGGAAATGTAAATCAAAACCACAACTGAGATACCACCTCACACCTGTGAGAACAGCTATCGTCAAAAAGACAAGAGACAACATGTGTCAGCAAGGATGTAGAGAAAACAGAACGTTGTGCACTGGTGGCAGGAGTGTAACCAATGCAGCCACTGCGGAAAACAGTATGGAGCTTCTTCAAAAAATTAAAAATAGAACTACCCTATGACCCCGCAATCCCACTTCTGGGTATATATCCAAAGGAAACGAATACAGGATGTCAGAGAGCTATCTGCCTTCCCCTGTTCACTGCACCATTATTCACAGGAGCCAAGATGTCAAAACGACCTAAGTTTCTATCAATGGATGAACAGGTAAAGAAGAAGTGATGAGAAAAAAGAAAATCCCGCCATTTGTAACCACATGGATGGACCCAGAAGGCATTATGCTAAATGAAAAAGCCAGACAGAGAATGACGAATACTTTCTATGTGAAATCTTAAAAAAAAAAAAAAAAATCTAACTCATGGTGACAGGGAGCAAAAAAGTGGTCACCTGACAGGGTTGGGGGTAGGGGGCAAACAGGGAGAGGCTGGTAAAAGGGTACAAACTTTCATCAATAAGAAGAATAAGGTCTGGGGGCGCCTGGGTGGCACAGCGGTTAAGCGTCTGCCTTCGGCTCAGGGCGTGATCCCGGCCTTCTGGGATCGAGCCCCACATCAGGCTCCTCCGCTATGAGCCTGCTTCTTCCTCTCCCACTCCCCTGCTTGTGTTCCCTCTCTCGCTGGCTGTCTCTTTCTCTGTCGAATAAATAAATAAAATCTTTAAAAAAAAAAAAAAAAAGAAGAAGGTCTGAGGATCTAATGTATAACATGGTGACTATAGCTGATAATAACACTGTTACAAAATTAAAATTTGCCAAGACAGAACTCAAATGTTCTCACACCCACAGAGAAAGATAAACATGTGAAGCACTGGATGTTTTCATTAACCTGATGGTGGAAATCCTTTCAGGATGTATGTATATCAAATTATCATAATGTTCACTTTAAATATCTTACAATTTTATTAGTCAATTATACTTCAGTAAAGCTAAAAAAAAAAAAAACTGTCAAGGTCATGAAAAATGAGGAAAGCCTGAGATACTGTCACAGACCAGCGGCTGACGAAGGACACGTAACAACTAAATGCACTGTGTTATCTTGGATTGGATCCTGGGACACAAACAGGACGATTTAAAAACGTGCAATTCTACTGAAGTCTGGAGTCTGGAATTTAACATTAAGGGAAACCTGAAATTGGGTGACACATGTACAGGAAAGGCCTTCACTATCTTTGTGACTTTCACAAATCCAGAGTTATTCCAAAATAAAAGTTTATTTAAAAAAAAAGACGTATTAGAAATCGTATAGGACAGGCTTTAAGCAACGTGTGCACGTGTCGTGGATTAAAGCAGGAAGATCTCAGAAAATGAAAACAGTCTGGAAACAGACAAGTCAGGAAGTTATAGTGGAGATTCTTAATGATCAAGACTGGCAGGTGCTTAAAGGGACTTTGGCAGTTTTGACACACTCCCTGATGCCGAGGGTCCTGCAGTCTCTGATCAAGCACCCTCAGCCAGAGCAGAGTGAAGGCTAAATAATGAACCAGCAGATCTAGGGAAGGCAACAAGTCAGACCAATTACTTGGGGAAAATTCAAAAGTTAATACTCCTCTTGACTCATTAAAACTGAGATACACAGAAACGAAAATCGAACCAGAATTCACTGTAAACAACAACACTGGAAGAAGTCAATAAAGGGACCGGGAAAGCGCCATCTTCCAGTCTTAAAAAAAGCCAGCGGAGCTCAACCTGTGGCTGGAGCAGAGACAGCCTTGTCTATGAGCTTCTCCGTCTGACATGTAGTCAGCAGTTTCCACTGACTTCTCGTTGCATTTTATGTCTGTTGCATTTATCTGGCAAGTAGCACATGCCTTCACTTACCCGTGTAGATCCTGCCTCCCTAAGCACATATTCATTCATTCATTCATTCATTCTACTTTTTCAATAGTCAATAAATACTGGATGTCCATTAAGCACCATGTTGGGTATTAAGGGTGCACTGTCATGAATAAGACACTGATATTGTCCTCAAACTTTCCACTGAGGGCAAAATATAATCAGTAATTTAAAAAAACAAAAACAAAAACCACAGTGTGTTCAGTGCTATAAACCAGCCATCTACCCACAATGCCTGCACCCAGGAGGGGCACCTAGCAAGGACTTAGGTTTAGAGGCGACCACATTGAAGTTGAGTTCTTTTTAAGATTTATTTACTTATTTGAGAGAGGGGCAGGGAGGGGCAGAGGGAGAGAATCTTCAAGCAGACTCCCTGCTGAGTGCAGAGACCCACGCAGGGCTCGATCCCAGGACCCATGAGATCACAACTTGAGTCAACACCAAGAGTTGGACGCTTAACCAACTGAGCCACCCAGGTGCCCCTAAACTGAGTTCTGAAGGACTAAACCATAAGCAATCTGAGGCCAAAGGCCCAGTCATGTGCATTTGAACCTTCCAAGCCGGGGGCTCAGTTCCTTGCAGAGAGCAGGACTGGAATGTCTGTGAATTATGATCATAATAATATTGATAATACGGATCAAGATAGTAACAACGAACTAGGGCCAAGACACAATGATGAACAGGGCAGAATTCCAACTCTCAAGGAGTTTTTGGGATTTTCCTTGCTCATGCTTGTACCCACCGTGCCAACCACAATGACAGGGACATCCCTGGCATTCAGTAAAGGTTTGCTGAATGGAAGCACTTGTTTGAGCTCCTCATTCAACCAAGCATCACGTCCCATGAACTCTTATTTCACAACATTGCTTGCATCTCTCCCTCCTCAATTTTTCTACTTCTACCACAGTCTTTTGTTACTTCCCACCTCTCCCCCTAAGAGAGACTAATGCTGGTTTCCCCAATTCCAGGCTCTCATTCCTCAACACAGCAGATTTTCTGAAACATGGACTTGCTGAATTCAAACATCTTCCCTTTGCTTGCAGAATGAAGCCCAACCTCTTCAGGACCCAGGAAGCCAGTCCTAGGGAGGTGAACACAACAGTGACAGAGGGCATCATGGCCCAAGGTCTACAGACCAGAGACAACAGAATAGGAGAAGCACAGTCTGAGGACGAATAGCCAGAAATAAGCAGGAAGCAAGGGGAAGGGCACTATATATATATTTTACTTTTTTAAAAAATAAACTATCATGGAAATAATGATATACATAAGGGTGTACAAATCTTCAGTGTATAGTTCAAAAAATGTTACTCTGCTACCATATCCTAAAAAAAGAGACAGAACACTATTGGCCCCCCAGGAGCCTCCGTATTACCTGCCAAGGTAAATCACTAATTCTGACTTCTATATTCATCACTTAGCTTTGCCTGTCTTTTCACATAAGCAGAAACAGTCTCTGTGCCCTCCACTTACCACTGTGTCTGAAGGAGTCGTCACATTATTGCATATACAGGTATACAGTCCTACCAGAGGTTATGAGAATTACAGCTGTTCCTCATTGTAATCAACACTTGTTATTGTCAATCATTTTAATTTCAGCCATTCTTATGGTTGTATAATGATGCATGATTTTAACTGTTTACTTCCTTGAAGACTGATGATCTCAAGCACCTTACCATACATCTGATGACTTGGCTATATTCTTGTGAAGTTCTTGTTTAAATGTCTTACTCACTTTTGGAGGGCTGTCTATTGCTATTGATTTGTAGATGCTTTTTATATATTCTGGATACAAACTCTTCGTCACAGAATGTGTGTTAGAAATATATCCTGTTTTGTGATTTGCCTCTTCATTCTCTTACTGGAATCCTTTACTGTCAAAATTACTTAATTTTACTGTAGTCCGGTTTATTAATAACAATAGATTGGGACTACTGAAACTGCTTAAGAATTTTTTTCCCTAGTTCAAGTTGATGAAGATTTTTTTTATTATATTATTTTCTAGAAGCCTCCTTGTTTCAGTTTCTAATTTAGATCTATTACCTACAGTAAACTGATTTTGGTATACGGCATAAAAGAGAAATCAAGATCCATTTTTAATTCTGATGTACAACTGACCCAGGACCATTTTTTAAAAGACCATCTTTTTCCCACTGCCCTTCTGTGACTGCCACTTCTGTCATAAATCAAGTACCTGTCAATAATAAAGTACATACACAGGTCTGGTTCTGCACTCTCTAGTTGGTCCATTGATCTACTTGTTATCCCTGCACCAATACCACACTGCTTTAATTAATCTATAGTAAGTTTTGATATGTGGAAGCAGTGTTCTCACTTTGCTCTTCTTCCTCAAGATTATGTGGGCTATTCTTGGCCATTTGTATTTCCATATAATTTTTAGAATCCTTCTCAACACATATACACACACACAAATTTGTTGGGATTTAATTGGAATTGTTTCTGTGCTCTGGCTCAATCTGGGGAGAATTAAAAAGAGGTCTTACCTGTTTCCTTAAGTATCTGATATTTGTATGCTAATGTAAATGGTAAAGATTTTTAGTTTTATGTTGGAATAATATTTTTTCTAATTTGATTCTGTATATTGACCTTGTATGCAGTGGCTGTGATAAAGTCCAGGGACATTATTAATTCATTAGGTATATCAGTGGCTTATTTGGATTTTAAAATGTATATACTCATGTCATCTGCTAATAATGATTTTATTACTTTCTTTTCAATCCTTACTTCTTTTTCTTGCTTTCTTGCATTGGCTATGACCTCCCGTACGATGCTGAATAGAAGTCATGATAGTGGACATCTGTAACCCACTCACAATCTGTGCAAATAATTTTTCCATATTTCACCATTAACTGTGATTCTTAAAAAAAAAAAAGCCTATATCAGAGTAATAAAGTTTCCTTTTATTTCCACTTTCTTGAGAATTTTATCAAGCTTGGGTATAGATTTTTATCAAATGTTTTTTCTTCATCTGTTGAGATAATCACTTGGGTTTACTCTATCATTCTGTTAATGTGATAAATTACATCAGTTGATTTCCAAATTTTAGAGCAACTTTGCATTACTGAAATAGATTGAAGTGTGTTATAATACATCATCATTATATATGACATTACTTATTTTTAACTGTATTTTATCCCTGTCTGAACAAGTCCTTCAAAGGCAGTGTTCTTGTGCTACTTTGCATTTTCCTGCATTATCTGTAACACTGTCATCATATTATAACTGTATTTATAAAGCCCTAAACATCTTAAGATATAAGATGTTTATATCTTATATATATATATCTTATATATAAGTATATAAGATATACTCTAGTCTTTGTATATTTCCACCATTTGGAACACAGTATATGTCATGTAAATGCTTCTTACATGAAAGTCCTCATAATCTCCTAACAAAGTGTCCTTCACATAAAAGGCACCTGCAAGCGACGCCTTGGTAACTCAGTCGATTAAGCCTCTGATTCTTGGTTTTGGCTCAGGTCATGATCTCAGGGTTGTGAGATCGAGCCCCAAGTTGGGCTCCGCTCTGCGCCCGGAGTCTGCTTAAGATTCTCTCTCTCCCTCTTCCTCTACCCCTCCCCAGCATGCTCTCAAATAAATAAATACAGTATTTTAAAAAAAGGCACCCGTAGTAAATATCTGTTGCCAAGTCCCATCTTCTCAAGGTAGCTCCTTCTGGTTTGGGGGAGCGGACCGAAGAGCTTACAAGCAGGAGCACGGTCCCAGCTCAAGTCAGAGTACAGTACAAGGCTCACGGCTCTAGGGAATAAAGAACCATGTGTATCACCCAGTGGCCATGACATCCAGCCCCACGATACCAGGTCAGGCAGTCCAACCTGGGCCTACTCCATATGTTAGACAGCACTGAGATCTTCCGATGTGATTAATTCCACCTAGGGAAGGGGCCATGTTCTTCACTGCTTTTCCCCATAAGCTCCACTTAAGGGCTTAATCTATGAATTTAGAAACTGGGCTCATGTTTTTCTATTTGTGAGAAAAATAAAAATGTATTTCTTTGTTTTTGTTTTCGTTTTTTAAAAAAAGGTCTGTCTCTTAACAATCGCATTTTGGCATTTCAACTATTCCTGAACATTCATGTTGCATTCTAAATTCTTGCAACACAATCTATGTGGGTGTGAATCTTAGACAATTCAGTAACTCTACATGTCCCCAGTACATGCACTCGTAGCAACATTCCTGGGCGGGTGTCTCAGCGAAGAGCCTACTCTGTCTGACTTTGCCCTCTACCAGTCAATTCAGTATGAAAACATGACAAAATCTCCATCACATTCTTGATCAGAAGTCTGCAAAGAGAGGTAAAAACTTCTAGAGAAACTGGCCAGAAATTGGTATATGGCTATTATACGGAAGAAGGACGGAAAGAGAAATCTTAAGTCCAATCATCTTGAGCTTCTCAAATTAAATATACTTCATATGATATGTCAGAGACGACGATTACCTCAAAATAAGTCAATAAGCCACACCCAGCAGAGTTCAAAGAATCAAAGGTTCTTCAAAATAAACTGAAATGTCAACCCACGGTGAGAGAAGTCCATTAGTGGAATTAATATTTGCTACCTGGATAATGGACACAACAGGAGGTCCATTAGAACACACTCCAGAGACATCTAAATGTCTATTCCTTGACCGATGACAGAATCCTGCCCCAGGCCTGGTTTTGTTCGATCTAAAATCACAGGACATAATCCTGGTAAATGTTCTTATACATTTGCCAGACTAAAATTATCCTTTCACACATAAATTGAACAATAATACAAAAAGACAGAAAAGAATATTTTCTGCTTGTTTGTTCATTTGATTTTTAATGGAACACTTTAAAAATTCATTCCCTCAGGTTGAACTGTCTGTGGTGCTTTACCGATCTGCTCTGTGGGGTGTACAGCTTTCACGGATTTGTTCTGTGGGGCACAAATGGCGTTACATAATATAAGCCTAGACCACTGTGACCAAGTCTGCTCCAATCTATTTATTATTTGCTCATCGTGTGAATAATTTAGTCCAGGAGGCAAGTGCGCTCTTGGCGTTTACTATTCACTAGTAACAAAAACTTCATTTAAGCAGATGCGTACTCACACTTAGAGGAGACAGCTTTTTAAGGGACGCACTCAATTAAACCAAGCAAGATACTAAGGTTCACTGCAAGCGTGGACATTAAGGATTCTACCTTCACTCTTTACAAATTCTCTCCTCTGCTTTCTCTTTCCATTTTAAATAGGCTCTCTGAGCCATCATGCAGGTAAATGAAACATCGCTCCACTTAATTCCACCAGCACAGAGCTGGGAAGGAAAGCAGGGGTTGGGGACGGGGGCAAGGAGCCAGTCCTGGCTAGCAGAGCCCGCCGAGAGTGGGAACAAGAAGCGCCACGCTCAGAATGGCCAGGCAGGGCACAATCAGGGTCCCAGAGAACAGACTGGAAGCCAGGCAGAGGCAGCGTGACAGGCCCGGGGTACTGAGCTGGCCCTGCTGGCCAAAGGACCCACATACTCCGGGTCCAGGCCTATAATGCAGGCAGGCTGTTCTCAAATGTAACATCTGGAAGCTCTCCGGCGGGAGCGTAAGGGCTCAGCCAGACGGCCAGCTAACACGGAAGGAACGACCACAGCTACAGGTACTGGGCGTTGAGCACGTAATACGGCCACCCACGGTGCCGAGTGCTTTATGGGTTGTGGTCACCCTGAGAAGCTGGTCACGGAT
>NW_024424452.1:65022324-65109863 GCF_017311325.1 Ursus maritimus
CCTCTTTCCCTTTCTTCTGGGTCTTGGTCAGCTCCCCCTGCCTCCCCTCCTCGGAAGCAAGCCGTGGCCTTGAAAGTGTCTTTGGCCAATAACCAGGAGTCAAATGGATGTTTCCCTTCCGGGTGGAAACACAGAGAGATTTTACATGATTTACCATCTTCCCTCTAGCTGCCTTGACAACAGGCATTGGGACGGAGATCCCAGCAGGCCAGGCAACTCACAGGAGGAAAATGCCCTGCTGCTGCTGACTGCGTGTTCGTGTGTATACAGATGTCGTGCGCTGGGACCAACCCCCGCAGGCTGGCATTTGCCGTGGCGTCTCTAGGAGGTGATCACGTCCTGAAGCTGGAATCCTCATGAGCAGGACACTGGCCTTATTAAACAGTCTCCGGAGAGCTCCCTCCCCCTTGCTACCCTGAGGGGAAGAGCAAAAAGATCGCCACCGAAGAAACAGGCAGCGCCCCTCACTAGCCCCCCGGCCTGCTGGCGCTTTGACCTTGGACTTCCTCATCCAGAACTGCGAGGAAGCCACGTTCGGGGTTTATGAGCCACTCAACCTACAGTCTTCCGTTCCCGCGGTCTGAGCGGACTGAGAGCCTGCCAGCCCGCGCAGGTGAGACCTGTAAGGTCAAACAGTCTCTTGCAGTGTTGAGCCCCCAGTGTTACGGGACTGTCACTGCAACAAACCCAAGGATTGTCTCCCTGGATCATCCCAGCAAGCCTGTGACTCCTTTAAGGAGGAATGGGAAGGTACATCCTGGTGACTCTGAGTCCTTTGCCTAAGATCACTAAGATCACAGGACGACTAGAGATGGTCTGTCTCACCAGAGCCCCGCTCTTAACCGTACTTTGACAAGAGCTAATTGAGTAAGCAGGAGGGAAAATAAGGCATCCCTAGCTCCGTAAGTGGCATCAGGAAACTTCTACACACACGGCTGGCATAAAACCAGGCGACGGAGCCGAGTAGCCTCTGCAGCTCTCCTCCTTTGTACCAAAAAAAAAAAAAAAAAAAAGTGCCAACAGGGCATAATGTCACCGTGAGCCCAGGGGAACACTGATGCTACCACGTCCGGTGGGATGACAGTCAAATCACATTACATGGTTCCTCTTAAAGTGACCCAGCCCCAGGGAGGGCTGACCAAACAGGGGGAGGGTCAGGGGTTGACGGAACGGCCCCCTGTTCCTCTTGCTTTGCTAGACCATAATCCTTCACTTTTACGTTACACCTTAAGCAACAGAGGGTCCTACAGAACATAAGCCTCGGATTGTTTACCAAACCTTCCAAACCAAGAACTCCGTTGTTTACCTTCCGAAGCCATGGGCAGGATGAGGCAGAAAAAGGAGGAAAAGAGTCTAAGAAGCAAGATCACGATCTGTAGCTAATAAGACGGTCTACGCATGGCCAGCAATTTCACTTTTTCCTGAAATTTCCAAGTGGAGTTCAAAGTGCCGGATTCATGGTGCACACCTCTGTAGCTTCTCGTCACGACTGAAGGACGCGAGAATTCCCTCACACGCACTTATTTCTAGCGGGCATTCATCTTAAGTACTGACCAACAAATGACAGGAAACAGATTCAAAGATGGGCTGTAAGCATTCCTATCCCTGACCAATTCAGGTCCCTTTTCACTCGTGCGGCCTGGGGATCAGTCCTGCAGCCTTGAAGCCCGAAAGGAGAGATAAATGATCCTCACTTTGAGCTAAGCGGGTGGAAGTATACTCCCTCGCTGTCACTTTACGTCGTGTTATTGACTTTCAGACTGGGCAACGCCTCTGAAGTCCGGGCAGAGTCCACACACGGCCACATTTCTTTCCAGGGAATTCCGTCACTGCGATGACTGACTATGTGTGTCATCTGAAGCCATAACTTATTTAGGTCCTTAATACTAGATTGGCTTTTTAAAAACCAGCAAAAGAACGCAGGCTGTTTTCATGCATATGATCGCCACCATAATCATTCATTCACTTTCTTAACCTCATAAAAAATGATGGTCATCCATTTGGTCAGACGGACCAAAGGGATTATTTTAACTACCCTATACAGCCTTTATCACCTTTGAATTTCATGACGTCACTCATCCCAGTCTCTGGTGCCACATATGTTCAGCATGCTGTCTGTTATAAAGTCGACATTACATTCTCATGCCTTGCATGGCAGAAGTACACTAGGTTACATGTGTTATGGGTTTTTAAATTTCAAATATCTAAACGGAAATTCACACCAAACTACCTGAAACTAGTGTACCCCAACATCTGATCTCTATTATAAATACCCCGAGCTTGAATTCAAATAAAATTTATATTTTTATGCTCATTTAGTTTTTTCATTGTACTTTCATAAATACTATTTTTTTCATTTAAAACGTAGATGTTTCACAGGATCAAGAGAATATCACCAAAAAAATTTCACTGGAAGCAAAGCCCCCTTTCTAACTGAAAGCAGATAGAGAGAAAACCATCAGAAACAGAATACCCGTGAAATGTGTTTGAGAGAGCAAACAAAAATGCTGTGTTGATTTAAATAACAAATAAGGTGCCTTTTTTTTAATGCAATGCTCTCTTTTGGAGTATCTGAGTGAAGAAGAAAGCACAGGTCCTCACGTGCTTTTAAACAAGCAGCCTTTCCTTTCCTGGGTCTATAACCCCCGAGAGAGGCTGAGCATCCTTCCTCACCCGGAAGGTGGGGCTGCCATGGCCCACCCTGGTATGCCTTGAGACTCAGTGGAACCGTAAAAGTGAGGACCCAATGACATAATGAGCTGTGCAGTGTCAGACTCAGGGAGATCTAGGGAAGGGTGCACTACTGGTTTGCACTAAGAGAAGAAAGGAACAGAGCTGCTAAAAGCACAAGATGTAAAGGAACACACATGCAGAGAAACAGAAACGGAGATCGTTTTATCACTGCTCTAAGACTAGACCATCCCCCTGGGACTAACACCATATACCAACCTCAAGCGCCCAATTCCATGGATGTGCTCTTCATCCCCCAGTGAACTAATAACCACCAGTCCCTATGCTAATTCCAGAGCTTGCATTTTTAGGAGGATTCTGCTGCCTTTCAAACAACTTGTCATCCTAGAAATCAGTTACTTGCATGGTCTTAAGGATCTGAGACATCCTTTTGATACTAGGAAATGGTTCTCGACACCCAAGACAGCCTGTTCCCATCTCGAAAGCTTTAAACGTGAGCTTTCAAGGGACTTCATCAGGCCCTCAGAGAAAAAGGCACAGAGCTTCCCTTCGGATTGTGGGAGAAATACTCCTTTGCAAGCTTCCTCCTGGGAAGCTTGTTGCTGCAAAACCCAGGGGAGGAAGAGAAGCTCTTGGCGGGGTGGGGGACAGATGGGAGTGAGGTCGGTGTGTGGCGGTAAGAGATGTGGGAGTTTCCGAAGTTCTCCTTATCTTTATGTCATAATTGGAGATGTGACCCAAATACAAGGAAACCTCCACATTCCATTAACAGAGTCAATTTGGATCATGCAGCTCCGCGGGAAGAAACAGCATCCTCTCCCCAGCTAGTTGTGCGGCACTCTTGAGATAATTCTCTTACTTTCATTTTAACATCTGGTTTAAGGACATGCTGACGGGTCAGGATGGAAACTGTGGCTCCACTAAACGTGTCTTTGGAGGGACTTCTCCCTTCCAGAATGGCGAGCCCCGGGGGCTCATTGCCAGGGCCTGCAACGCCTCCGGCGAAGCGCGCGCTCTGGGGAGCCGAGGTCCCGGCTCGCCAGCTCCCCCCGCCGAGGGGCCGTTCCTGGGGGGCAGGGCGGTCCGCTCGTTCTTTCGCCTTTCTCCTCGCGAGGCGCACAGCCCTCCCTAGTTGGGCTCAAGTAGAGGATGGCCAGCTGCTGATCCCAGAGGGCAGGCTGCAGAAAACTCTCCGGCTCGTGCGCGGACCCAGGCCGGGTCGGCGGCGGCGGCACCGTCGCGGACTCGCTAATGGGTAGTTTCTGGAGGAAGTGACACAGCCCCGAAGACCGTCTAGACCCTCTAGAGCCCACCACCGCGCGACGCCGCGTTCCTCGGAGCCCCGCTGTGGCAGTTCCCCTTCTCGCTCCCCCCCGGAAGGCGCCCCAAGAACGCGGTGCAAAGGAACCCTGAGAGAAGCCCGTGGGGGAGGTCGAAGTGCGCGGGGGGCCAGGCGGTGCCGGGAAAGGCACCTCCCCTCCCCTCTCCTCCCCGCAGCCCGGTCCTTCCCCGCCAGAAAGTGCAGGAACGGAGGCCCCGGGTCGGAGGGAGGACGCGGCCGCCCTCGTCCCTGAGTCGGGCCACCTGCCGGGTCCCCGCGCCCGACCCCGCCGCCCCGCGCGCGCGCTCCGGCCACCTCCGGACCAGGTGCCGGGCCGAGGCCCCGGGGAGCGCGCCGCTCTTACGTGCTCCAGCTTGTCTTTCCTCCGGAGCCAGACGCTGGCGCTGTAGTCCTGCTGCTTGACGCTGCTGTAGAAGTTCGCGCCCACTCGGGTCAGGCTTGGCGAGGGCTCCTTGGGGCGGCTTTTGAGCCTCATCTGCTCGAAGCCCTCGTGGGGGGAGGCCGAGAGCCACTCGTGCTGCCGGATCTCCATCCTGACATGACCAGGCGGCGGCCGGCGCGCAGCGGGCTGGAGGGCGCGCGGGAGGCCGGGCCGGGGCTGGAGGAGGAGCGAGCGGGCGCGGGGGGCGCGGGGAGCCGAGCGCGCGGCCGGGCGGGAGGAGCGCGGCGGGCGGAGGGAGGGCGAGGTCGCGGGTGGGGGAGGTGGGAGAAAGGGGCGGGGGCGAGAGGGACGCAGGGAGGGAGGGAGGGGAGCCGGCTCGGGGAGGCCCGAGGGCCGGGGGCGCGGCGCGCTGGCCGCGACGCCCCCGCCGGCTGCGGTCGGAGCGGGCGCCCCGCACGCCGGCTCCTTGCGGCAGCGGCTGGGACTGGGCCGGCCCGGGGTGGCGGCGGCGGCGGCGGCGGCGGCGGGTGGGGTGCGGGTGGGAGGGGCCGCGGCCCGCAGCCAGCCCGAGCCCGCAGGTTGGTGCAGTGAGGAGCCGCGCCGCCCGCCGCGGGCCGAGGGCTGCGAGCCCGCCGCCGCCCCTCCCGCCACGCCGAGCCGGCCCCTCCCCGCGGGGCTGCACCTCTCCGGCTCGCGTCTGTACTGGAAAGCGAGCAGCCGCTGGAGGGGGAGCGCGGTCTCCGCGCCACATCCCTCCCGCTGGCCCGGCGCGAGGCTGGATCCCCGGGGAGGCTCTCGACACCACCTCTGCCCTTCCCCCACTCGCCCCCTGCGGGCCGCGTTCCCCCGACCCCGCCTCGCCCCGGCCTCGCGGCTACTTGTTCTGAAAGTTCTGTAACTTCCCACCTCGGGAGCCCATTTGTCCCACCGCGGGGACGCGGAGCACAGGGCGCCTGGCAACCCCCCACCCCCCAGCGAAAATGGCCACAAGGACAAGTGTTTTCTGGAGCCGTGCACACTACTTTCATCTGAGCGTGCAGCGCTGCGGGTCCTCCGGAGGGCAGTGGCTGGGCGGGCTGCTTTGCTGGACCCGCTGCTCCCCCGCCCGGGGTGCACTTGGAGCTGCCGGCGGCGCCCCTGCACTGGACCCTGGGCCTCTCTGCAAACGCCCTGCCTCGACTGTGCGTTCGCGAGGTGCGTGTGGCCCAGGCGCTCTGCAGTTGTTTCTCTACGCTCTCCCTCGCCCTCAGGGCCAGGTTTTACCGCCCGGAGGGTTTTTGCGGCTTTCCCTCCCAGGCCCGGTCTTCCAACAGCCAGGTGTGAGGATTTTCTGGAAATAAGGCGGCATGTTAATAGTTAAATCTTAAATCTCTATCTTTTGCTGTCTTTGCATTCAGCATCTCAGAACATTTTTTCGTTTTACGGAAAAGCTCAATAACAATTCGTGTCAAGGATTTCTCAGATTCGTTTAAAAGCTTGAGAAGTGTGTGAAAGCTGCAGAAATATCTGGGAGATTTTAAAGGGGGACACAGAGGGTAAACTGACCTCTCTTCAGCCCTCTGCTGACCTGTTCCCCAAAGGTCCGGCCTGGATGATGGTGTCAAAGAAATTCCAGGTTGGAATGTGATGGTTTTGTGAGGGCAAGGATTGTCTCATATCTTTTTCAGAGTCTCTATTTAAATGTGTTGTAATAATGGAAGTTGAAATAAAATCCTATAGCACTCAATTTGGGGACGAAGAAACTAAAAAGTAACACACATACACAAAAGTTTCTGGTTATTCTAGTTTTTTTTAGGTGCTGAATCATATTGGGTACTATGTACCCCCACCAGATGGGTTTTCTCTAAATCTCACAGTTACTCTGCAAGGTGAAAATTATTAAGCCCATTTTCCAGGTGAGGGAACTGAGACTCAAACAGAAGTGACACATCGAAGCAAATATTGGAACTAGATTAAAAGGCTTCCCAACACTCTACCTTCCATTGTCTTGTTTCTCATTTTTTTACTATGACAATTTAAACTTCACTGCTTTTGCTCCTTTTAAAGTATAAATACACGATTGACAGGACTACCAGCAGTTATGTATCTTTTATAATATTGGTGTTGGAAAAACCCAACTGCCCTCCTGCCAAGGTTATTCCGATTTTTGCTCTATAAGAACATACTGAAGGTCATGTGATATATGCAAACCTTGACAAGTGACAGATCTCCAATTCAGAGTAATAATGAAGTGTTCCACTGGAGTAGAATTTAAACAAATGGTTTCCATGTCAAGTCAGGTTTTCATGCGAATAGACTTTTTTACCTATGCCTTTAGAGGGGAAACACTGCAGGAGCTGAAACCATTGTTTAAAGGCGTGTACTGGTAGCATGTATGTTATAGGCTAATTACTAAATTAAGCCTTATAATCAATTCATAGATGGTGTTTGTTAGGGTCCCAAATACCAGCCAAAGCATAAGTTTTTACTGCTTCGTACTTAACCTACTTACTATGTAGTGCCAGACATTGACACAGACTCAATACATTCAAAAAAACCTGAGTGAAATTATATTCACAATTTTATTTCGGTCTTGGATACTTGGTCAGGTTCATTGTTTATGACAGGAATATGGAACCTGCTCATTGACCTTCAAAAGGATATTTTATGTGAAACTGAGCTCAATTCAAACTGTTGTAGGCAACACAAATAATATTTCTGCAGACGGCCAACGACAATATGTGAATTTTGCCCCCCAAATATTATCCAAATGTATAAGTATCATTGAATTTACAAATTAACTCCCATGGCACTTTGCCCTGTCCATGGTCATAGCCCTTACATGGTCTGAATGCAGTACAGGTGTATGCGTTATCTGTCCTCCCAGTCATGGCTTCTTGGGAACTGGGGCCATCCTTCACTGTGTTAACACTTCACAACATGTTTGTGTTTCTTTGTTTTTAAGACCACTGGACTTAACATTAAAAGACCAAGTTTTAGTACCAGCTCCTTTAATCTCTAAATTGTGACTTTCTGGGTTTTCGTTTGATATCAATAGCCTTCAGGTTCATCTAATAAATGGAGAATAATCATTGCTACCTCAAATGATTGCTGCAGGGATGAGCTGATACAATACATGAGAAAACATTGTATGAACTATATAGGGCTACGTTATTGTTCTTAGAACATGCAGGCACAGGAATGTTCTTTACGTTCTTCTAATGATAACTTATGTTCACTGGCAGTGTATCACTTAATCTTGATTGCTGGTAATTAATCACAGAAACTGCACTCAGCCATGAAATTGCATCTCATTAATGTTTATATTTATTCCAGAAATACTTTCCCTACGTTGCTACTGGTATTTTACACCATCCTTTCAACCTGTATAAAAATTTCAGGTAAGGGCACCTGGGTGGCTTAGACGGTTAAAGGTCTTCCTTTGGCTCAAGTCATGATCCCAGGGTCCTGGGATTGAGTCCCACGTGGGGCTCCCTGCTCAGCTGGGAGCCTGCTTCTCCCTCTGCCTGCTTGTGCACTCACTCTCTCTTTGTCTCTCTCTCTGTCTCTCTGTCAAATAAAATCTTTTAAAAAATTCAGGTAAAACATATATGAACCATCAACATCTATTGATTTCAAAGTGAAACTCAAAGGATGCCATTGACCAAGAGTTGTTAACACTGTCTGCATACGGCCTTTTGCAGGGGTGTAAACCGTAAGGCCAGAGTAAGCTGAAAGCATCCAGAAGTCATGGGGAGTACTTTTTTAAGCCTTTCATAACAGTAATAATACCTTACATTTCCATGATATTTACATTTATAGCATGTTTTCATATCCTTTAGCACATTTACTTCATGCAAAAATTATCTGAAAGTAGTCTTGGTATTTGCTACCATCTCTGTTTTGCCAAAGAAACTGAAGCTCATGGGGCTTGGGCTCAAGCCCTGTCCGAATCCACGTGTCTAATAAGCCACAGAATCTGGTCTAGAAGCCATTGACCCTAAATAAAGGATTTTTTTTTCACCACGTCACATCAAAATATCTCAAATGGATGCTTCTCAGTATTACATGTTTTATTTTTCATGTGTTCACTTTTACTAAGTGGTACCAGGCCTTCTTAAAGGTTTATTACTGAAGAATAAAACATTTCAATCATTAGACCTTCCTTGGCAGTGTGCTTTGGGTTCTCACTCACGACCCTCATACTATGCAAGACCGCAGGAGAACATTGTCTTTGCTGTCGAGAAGTAGATCCAGCAGCTTAAGACACTCTTACTTTCTTGTAACACTTTATTTTTTGCAGATGTTTGAGGCTCACCGCAAAATTGAGAGGAAAACACGAGACACTTCCTGTGCAGCCCCTGCCTCCACACACGCATAGCTTCCCTCATTATCAACATCACACGTCGGAAGGGTACACTTGTCATAATTGGTGACCCCACCCGGACACATCAAAATCAGCCCAAGTCCATAGCTTACATTAGGGTTCACTCTTGGTGGTGCACGCTCTGTGGGTTTGGACAGATGTATGGTGACATGTACGCATCATGCTAGTGTCACACGGAGCATTTTCACTGCCCGGCACATCCCCCGTGCCCTGCTTATTCATCCTCCTCGCTCCCTGCCGGCCTCCACTTCCTCAGCCACCACTGATCCTTCCCTGTCGCCATAGTTTTGCCTTTTCCAGAATGTTATATAATAGGAATCATGCAGTAGGTTGACTTTTCAGGTTGTGTTCCTGCACTTAGTAATATCCACTTAAGATTCCTTCCCGTCTTCTCCTGGCTTGTTACCTCATTTCTTTTCAGCACCACGTAATATTTCATTGTCTGGGTGGACCACAGTTTATTTATTTCTTCGCCGACTGAAGGGCATCTTGCCTGCTTCCACGTTTAGGCAATTATGAATAATGTTGTTACAAACATCCATGTGCAGATTTCTGTGTGGACGTGAGTTTTCTAATCCTTTGGGTAAATACCAAGGAGCACTAGACAGCACTATTTTTTATAAATACATATGTTGATTATAAGATTATTTCTGCAGAAAATTTGAATAAAGCAAATCCCTTAGAACCAAATTAAAGTAGTCTTAGGTTGAAAATGTTTCCTGAAAGGCTGTACAAACATGAATATAATATATTACTCCCTGACGAGGGTCTTTTACGCCATAGTATTTTCTTTAGCCACGTAGTAATTGTTTTGTTAGCTTGTGTGCATTACACAGTATCTTTTGAAGGTAGGTTGTAACACATTCCAGTTCCTAACAATAAAATTCAGAAAGCTCAGAGCTAATTTTTATGGTCAGTTGCTGGAGATTTCACTGGTGTTAGGTTTTCTAGGCCAATGACAATGAGAATTTTTTAATGTTATCTCGAGTTATTAACAAAGTGGATGTATCTACATACAGACTACATTTAGACTAAATTCTCGCTTATTTGAGTATCTGCTGTGTGATGGGCACTGTGGTGGTCCATCATGAAAGGGATTATTTTTTTCTCATAGAAACCCTGCAGAGTAAGCATAACCATCCCATGTCACAAATGGGGAAACAAAGAGTCAGGAGGACTAACTTGCCCAAGAGACGTAGTTAACAAGAGGCAACGACATGGCTGAAACTCAAGGGAGACCCACGGACTCTGAGTGTGCTTTCACAGCACGAACCTGCCTGGCCTTGCTTGGGCTCCAAGAATCTCCACTGGACTGTGAGCCCCACAGTGAGCTGGAGACCTGGTGAGGAGTGGGAGAGGTGGCGGAGCCCCCAGGAGGAGACCCTAGGAGAGTGAGTTTGTACTGTGACCTAGAATCTGCCATTTTGTTTCCACAAGGAGAACCAAATCCAATGGCACTGGGATATTCCTAAGAGTTAGAAACCTTGTTTCCAGTGCCGTCTCAGATGACAACCAACCAACAGTGGGGACCTGACCCGCCTGCCTTGCCTCATTGGACTGTCAGGTTGCCGTGGCTTAATTACAAAGTCAGGTTTTGCAGTGAGCGTTAGACAGACCCTTCTCATCAATACATCCGATTGGCTCTGTCACGGAGAATCAGCCAGTGTCTTTCCTGAGGAAAAAAAAATAAAGAGAATAGTTGAAATGATTAACTGGACACTTAGAACAACTAAAAACTACAAATAGAAAAAAAAAACTGAATTATCTTAACTCACAGTGTGGATGGATTAAATCAATCAGACGATTGCTTGAATTGTCATTTCATTTGGCCTTCGTGCCCTCAGGCTTCAGACTGAATTAGTACTTCAAAATCACCCTGATGGTCTAAATTCCACTCTGATGCCCTGGGACGATCTTTCTTTCGTGGGTCGCGGTAGCCTATATAAGTACGTCTAACTCAACCATAAGAAAGGAATAGCTAATAATAATGTAAACCACACCATAATTCTCACTCATCCCTGAGATTCACAAAACTGAAATCTAACCTTAAATTAAGGGATATGAGAATGACATGTATTTACTGCACTGGGGCACCCATAAAGGATAAAGTCTGTGTGGTTTCCTGTATTTTTATATGACACTGGGAGTGGTCATGGTTTTCTCCTACTTTTTGTTCATTTAAGGAGCCAATGTTGTTATGAGACCAACAATATGGAATCAGTAGATATCATAAAACTATTTGGATACCTCTGACATTTTCCGTTTGTTCACTGGTGCTGAGGAGGAATTTGCTGACTCCTTAGATCTGACAATCAGAGTAATATTCGTAGTAAATCACTTGAACAAATAGAAGCCGACGACATGTACCATCTCAGTGCTTGCCCAAGTTCCTCCTGTTAGCTTGTGTGCATTATGCAGTGTCTTTTAAAGGTGGGATGTAACGTATTCAGTTCCTAACAATAAAATTCAGAAAGCTCAGAGCTAATTTTTATGGTCAGTTGCTGGAGATTTCGCTGGTGTTAGGTTTTCTAGACCAATGATGTCCTTCTCCCTTCCTATTATGTGGTTCTAGTTTTTTGCCCTCGTCTTAATGATGTTATTTTTCTGGTCTTTGTTTTCTACTAATGGCTTCTTTCGGTGTAGGCAGAATATAAATAATAGATGCAGAATTAGTTAATCTGTCATAAACCAAGACTGCCTGTCAACATGTCAACCTGATGGATTGGTTTCAAGTTATAAAAACTATTAAACTGATCTACAAGAATGGATGCGGGCCCATTAAATATCTCCCAGTTCCCTCTTTTAACATTTCCACTCCGAGATGCTGAAGACACTGTTCTTCCCCAAAGCGCTGATTTGAGCAGGCCGTGTGTGCTTGGCCATGGCGACACAAGACAGACAAAGCAAAACAAGTTTTAAAATGATTTCAGCTTGATCTGGCTGGAGAAGCAGACAGCTGGGTGTTGTGCTTTAGCTATAGGTAGGCGGGTGGAGGGTGAGCTGTGGGGGGTACCGGGGGGGGGGACCAGAGAAGATGGCCCAGACGTGGAGAAGATTCTCAACAGAAAATATGGTGACACGCTTAAATGAAATTAGCAGACAGACAGTTTGACTTTGCTAAATCGAACTCAGAATTTCAACTTCACAAACTCGTATCGAGTTTCTAGAGTGTACCTAAGGTTCGGTAAGCACGTGGGGCTTCGAGATTCTGAGAAATCATAAACCTTCTTATAAATGAATTTGTGATCTGAAAAAGTAGACAAACTCTAATGAAACCACAAATACCATAAGATTCTGATCGAACGTCAAGAAAATAAGTGCTGAAAAAAGCAGTTCCCAAAGGAGGCAGCATTTTATAAAAATGGAAAGGAAAAATTGAAAAAATCCACATTACCAGTGTTTGGGGACTAAAGCCTGGCTTAGGAAGGCAGGTCCAAGCAGTTGGAAAAAGCCAGTAGGTTGTAGGCAGGAAGCTGGTTCTTAGAGTTGTTTAACAGAATTAAAGATAAAATTAAAAAGCCTTCTTTAGAAGAGAGATACTAATTTATTTGCCGTAACTAAGGTTTCACAGCGGGGAGTCACGATCAGGGCAACGGGCTGGGTCTGATACTCCCCTGGACCCAGGATTATAATCTGATGTGACTCCCAGCCTCAGAATAATAGTGTAAACCCTGCAGGCTTCAGTTTCTTTATTATGAATGGACATGGAGGGATACATTATATTTCACATCACAGTAACAGGTGCGTATAACTTCTCCCCTTTCAATCCTATTAGAAAATTGTTCAGTTACTTATTTGACAACTTTAGATGCATAAACTATAATTCTAATATAATAAACCATCAGTATATTTAGAATTACTTCCAAGATTGTGTGCCTAGAATTTTATTGACAGGAAAAAATTGAATTATTATAGACTATTAGTTAAAAAGTACAGTTGACAGAGGATCTCAAAGCCAGTGTGTACACCACAAGAGAAAGGAAGTCAAAACTTGTGGGTGCTCCATGAAGGAAGCTCCCTGACTTACGCTTACCAGGGAGGGTAGCAGGTGCCTGCTACCTGCGCTGGTGGATGAAGAAGGCTCTGAGTCCCAACCACAGTGACAGGCGGGCAGGCGAAACCACGGAAGCCAAAACAAGTTTCAACTACAGAACCAGGCCCAGGGACCCTCCGTGTGCTGGAGAGACAGGGGACTCACACATCTCCAGACCAAGTGCTCAGAAGGAAAGGGAAGGGAGGCTAGAAATAAGTTAACAAACTCAGGTATCAGCGGTTGGTAGCCATCTGCCTAGCAAACATGGGGCAAAAACTGGTTGTGCTGATAAGTGGGTCTAGTAAATTGAACGTAAACTGTGGTGAAACAGTTTAGAAAGAGATACAATTGCAACGAGCCAATTGAAATTGCAAAGAATCATTGCTTCCATTTGCAATTTTATTATGGGAAGTAAAATGGTGTGTGATTTATATAACCTCTCTATGATTCACCCTGTTGCAGCTCCTCACACGTGAGAGGAGACAGAGAGCCTGGCCTGAGGCATCACTTTCCAGACTTCCCCAAGAGATTTTTTGCATGAGCGGAAACCACAGAAGCTTCCGAGGAGAGCACGTTTGAATGCTCACTCTGGGCTAGGGCTGTGCTAGGAGCTTTGCGAGCTGAGCGTCTCATTTAATCCCCACGATGACACAGGATCATCTCCGGGTCACCATCTAGGAACTGTGGCTCCCAGAGTTTGGCTGCTCGTGATCGCATAAAATAAGTGGCAGAACTGGAAATCCAACCCAGGACTGATTTCAAAACCCGGGTTTTCATCATATATTTTATTCTAATCCATTCATTAAGTAACAGAAAGCAGCAGTGCCCTTTCCCCCTGTTAAGCTCAGGCTGTGGACTGCTTCCCGGGCTCATGGAGGACACATTTGGCATGTTTCATAGAGAGGGTTTTTTGGTTTTTTGTCTTTTTTTTTTTTAATTTTAAGAAGATTCCCTGGGGTGTGGGAAGGTGGCATTTTTTCTCCTCCACCCTTGTTAACCACTGCTTGTGGCCCTTCCAGGTCCAGCATGGGATGAGGAGTGTTGCAAGTTCCCCAGGAAGCAGACTCTGAGACAGAGCTTAAGGGATGAGGAAAGCTTGGGGACATCACCACCTCTGCAGGGGAGGGGGCACAGGAAGCAGATCAATGCAAACAAAGGCTCCAGATGGTCCCTTGGAGAGCTGCGAAGCTGGCTGTCCCTTCAGAGTCGGCCTGAACTGGAGTGGGCGGCCGAGAATTCACTCGTGCCCCACGTTGCTCAGTCACTGGATGGGCTCTTCCCCTGGGAAAAGTTGTGACTTTGGGCAAAGCAGGTTTATCCCACAGAGGCCATCCCCAAAGAAAGCTGACAGGTGAGGGCCACCTTCAGGCAGCACTCCTAAAAGCTGGGAGGGACACATGTTTCTTTTCTGAAGAGGGGTCCCTGTAGCCCAGCACAGTACCCACCATAGGGAACCAGGGAAGTGGGAAGAAAAGTCTTCCTGACCAGGTGGTCAGATCCATCCTTCCGCTGGGCCACTTTACCTTCCAAGCAGGCTCCTTTCAAAGATGGTGGATCTTTCAAAGGTGCTCGACACCAGAAAGCCCTCACTCTTAACCTTAACATCCTTGCTCTCAACTCCAGATTTTTTTTTTCAGTGTAGCCCTGACTTTGTGCTCTTCAAGAGAAAGGTATGACCCTGCATCTCTAGGTTTTCCCAGGAAGGAATGGGGTACTAGGGTCAGTGTCCCCCAAACTCCAGGGTTACCCCTCAAGTTCCCAAGCTGGTTTTCTGGAAGACCTTGGCTTGAACTTCTGTCAGACCGAGGCATTGGGTCTCCCTTGGCTTGAGATGGCCAGTGAAAGTGTCCTGATGAGTCCTCACCAACTGGCCTCTTCAACCTCTCAGTGAATTATCTGCCTTTTCTGGTCGAGTTTAGAAGGAAGTGATGAGCTAACAGTGGAAGGATTGGCTTTGAAGTCGGCTGTTGGAAAGCCGGTCTGGTTCCTCAGGAGCCTCTGACATCTGTGGCATTAGGCTCAAAGTCTCCGGTAACATTGAGACGTTCAGGCAGCCTTCTGCACGCAGTCTCATTAGACCGCCTCTCATTTATCTGCCCACACCGGCCTGAGAGCCCTCTTTGGTTCTAAGGCAAGTGGAGTGTTTAAAGGTCACCCAACGAAGGAAGGAAGGCAGGATGATGAGTAAGTAGGGAAAAGATAGGCTCCCCAGGCGGATTTTCTACCAAGTATTGTCCCTGCCAAGACTGATGTTCTATGTCTTGACCAGCAGGATCTTGCCAAAATGGTGACTGATAATGCATGATCCGAAAGCTCTGTGCCGAATATATCCCGTCTGCATCATGCCATCACTTACTGCATTTAGAAGGGACCCCAGCTGTCAAAGACTGTCCCAAATTGCTTGTTTGCTTAACGCCAAGGTCTGACAGAAGTTCCTGCAAACATCACATGTTGGCCAACCACTGGCCTCGAGTAAGGCTTTGGGAATTAATCCCTATCTAATTTTTATTTCATGTACTCAAATGGTTTCCCATTTTTATGACCCAGTAACTCAATACAGAAAAAAAAAAAAAGTCAAAGTCAGTGTCTGTTTTTCTACAGTTTCTGTCCAGATGTTCCAATAGTGATATTCTCAGCTGAGCAAAATGAGGAGCTTGGACTTTTAGGGCACCGGTCTGTGTGTTCCCACACGGTTCTTTCCCCATTCCCCTCCACTGTCTCCTTCTGCAACGACCTTGGTTGTGGTTGCCATTTTTGCTTGAATCCACTAAGGAATGCTTTCATTTGCGGGCTAGGAAATGCTTGATTCTGGACAACTCGTAGGAAGCCACAAGAAAGGTGACAGCCCCGGAGCATCCCCACTGTGGGGCAGAGACCGAGAGCCCGTCTCTTCCGTGACAGGAAAACCAGGGAGGTGTTATAGGATGGGGACCGAGTTATCCATATATTGAATACTTCTACCTTCCTATCTCTTCCAGATAATATCCCTTTATTTTTACATCTCACACCTTGAAAACAAGAGCCTGACCGGTCTCCCTGATGAAAGATACTTATGTTTTCTTTTCACCCGATGATTTGCCCCCAGCCATCTGGGTCATGCCTTCACTTATGCATTTTGAGAGCAGTTGAGATCTGTTCTGTACGCTTCTGGGTCATGACAGCCAATTTTCAAAAGGTTACAGAGTCAGTAAAGGGGCAGTATCATCAACACCAGAACCCTGTTCTGATACATCAATCTTAAAATACACTAGAGGGAGTGTGAATGCACTGGCAGGTAAGGGTGACAGTGGCTGTGAATACTGAGTGCCTGTTACTCTCACCAGAAAGCACCTGTGTTTCATGGTCTCCACTCTAGTCTAATAATTCCTCTGGGGACTTGGTGGAGAGTCAGTCCAATTCGCACTCTGTGAATCAGTGTGTGAAGAACACCTGCAGCATTTCTTCCAGTCTTCTGCCTTAAGCAGGTGTCAAGTCAAGGAAGATACTGGACAGCGTCGTCTACATATCAGAAGAGAAAAAGCCTTAAATGAAGCACAAGACATATTGTATTATACTTATCATTAGAAAGAGGGTAGATAGGGCACCTACGTGGGGCAGCTGGTTGGGCATCTGACTCTTGCTTTCAGCTCAGGTCATGATCTCAGGGTCGTGAGATCGAGCCGCGTGTTGGGATCTGTGCTCAGCTCGGGGTCTGCTTAAATTTCTCTCTCCCTCTGCCCCTCCATCCCCCTTCCTGTCTGTCTCTAAAGTAAATAAATAGAACCTTTAAAGAATAGCGTGGATAATAATAGTTTGCTTTGGAATCACCCTTTAGACTTCAAGATGGCTTTTACGTACATTCTACAATGCACAATTGGGTAGCTCTGTTAGATATACTGGAAAACCCTTTCCTAATAATAATAAATGAACGGAGGGGTAACTAGCTCCACCATGTGC
Organism: Ursus maritimus; assembly: GCF_017311325.1. Lineage (NCBI taxonomy): Eukaryota > Metazoa > Chordata > Mammalia > Carnivora > Ursidae > Ursus > Ursus maritimus. The sequence goes on from NW_024424452.1 coordinate 65,039,075, forward strand.
CACTGGATGGAATGTCTGACTGCCACTGACCCCATCCGTGGAGAGTCACAGAGAATCCAAGACCGAGCAGGAGAAACCCAGCCTCTACCTTATTGCAGCTTGTCTGTCATCCAGCAGCAAGACGGGTTCATCCCTTTTGTCACATCAGGCTCGGTCACAAAGGCACAAAGGTTTTCATTGATCCATTCATTTCCGTGGCCGTCAAGAAATAACAAATGCAAAGTTAGGAGAAAGTATGCACAGCCCAGCCAGGTTAACATACTGGAAGGGTCAAGAAACAATGAAGTGACTTGTACTTGCCAAATACCCCTCATTCTCAAAAAATAAAACCAACAAGCAACTCTAGGGACAAGTATTGATCACATTCAAGTAATGACCACTATCTAGAAGTCATAGAAAAGCGGATTCCATTTTCTGCCTGTTCTTCTAGCACAAAGAAGAAGAAATTTGTGCGATAGCCAACTGACTGACCCAGGTGCTGGAGCCGGAGTGCTGTATCCCTCGGGCAATCCTTCATGCATTTCTTTGGGAAGTAAATCTTTACTGAGCAGCTTCTTTGTGCAAGATCCCAAGGATCTCATGGTGCTTGAAAGCATTGACAAAAAAGATGTGGAAATTCTCTTCTCTGCCTCTACCTTAAAGGGGTCCACTTCCTGTTTTATTTTTTTAAAATATGAACTGGCCAGGAAGAGAAAGGATAATGAATATTGCCTCTTGTGTTCTTGGAGGAAAGGATTCTCCTCCTTTCCTGTGGGCTGCAATAAATGAACTAATTCAAGAATGTACCCGGGGTACCTGGGTGGCTCAGTCAGTTAAGCATCCGACTCTTGGTTTCAGCTCAGATCATGATCTCAGGGTCGTGAGATCAAGCCCCGTAGTGGGCTCCGTGCTCGGTGCAGAGTCTGCTGGAGATTCTCTCTCTCCTTCTCCCTCTGCTCCTCCCCCTGCTCTCTCTCTCTCTCTCTCAAATAAATAAATACAATCTTTAAAAAAAAGAGAATATAGCCAGTAGGTAAGATGGCTATTTTATTTCTACTTATAGACGTAGCAGATACAGGATTATGACTTTTCTTGCCTCAGAATGCGCTGGAGAATCGAGGAATGTAACACTATCACTAACTTACAAAGACACTGAGAACCTCACCGCTCTGGCCCCTGGCCATAAACTTTCTTCTCTGCCTGTGCCACCTCCTTCGGAGTGCACGGGGCAGAGCGTTCACTCCCTTGATGCGCCACGCGGTACCTCTGTCCTGTGAGAGCTGAGAAACGAGAAACCCGTCAGGACAGCCAGCATGCTGAAGCAGAGCGCGAAGGGGAGTCCACAGCTGGCGGCACGGGTGGGGAGTGCAATACTTCCATGTTCTCTAGTTGCGTAAATCATGACTCATCGTGAGGATGAAATTCCTGGTGCACACCCTGCTCCCCAGGGGACGTGAAGCCGGCAGGAGGAGGGGAAGGGGGGAAACGGTGAGAAGAGTAGATGGAATTCCATGCCTGATGTCCTATGATGTTTCACATTATTCTATGCTGACCAGAGGGAGTGATACATTTTGTTTCTACTTCCTAGAAATAGCTCAGGGGGCTAGGATGACTGCCGACTGGTTAAAGGGAAAAGACAACATGATCATGTGCCTGGTACAAACTTACCTTTTGAAAGATACTCAGTTCCTTCCTTCCTTCCTTCCTTCCTTCCTTCCTTCCTTCCTTCCTTCCTCCGTCCCTGCTTCCCTTCCCCCATCCCTCCCCTTTTTGTATTATTAGAATGAATCCAGGAATCTGTGCATATTAAATCTCAAGTCTTCCATTGTTTCCTTCAAGTCTCAAGCTTAGAGCTTAGAATAATTTTGGAAGATCTTCTTTCCTTTCATTTATAAATCATTTCTCTCCATTTGCCTGTGCCTGTCCCCTCTTCTCTTTTTGCAGATCTTCTGGTGAAGCAATTTGACTCCATGGGAAGAAAAAGGGGATGAAGTTTAAGACACTCAGCACACATCCTCAGGTTAACATACTTCAAAAGGGATTCCCTGCTAGACTACATTACTTCCTTCCCAGAGTGCCCCTGGGAATACAAATGACACCCGAGAAATTACCATCATTTACCAAAAGAGGCTACACAAAGCATCTAGTTTTCTGACTTGCCAGGAAAGCACAGAGCAATGTGCGAAAGCAGGCAGTGTGAAGTCAGCTCTAAGTGGTAGCACTTATTTTTGGAGTCAGAGTGTGATGATGGTCCCCTTGGACAGAAAGTATCTATCAGAAAGTCGATACTCACTGTGATGATGTCATAGTAAGTAACTCATTTACCTTAGTTTGAATGCAATAGTACGTTCGCCAAATCAGGACTCAGTCGGGAAGAATATCTGAGCTCTAATGCCAGGGCTGAATTTTACTTGTAGATCCTGATTTGCTCTGTTTGTTGCAGGCAGGGTCTCCCGCAGGCAGGGAGCACCAGCTGCGCCCATAGCTTCCCAAATTCGTGGGCGGCGACTTCGGGTTGGTGACTTGAAGTGAGCGATGCTGGGAGTATTTACACCATGGAAACACTGCAGATCAGGGCCCCCCAGCCCGCACTTCCTCCCTCCCAGAGCTGGCTGTCAAACATTCACCAGACACCACCGCAAGTAGGAGAAGAGATAAATGCGGCTCATATTCTTACTTCATTATAATGCAACAGTCCTACTTCATCAAAATATTAGTTCATGTGTTTGCATTGATGAGGCTGAAACCTAACCTGTTATTTATCTGTTTAAAAGATATGCTTCTGGGGCGCCTGGGTGGCTCAGTCGTTAAGCGTCTGCCTTTGGCTCAGGGCGTGATCCTGGCATTGTGGGATCGAGCCCCACATCAGGCTCCTCCGCTATGAGCCTGCTTCTTCCTCTCCCACTCCCCCTGCTTGTGTTCCCTCTCTCGCTGGCTGTCTCTCTCTCTGTCAAATAAATAAATAAAATCTTAAAAAAAAAAAAAAGATTTGCTCCTGATGAAAATGAACAAGAGGGGCGCCTAGGGGGCTCAGTCAGTTGGGTGTCCGACTCTTGATTTCCACTCAGGTCATGGTCTCAGGAGCCTGAGGTCAAGCTCCGCATGGGGTTCTGTGCTCAGCAGGGAGTCTGCTTGAGAGTCTCTCTCTTCCTCTCCCTGCCACCCCCAGCTCTCTCTCTCTCTCTATCCAAAAAAAGAAGAAGGAAAAAGAAAATGAACAAGAGGACAGACACTCTCTCAATATTATCCTGTTCCCTTTGCCTCCTGAGAGAGCTGGTGTGAGGTAACACACAGGGGCTCCCATCCCTGAGCACACACCAAGGTGCTTCCTCAAGACCCTGTGTCACTTGGGCGCCCATTTATCTCCAGACTTTTGCACCTAGATTTTTTTATCATTTCCGTTTTCTTGCAAAATAAGCTCGGCCAGTCACGATACCGCACTCTTCTGTTAGCGCATAATACACCTACAGTCTTCAGCAATGCCCCCGGACTCCAATCCTGGAGCTTTCTTAAATGAGACTCTGATGGCCTTTGGAAATAATTAAGACAAAAGGCCAGAACCTCCAGACAGAATGCCCGAAAACAGATCAGTCAGAATTCAGAAGTCACCAGTGCTTTAAGAATTATCTACAAAACAAACACACACAAAATACCCTACACAACCGGATGTGGCTTCCAAGAGTTAAGCACATTGCCTTTGGAGGGAGACGCTAGGAAGGCTGAGGGCAGGGGATGGTGTGGAGGCCACGGGGGCCCCACCATTGAGCTTTGTCAGTAAAGGTCAGTCTGATGTCGCACGTGCACGTTGAAGCTCAGTGAGCAGCTCTCCTCCCGGCAAATCCCGCTGCAACAAGCGGAAGCTGTGTGTCTTCACAGTTGCCCCCCAAGCCCCTTCCAGCTCAGTCATCGTTAGTCACCGAAGAGGGTATTTGGGGACTTGTTTTACGTGCAAGAACAAAAGGATTGGGTTGCTGGTTTTTTTTTTTTTCTTTTCAATTTTGCAAAGCTGAGCCTTGAAAATCGAGGACAGGGAAAAAGCTCCTTCTAGTCCCCTCCCTTATGTAAGTCCTGCTTCTCCTCTTTCCTTCCTTATTTGTGCGTTCCTGGGGGACACTTGGCAGACACCATCTTTTCTGTAGACGCAGGTGTTTGTCTGTCTGTGTGGTGTGTGTGTGAGGGGTGGGCGGCTGGGCCGTGTTCATTTTATAATCCAGCCGCCCTAGCGTGGGGTCCTGGTCCGTGCTCATAACCAGCGCTGACCTTAGCCGCCTTTTCACCTTTATTTATTTTTTTTAACTTTTGCCCGTCTATTATCAATGTGATAACTAAGCACATGTAATTAGACTGAGGTCTATGTACACATTGAATTTTAAAAAAATTCTTTCATGATAGGTCTTCTAATTGGCAATTTTAAATTTTCAAAAGGGAGTTTATTAGATTATTATATCCAATACATGGTTTATTATTGGTTTTTTTAAAATTTTCTTTTAAGAATGTATTTATTTATCAGAGAGAGAGCATGAGGGGAGCAGGGAGGGGCAGAGGGAGAAGCAGGCTCCCCTCTGAGCAGGGAGCCCAATGGGGGGCTCCGTCCCAGGACCCCGGAATCATGACCTGAGCTGAAGGCAGACGCCCAGGCGCCCCTGGCTATTATTGGCTTAAGCTCCTAGCACTCTGCTTGGCATATGGTTGATTCTAACAAATACGCATATCTTTCTCTTCCCCTAATGGACTGCTGAAACCAAGAGTCAGACACTTAACGGACTGAGCCACCCAGGGGACTCAATTCGTTTTACTTTGAACAAGTTATTTACTTGCCTCGGCCTCATTTTCCTCATCTATAAGGTGAGAATAACCAAGAGGTTGCCTGCACAGACGCAAGGAGATGATGCAGGTAAAGCTGTCCCACGTCCTCACAAATGGTAACTGTTGTTGGCCTTGTCTCTAGAAAGTTTCTCTGAGCAGCCAGCTCACCGAGGATGGCCGTGTCCCTGACCCCTGACCTGGGTGCCCCGGAGGAATAATGGATGGATGGGCCATGGGGTCAGGGATGGGAGACAGTGGAAAAGGCCCTGTGATACCGAAAAACAAAGCAAGCCGCTCACACTTCATCCACACTTGAAACTTCTTTGGCAGACTGCATAAGGGTGCACTGAAAAAACCCAGAGAAATCAAGACCTTCCAGTTTTATTTTCCAAAAGCACACTTCAGGACAATCAGGGCAAACTCAGAGATTAACTGCAGTCCCTGATTTAGTTAATCCTCTTTATCATACCAAAAAAAAAAAAAAAAAAAAGTTCTGCCACTTCCTTTGGAGAGTGAGCAGGGCATTTGTTAATAAAAATCCACTTTGCATGTTCCTGTTGTAAAAGTCCATTGCCGTAGGCCAACTTGATTTGAATGACAGGAGTCTGTCCAAGATCTGAATGAACCCAGTAAATTGGAACAGTCTTACCTGGGAGAAGATAGGAATGCCAATCTTGAGTGTCTATTTGGAATCAGGCTGGCCTGGGAATAGTGTAGATACTTTATTTCTATGTCAATTTCAAACCCATCTTTCACTTGACACTTGAATCTTTATTCCCAGGGCTTCTTAGGTCTTCTACAATTTTCATGCAAAATATGGTTCAGCAGGATTCACTGCATACTTGCAAGGCACAGGCTCTACGGGAGGCCCTGGGGGAAAGCGAAAAATCAGAAATAGAAAGTTGAGTAAGACATGGTTCCTGCCTAAAGGAACTTAAAATCTACTGGGAGAGAAAGTAATGGCTGATACTGTCAGTTAGATTATTGAGTTATTTTATTGATTTAACATATTTTAACCAAGAGGGGTAAAGAAAGACCTATTGGAGAGAAAATTTCCTAGGGAAGGAATGACATCACAATGCTAAGGATCATTGTGGTAGGGAGATGGGCTTCAAAGTGGTTCATTGTCTTTTGCTGTTTCTACATTTTCTTTAACAAGATTATCATTTTTCATCATCAATGAAAATATATATACATTTAAAAATTATTCTAGAGTATTTTCTTGCTCCCTAAAAATATAGCTGTCATGCCTTTAGTAAAAGAATTTGCTTGGAGGCAAGCAAAGGGAAAAAAAGAGAGAGACAAACTCCAGAGAACAAACTGATAGTTACCGGGGAGGTAGGTGGGGGTCTGGGGAATATAGGGGATGGGGATTACAGAGTACATGTATCATGATGAAAAAAAAAAGATAAAGAAAACGATAAAAAAAAAGAATTTGTTTTGAGGGACAAAGAAATATGAAGTTAAAATCAACATCGATACAAATAGAAATTACAAAAATGGTAGCCTCCACATGGTTTTGTAGGTATGTACTTACATATATTCATGGCCAACTCTAGAATGTTCATGAGCTAATGATGTGTGTTTTGGTTTCTGTTCCTCAGCTCTTATATTAGTCTAATGATTGGAAAGACGGAAGGTGATGGACTCCCACCCTTCACTTTTAATCCTGGCAGCTGTGGTGGGCAGTAAAGAACACCTAACTGGTGAGCCTTGGGTCTGAGTTCAGACCCCCCACTCATTACTTCTTCCTCACTGGGAGTAGAGGTATTTCTCAGCCCCTGCTTGATTATTCTCAGTGGAATGGAGGGGTCAGTCAGATCCTTGCTGATACCAGTAGGTTACTGATGAGTAACCTGAGTGAGGGCAGGAAAGAAAACGTTGACAAGAAGCACTTTGACTTCCCTTGACGTTAGAGAAAGTCTTTGGAAGTCTAGTCCGTCCCCTCTCCAAGCCTGTTGCAGGTGAAGACTCTGAGACCCAGATGTTCCAACAGTCGACCTTGTGCTTGTTCACCAATTCCTAACCCTCCATTACCCATCGACCTCCACCGCCTGCTTGGTAGGGGGTGTGTCTCTCTGGCACAGGTACACGGAACACTGACTAGAGACAAAGAAGAGCTGCTAAAAATAGCCACATATCAAAGGTCTCTCCTGGGCAAAGTTCTTACGTCCATGATTTTATTTGATACTCATGAGAATCCTCCCAGTTAGCTATTCTCTTGATTTTGCAGATGTGGAAACAAGGTTCAGAGAACCAAGTATCACGCTCAGGGAGGGCTAGTTCATGAGTGAAACAACCGCCATATCAGTCTGACACTGGTGCATTCCAGAAGAGCCAAGGTGGACGGACCCCGCGAATAAAAAACGATGCCGGAATTGGCTGGTTTTAGGGCTCAGGGAAGATTCTGCGGTAGTTTGATTTGATTTTCCCTCTTCCACAAGACCTGACCTGAAGGCCAGGAGGCAAATCTACAGCTGTAGCAGCTCTGGCCATGCTTCTCAGTATAAAGAGAGGAGGGAAGGAGGCTGAGAGGAATGGGATCCCCTTGCAAAATTGTAGACTTTGGTTAACTAGAACCAAAACTCAAGTTATTGGATACAGATCTTTGCATAAAGTGAGGAAAGTCTGCTTTGAGAGGTATATTCCACCATATACTTAAATTCTTCTCTCTTTGCTCCAAGGTGTCCAAACACAAGTCTTCTGGCTTCTGGACACCATGGTCCTTCTCTTCCACTTTCATGAGAACCGACTGAGATCAAGGTTGTTGTGAATGTCAAAATGAAACACGAACTGCTATAAAACGATTTTGAAAATTTAAGACTAGAGAAGAGCATAGGACTATAAATGGGATTTGAGGAATTTTTTAAAAAGGGGTCATTACCCCCAATTTTACTCCTGACATGGGCTTATGAAGTGCTGGGTCCTGTCACCTGCCCTCTCTCTGTGTTCAGGGAGGGCTGCTCTAAGTATAGAGACAAAGACTGCCTCAAGCTCCATAGGGAAGCTGGGGGGTGGGGAACCATAGGCACTTGGCACTGAATGCTGTCCCCCCACTTCCACACTTAGGCGGTCAGCAGGGTGGGCCAGTGGAGCTTGCATCTCCAGGTACTGGTCATCCTTAGATAATGGGCTGGGCTTCTGCCTAACCCTTTGGTTGATACTCATGCCATGAGCAATAGATCCCCAAAAAGCACAAGGGTCACCTACTCCCGATGACTGCATTATCATTTAGGTCATACTGTGCTGAAATCAGGGTCTCTCTTCCTGCTAATCAGATCATTTGGGTACTCAAGCTGACTCAGGGTCTGCAGAGAATAAAATTTCTGGCATATGACACATTGGAGATAGACATGAGGGACTGAGAATAAAAACCACATCCCAGAGCTACAAAAATGACAGACTGTTTACCTTATGTGGAATATCTCCAGGTTTATTTCCCTTAAAATGAATTTGTTAGCCTGGAAATTAAAATGACCAATGGAGGAGACATTTTTTCCTCTCTTATCTTTCTACCCCTTCTTGGGTATATAGGTGGAAATAATGAGATTAGTCAGGTCCTAAGTGTCATGGCCAGAAATAAGCCCATGCATGTATGGTCTATTTATGACAAAGGAGCCAAGAAGATACAAGAGGGGAAGGACAGACTCTTCAATAAATGGTGTTGGAAAAACTGGACACACATACACATACACACAGAAAAGAATGAAACTGGACCACTATCTTACACCGTGCAGAAAAATTAACTCAAAGTAGATTAAACTTGAATGTAAGACCTAAAACCATAGTTTTTACAAGAAAACATAGGGGGTAAGTCCTTGACATCAGTCTTGGTGATGATTTTTGGATTGACACCATGTAAAGGCAGCAAAAGCAAAAATAAACAAATAGGGCTACATTAAACTAAAAAGCTCTGCACAGTGAAGGAAAGAACAAGATGAAAATGCAACCTACTGAATGGGAGAAAATATTTGCCAATCATCTATCTGATGAAGGTTTAATATCCAAAATATATGAAGGACTCATACAACTCAACAGCAAAATACCCCCAAACAATCCAACTAGAAAATGGGCAAAGAATCTGAAAAGACATTTTTCCAAAGACACAAATGGCCAAAGCGTACACAAGCCCAACATCACTAATCATCAAAAAATTCAAATCAAAATCACAATGAACTATTACCTCACAAGTTACTAGAATGGCTATTGTCAGAAAGATAAGAACAAGTGTTGGCAAGGATGTGGGGGAAAAGAAATCCTTGTGCATTGTTGGTGGGAATGTAAATTAGCGCAGTCATAAGGAAAACAGTATGTAAGTTCCTTTAAAAAATTAAAAATAGAACTACCAGATATTCTAGCAATTCCATTTCTGGGTATTTATCTGAAGAAAATAAAACATTGACTCGAAGAGATATATGCGCTCTATGTTCATTGCAGCGCCACTTAACAATGGCCAAGACAAGAAACAACTGAAGTGTCTCCCAATGGATGACTGGCTAAAGAAAATGTCACACACACACACGAACCACCCCCCGACACACACATACTGGGGTATTTTTCAGCCACGTAAACAAATGAAATCTTGCCATTTGTGACAACACAGATGGACCTTGAGGGCATTATGCTAAGTGAAGTAAGTCCAAAAAAGACAAATACCATACGATCTCACTTACACGTAGAATCTAAAACAAAAACAAAAAAAACTCAAAACCAAAAACAAGAAAACCCAAAGCGAAGCTCCCAGATACAGAGAACAGACTGGAGCTCGCCAGAGGTGGGCGGTGGCAGATGGGCGGACTGAATGAAGGTGGTCAAAAGGTACAAACTTCCAGTTATAAGAGAAATAAGTCCTGGGGATGTAATGTACAGCGTGGTGACTACAGTCAATAATACTGTATCATATATTTGAAAAGTTGCTAAGAGAGTAGATCTTAGAAGTTCTCATCACAGGAAAGAAATTGTACTTATGTATGTGAACTCGACTCACTGTGATGATTATTCGCAACGTATGCCAATACCGAATCGTTGTGCTGTACACCTGAAGCTAATATAAAGCTCCGTGTCATTTTATCTGTTCTCTTACGTTATGCTGCTGTACTTGCAACATGTGGTTCTTCATCAAATGTTTCAGCTCTCTACCTTCTGGACGTATGATAGGATTGAGCGTCTTGTCTACACACACACACACACACACACCCCGCCCTCCCTTGCCCGTTTAGTTGAGGGGGATCCTGTGACTCGTTCTGGACAATGAGCTGTGTGTTGTAGTTACAGGTGTCACCTCCAGGACAGAGCTCAAGGCCATCCAGAGAGCTTTCCCTCCACCATGGAGACTGTCAGCATTTGCCACGGCCATTGCTCTGTCTGTCTGGGTCCCCACATGAGAGGACAAAGAGTAGAGATACCATCTGCCTCAAGGCATGTACAATGCGAACAAGAAAGAAACTTCTGTTGTTATAAGCCGCTATGCTTTTGAGGTCGTTTGCTAATGTAGCATAAATTAATTTATTCTGATTGAAATTCAACCAAAATAGCTACAGGCAATAAAGCCAGCTAACCTCTGAAATAGACCTCCACTTCCCTAATAGAACTTCCACCCACTCAGGAGAAATATGTCCTTGTGTTCAGGGCCCAGTGCTTTCCTCCCATTCTTCATTTCCCCAGTCCTCGTGGTCCTCAATCTGTCTGTAAGAATTTAGAGGCAGGCCTCCATAAGTGAGTAGCCCATACCCACACAGGTAAGCCTTCAACCAACTCCGGCCCACTAAGCAAAGGCCAAAAGTTCAATAAAACTGTCAGTTATCCTATATGATTCCCACTGGGTAATACGAAGTCTAGTAATGGTCAATGGAGAATTAGTCTGACCTGAAGTCACCTGCTTCTATTGAAAATCAAAAGCCCCAAGGCCAGACCTCATTTATGATGGGGACTCTCCCACATATTATAAACGGAAGGTCTAGCAAGCTAAAAGATCCATAATGGAGTGGGCAGTGAAATGCCCTTTAAAATAATTGGTTTGACCACACTGTGGTTCCAGCCGGACGTGAATATATTCAGACACTTTGTGGTGATAAGCAATTTGTCAAAGATTAAAGTTCACTACTTAGAATGACTAATATTAGGACCTGCTCGAGGAAGAAAGTCTTCCTCGGGTTCTTTACTTCATTTGTCCTTCCAAGCAACTTTCCAATATATGTGGGAGTGTTGCCAGAATTTGGCAATAATGAGGTTCAGTTCTACAGTGTTCAGTGTAGGTGACTTGATTCCTATACCTAAGAAAAAGAAACTACTTTTTGTTTTAAATGGAATTAGGTTTCCAGGACCTTGATTACCAGATTCTAACAACTGGTAACCACGTACCCTCCTCTACCAACATTATGGCGTCTGAGGGCATAACTCAGACCTCCATCTAGGAGTGATACCATTAATGAGCAAGAAGCCCTGAGGATATTAAAGGCTCCAGGGTGGAGATATATACACAGGTTTCCCAAGATTTATGGCACTCACTACATTCCGTACTGCTAGGGATCGCTTATATATAAATCCAGTGAAGAAATTCCCATCTTTGTTGACAAACACATCCCTGGAGGAATGGCCCCACGAAAGCAATACTCGACTTCCCGGTGACTCTGGGTCGTGCCCATCAATTGTGCTGCCCGTCCTGGCACTTGGGGCCCCAGAAATAATGAATTCCACTGAGAGAGTACACAGAATAAATAAAGGCTAAAATTAATCAAAATGTGACCAGAGTTTCAATCAGGCAGCACAGGACTCGACAAGAGGGACGTAAATATATAAGTCACATCAAACCCGTCAGCAAATGAAATCCAAATCCAGAGAAACCGGTTCCTGTCAGAGAAGGGGGAAGCTTCGTCGGGCCGGCCCCTGAGGGTGACAAAGCTCAGAAGGGTCAGTCTACTCTTACCTCTGCCAAGAGGTTTCAGTGAGGGGGAATCAAATCTTTAAATGTGTGGGAGTAGTTGTTTTTGTTCTTAAGTATGTATAATGTTATAATCTTTCGAGCTTACCTTTGAGAGATTTATCTTGGGGGGAGGGGTCCCAGTCAATCACACGCCAGAGAAATCGTAGACATTCCAAAAAAGTCCATAACAATATCCGTTTTGAGGGTAGGATCTAGAGTGTCCCCTTTGCCCTCACACTCAGAAGGCCCTTGGTGCATGATTGTGAAGTAAATGAATGGGTTCAGGGACTTAATCAGCAAAAGCTCCTGGAGCCTGGAACGTTTTGTTAGGTTCTATAGATAAGCTATGGCCTCATTAGAATTACATACCTCTGAAGCTTGGGAATGAAATCTAGTTAAAATAAGGAAAAACAGAGCTAACAAACTCGGACACGCAGACGCACCACAATCTTAACCAGATTGCCTCAAGGCTCCTCTTGAGATAGTTTTGCTCCTTGTTTCCTGCCCATCCCCCAGCGCAGGTGTGGCTGAGGGGGAGAGCACACCTGGCCCTGGCTGGGCCAAGCAGCGGCTCCCCTCTGACATCAGTCACCTGGAAGCCACGCCCCACCGACTGCTCCCAGCCAATGGCCAAGTGCGTGCGGAGCTCAGCTCAGAGCAAGAAACTGCAGACCATAGGTAAGGGGCTCCTCTCAGGGCTGCCTTTGGCTTCACTGCTTCCCGGAGGCTCTGACAGCTGGAGGACAGTCTAGGAGGACACCTTCCTGCCTTCTCTCCCTCTATCCTTCACTTGGGATCAGACAGAAAATTCTCCAGGCTTCCCTGACTCCCTAGTTTCTCTCCCACGGGCATGTCCCCTAATCCCATCCCTGTACGTTTAATCCCATCTTGGCATCTAGGCTGACATGTCTAGATGAAGGGAAGACGCTTTCAGGGGGAGCAGCAGGCAGAGCCCAGGAGCATCTTCTCTGACCTGATAAAATCAGGACACTCAGGTACCCACATTTCCGCTCCCAGCCCGCCTTTAAAGAGCTATCAGCTGCTCTCAGATAAAGGAAGATCTACTGCTTTTAGGTAAGGGCACTAACAACATAATAATTAACATATAATTATACGTATAATATACATTTGGAAGGCAGACATTAACCACATTTATTTAAAGTATGAAATCTGAAATCCGTCTAAAGCAAGAGGGAACCCATGCTATGTTTTTAAATGTGACAGGGCATTAAGAGATGGAATTCATCACAGTCTAGGTCACTGCGCTGTCAGGCAAGTCCTTCAAACCTTCGTACCTGATCTTGCCATGCCCTACGGTGTGCTGTTATCATCATCTGTTGAAGAAGCAGGAACAGGTTAAGTGACTTGCCCAGGGTCATGCGTAGCCTGTAATTCTGGGCTCCACAGCACTGACTCCAGGGGTTGACTCTGAGAGGCTCTGCTCTCCAGCCTCCTGTGTCATAATCTGCATCCCGCCTGGTAAACGCCTCTGAGTTACTGTCCCATCCCCCACCTTGGCTTGCTGCGTATCCAATTCCAATTTCCTGGTTGCCCCCCCCCCCCCCCGGCTTAGGCTCTGCCACTTTGGACTGTTTCAGTGATTAAATCTGGAAAGAAGCAATTCTGCCTCTAGGAGCACAGCCCAATCTGAAGCAGCACCCACTGGCCACCCAACAGCCAGGGGTGTGTGAATGTGTGTGTGTGTGTGTGTGTGTGTGTGTGTGTGCAGAAACTTCTTAATACATTGCTGAGCTTATGGGATGTAAGGAAACACTCCAAGGGCCTCGTCTCAAATAAAAACAAAGGGGGTGGAGTGGACCTTCATTTGAAATCTGAACAACTTTGGAATCAATTCCACAGCAAAACAGGAATTGGAGATGCTGCTGGCTGGGGGAAGAGCGTTCAGCAGAAAAGGTGCCAGGACAGAGAGCCAGAGGGTGAACACGCCTATCCACGCTCCGTTCTCAACATAGCGGCCAGAGAGATCCTGTTAAGACGTAAGTCAGATCACCTGGTCTGTGCATATCGTCCACAACAAAATCTAAAGTCTTTCTGTCGCCTACAAGACCGTGTATTACCTCGTTCCCTGAAACCCCACCCTCTCGGGCTGCAGCTGCCCAGGAAGCCGTGCTCTCAGATCCCAGGCTTCAATGCTCTAGTGGTTTCCAAAGGCACTGCAGCTAGGGGCTCTTAGCTGATAGCGGTCCTATCAACAGCTTCTCTCTTGTAGAGGGTCTGAGTGGCCCACTGCATGGCTGCTGGAAGAGCAGATATTTTACTAACTGTTCTTTTAGCCGTCGTACATATTTTCTAGTTTATTCTCCCATAAATTCCATTTAATTGGGATGAAAGATTTTTTAAAGATTATAAACAATATAAATTATTAACCATTTTTGAGAAGTTAGTTTGCATCTTTCTCTCATATTCACGTTAACACACCTCAGGGTAACATTATGTTGACTAAGAGAGGTGATTAAGAGGAGAAATTAAGAGTGAAAAGAGAGCCTTTTGCGTTTGCCCACATGTTTATGAATTCCAGCACTCTTCATTCCTTCCAGATGATTTGAGTTTCCAGATTTGGTGCCGTTTCTACTCAGCCTGAGAAACTTGGGCTCTTCTTTAATCTTAAAATGTTTTGTTTTGCCTTCATTTTGTTTTGAAATTAATAGACTTGATTTTTTAGAGGAGTTTTAGGTTTACAGAAGAGTTGAGCAGAAAGTACAGGAAGTTCCCATAAACCCCTCCTCCCTCGCCTCAGGGTCTCCTGTTAGTAACATCTTACAGTCCTTCAACATGGCCGTTTCGTCGATGAGCCAGTGTTGATCCGGGGTTGTTAACTAGAGTCTGTAGTTTCCATTAGGTTCACTGTGTTGTGCATTCTGCGCGTTTTGACAATTGTGTAACGACACGTGTACAACATCGTAGCGTCGTACAGGATAGATGCACTGCCCTAAAAATATCCTGGGTTCTACCTATTCATCCGGCTCTCCATCCCCCTGAAGCCATGACAACCCTGAAATCTCTATAGTTGTGCCTTCTCCAGAATGTCATCCTGGAATCATACAGTATGGTGGTTAATTTTCTGTATCAACTTGCCTGGGCCACGGGGTGCCCAGATACTTGGTTAAATGTTATTCCGGGTACGTGTATGAGGATGTTTCTGGATGAGATTAGCATGTATATCGGAGACGGAGTAAAGCAGACCGCCCTCCCGAACGTGAGTGGTCTCATCCAGTCTGTTGCAGGTCTGAATGCAACCAAAAGGCTGAGCGAGGGTCCTACTGTCTTGGAGCTGGGACATTGGTCTTCTCCTGCCTTTGGACTTGGGCTCTAACTGAAACTCAATTATCATCTCTCCTGGATCTCCAGTTGGCTGACTGCAGATCTTGGAACCTATTAGCCTCCATAATTGTGTGAGCCATAATTCCTTTTAATTAATCTCTTTATCTATCATCTATCTGTCTTTCTATTATCTATCTATCATCTATCTATCATCTATCTATCTATCTATCTATCTATCTATCTATCTATCTATCTACCTATCTTTCCTATTGATTCCTTTTCTCTAGAGAACCCTGAATACTAGATACAGTATACAGCCTTTTCAGAGTGCCCTCTTGCACTTAGCAATATGCATTCAAGGTGTGTCTGTGTCTTTTCACGACATCCTAGCTCGTTTCTTTTTATCACTGAATAATATGCCAACATCTGGATTTATCACAGTTGTGCCATTCACCTACTGAAGATCTTCTCAGTGGCTTTTAAGGTTTGACATAATTGTGAATAAAGCTGCTATAAATATCTGTGTGCAGGTTTTTGTGTGGGCATAATTTTCACTCTTTTGGGTAGATACCAAGGACTGAAACTGCTGGATACATAGCAAGAGTGTTTAGTTTTATAAGAAGTTGCCGAACTGTCTTCCAACGTGGCTGTGCCATTTTGCTTTCCCATAGCAGTGACCACCTCCATTTTTGAAAGGTGTTCTGTTGTTTATAGAATTCTGGGCTGACAATGATTTTTCTCTGTGTGGAAGGATGGCATCCCCTGCCTTCTGTCTCCATTGCTTCTGCTCAGAAGTCAGCAGTGATCATATCGTTGTTTCTCTGGGTGATTTCAAAATGTTTTCTTTATCTTGGGTTTTTAGTAGTTTGGCTATGTGCCTAGATATGGGTTTCTTTTTATTTATCTTGCCTAGAGAAATTTCCCCTGCAATTAAATGATAAGAATGTTTTGAAATCATGTCAATTATTTTTAGATAAATGAATTCCTATAAAGCATTTAGAAGCATGCTTTTCACTTAGTACCAGCTATTATTATTAAAGACATGTTTCCACATTACCTGTGAAAAATATGCAAAAATAGTTACTTAATTTACATATTTAAAACTGTAACTAGGTATTATTTATTATGTCATTATTTTTTAAGAAAACATTGTTCCTCATACATGGAGCAAAGGTAAACTACAGCCACGCATTACGTGTAGTTATTACAAATTCCAAAATTATATGAATATCAACTGATATGGATTTTTCTGTGCACCAGTTCCCCAAGGAGAGAGATACAAATGTTGTGGTTTTGTAAGACTTTAGACCGACAGTCTTGTAAAAGGGCACAAGCAGAAAGGGTTAAACGTAAAACTGCTTCTGCCCAAGCAAAGGGGTCTCACACTCTTTGAAATAGAAAATGCAGTGACTTTCTGTGATTTGTAGGTAGTAGGAGGCACTGTGAGGAAGGGCACGTGTTGGTGGAGTTTCTTGGAAGAATGGCCTTCCTGATGGCTCCTCCTAGAATCATGTTCTTTTCTCCAAGATAATGGTGTATTTCAAGAGAATAATAACTAATTTACATACGGTCTTTGGATCCTCATAAAAATTAATAGGCTCATCGTCTCCGTTTTATTTGTAGATCAGGCAGCTAAGCAGCTTTTCTAGGGCCAACACACCCAGTTAGGGGCTCACCTGGGCACTGAAACCAGACCTTTCAATGCCAAACCCCATACAGTTGAACATCCCATCATGATTCCATTGCAAATACAGACTAATTAAATAGCCCCTCACAGGGTGAAATGAATCCACAGTAACTAAATCCAAACACTGGAATTCAGCGGGTTGCTTCAGGCGAAGTCTGAAGTACTGCGGGGAGCTCTAGAGAGGCAGGAAAGGGGACCGTGTTTGTAATCCGAGCTGCTTCCCAATAACGCAGAGGGATTGGGTAACAAGCCCCACACCCACAGCTTAGAAGAGATGGTGCAAAATTTACAACAGGTCTGGCTGACTCCAGATTCCGCTCTCCTAATGACCCTGGGAATTTAGAATCATGTGTAAAGAGCCCTGGGCAACAGGCACAGAACAGAACAAGGCTGTAAATCCAGGAGCAGGTACAAGAAGATGGAAAAGGAGCCCTAGGAGGCCGGCGAGGGAGACACTGGGTACAGGGAAGCAGCATCAACACACTGACCTCTCCACTCCTGACACGGCTTCTAGTTGGGTGAAGCAGGTAATAAAAAAGTCATTTCAGATCCGAAAGTGCTAAAACGTCTTCAGTAAAGATGTTTCTAAGTTTGCCCAGAGGGTGACTGTTATTCTCAAAAGCACTGTTTTTATTTAAATGCGCTGTGAAATCCCAGGTCAGATTTTATCTGAAGCAGTATGAACATTTAATATTTGTATGTTCCTTTTACAGTTTCCAAAGAGGCTTTGCACACATAGCATCATTTTTCCCCAAAAGTTCCGTGAATAGCCTACTGAGGTTTCACATTTTTTTCCGAAGAAAAAACTAATCCTCTCAGTGGGGCACAAGGTCGGTGGAAGAAGCAGGAGCCAGGCGTTACGCAGACTTGGGGGCACATCCTGGCATAGCCCGGCAGTTCCTAGTGTGTGACACCAGGCGAGTTCCTGACTTTTCTGAACCTTGATTTTCCGTGTGCAAAATAGGGGTTATAGTTCCTAGATTGCGGTGTGTTTTGTTAGTATCATGTAAGATAACATGCATGTGTAAAGCCTCAACCCCGCCTGAAACAAAGCAGGGCTCAAAAGATAGCAGATCTTGTTTTACTTTGTCAGGGTTCTTGGCTTCAAGTGACCGCATTCTGCCCCACGTCATGTATTTATTATCTTAACCAACCTGCAGGGACAGCGGGGATGCAGTTAAGCCTGAAGCACGACAATGAGAAGCATGAGAGCAGCTGGGGTATCACGCCATCTTTTCTCCCAGCTCTTCTCTAGCTATCTTTTTCATTCTTTCTTACTACAGATGGTTTCTTTTCATGGTGGCAGATGTGGCCTCTGATGGCTACCAGGCTCTATAGCCTCCACCATTGAATAGAATTAGAACTTAACTCTTTAGGTCCTGATCTAGGGCTGAATGCCCCCTTCTTCCACCCTCCATCCCACTCACCTGTAGCCAAAGGGCCAGCCTCATGGAAGAACATGGCATCCGTGATGGAGGGGGGTCAGAATGGGGGCCAAGTGCCCAGAAGAAGGGGGTGATGGCAAAATCACCTCATAGAGGTTCACTAAACAATCACAGTTTCCCAAGGTCCCAGACCTAGTGTCGGAGGTCGAACTCACACCCAACTCCAAGTCACCTGTTTTCTGCTGTAGGAGAGCTGAGGAAAGCTACCAGCCATCTGGCTCCTGGGCGGTGTACAGACAGGGACAGGTCTCCTCCATGTGGCTCCCTGAATATCTTCTTGACTGCATGGGGGAAGGAGAGTTTCCTGCCTGGTGAATGCAGGGGCTTGACATCACACAAAAACAATGAAATCCACACCCCCAGCACCATTGCTAAGACAAGCACTTGTCTGGGATCCGCTTTGCTGCAGTTATCTGTTCAGGGTGGGGCTTCAGAGGCAGTGGTGGAGACGAGGACTGGAAGCTGGGACATTTGGGGCACAGGAGCAAGGGCTCAGCCCACAGCATGGGGCCGCTCTGCCCCAGAACCGTGTTCTCTATAGGGGATATCTTTAATAACTCTACTTCTCCTTCAGGATGAAATGTTCATGTATTTGGGAGTCAGGACTCCTCTTATAATTGCCGCTGCCTTAGAGTTCTTGAAGGAACTCACAAAAAGACAAAGGCCAATTTGGTATGCCGTCCTTTTGGAGGTTTTATTTTTGGCCAACCAGAGGACCATGACCGTGAATTATCGAAACTGCACCCAAATCTGTCGCAAAGGTAGACAGTTTTAGCCCAAACTTAGAGCTTAAGGAAACCCTCCTCAAACCTGTTACACAATGCTATTCGGAGCCCACTCCCAACAACCATCATACAGCCCTTGTACCTCAGAGGGGACGAAGGGAAAACTAAGGAGGGATGGCTTGCGGTTGCAACCCTCAGTCTTCGTTCTAGGCAATGCTAGGATGCTTGGCTTCCAGCACCAGTGCCCATAAACCCAAGCTCAGCCACTTGGCCCTTGGGTTCTCCCCCCACATTCAGCAACACAAGATGTGAATAATCCTATATGTTAACCAGGGAGAGGGAAAAGCCTGACGGGCAGTCGGGGAGTTCAGGCTGTTTCTGGGTGACTCATAATGACCTAGAGCACCACTCACTACCGAGTCTGAGAGCACCCACAGCTGCAGACCTTCGGGGCTCACTGAAGACCCCAGTATGGTGTCTTCTTCCGAGATAGCAAGTTCAAGAATTTTACCTGGATACAAATGGGGCCCGAGCTCACTGCTTTGCCTTTGCTATTATACAATTTGGGAGATATTAAAAACAGGCATTAAGTGAAAACCCATGTGTGTCTTATTTTGTGCCTGGGTAGCGCAGTTGTTAAGCATCTGCCTTCGGCTCAGGGCGTGATCCCGGCGTTCGGGGATCGAGTCCCACATCGGGCTCCTCCGCTGAGAGCCTGCTTCTTCCTCTCCCACTCCCCCTGCTTGTGTTCCCTCTCTCGCTGGCTGTCTCTCTGTCACATAAATAAATAAAATCGGAAAAAAAAAAAAAGCATCACAATAGATCTCGAGTGACTTCTGTGACATCTTTATTTTACCTATAGTTCCGTAAATGACGCTCCGCCGCGTGGTGACTCAGCTTTGAGCAGTGCTGGTAGGTGGTAGGTGTTGAGTTCATACGAGCTGATTGCTTGATGCGTGCAAGGATTGATAATGCCTTCCCCTGAATCAGGTAAGTGGGGCGTACATCTCGGACGACAATATCACGGCTCCTTGGAAAGTCTTAATTGGACCTAAGGTTTTTGATACAATTCACTCGCTTTTAAAATTCTCTCCACATCATACTTGCAATTCTGGAGCTGATAGGTTTTGTGGGTCCAAAGAGAAGGGAAGTAGAACCTTAATAAAATAGCATTCATCGCCATAACCGATCGACCTTTACTGTTAACTCTGAATTTACTTTAGCGTTGCGGTTTTTCACTTGGGGATTTACTGGAGTTCCATATTAAACCTGAGGCTTTGGACACAGTCCCACAGGAATGTCTACTTGGGTGCACCATTCTCTGCTCCTCAGGGTGCCACAAGCCACAAAAGCACACCACGGAAGGCATTCCAGGCGTTCTGCCTCGTATACACACGTGTCCCCATAACCTGAATTTCTAAAAGAAACAAGTAAGCAAACAAGTTAGGGCATTGGCATCATTCTGCCAAAAAAAAAAAAAAATAAGCATTCTACAGGAAATAGTAGTCCATGGTCACAGACTGTTCCAGAGGTTTTAGAAGATACCTGGGAACTGAGAGCGAAGTTGAGTCCAGGCTGGCAGGGCGTCTGGCTGCGCACAATGCCGATGAAAACTTACACCCTGGTGTGTGGTGCCCACAGCTAGCGTCGTGGGCTCCAGCGGAAGTCAGCCCTGGTTTACACTCTCGGCTCTGACCTTCAGGTTATGTGACTTTGAGCCACCATCACTTTCTGAGGCTGTATCTCCTTGCCCATAAACTGGGAACAGCAACAGGACGCCCTGGGCAGGGTCTCTGCAAGAACTGGATGAGTACAGCATACCGAGCGGGGGCACAGATGAGGCCTAGCGAGTGCTCACAGACGGCGACCATCCCTGTCCTTCCAGAGAAGCTCCTGGCTGGCTTGTGTTTTGGCCATGGCTAACTGACTTTGAGAGCCTGCCAAGGGCTTTATTCTTCAGTGCTTTCTTTTTCTCTCCTGAATCCCACCCAAAGGACACAGGAAGGAGGGGGGGGAATAGACGTGAAAAGAACTCGTTGCATTTGAGCAGGCTCTGTGGAGAACATAAGACAACCAGTGCCTTGTTAACGGCTGAAGTATGTTTTTCCCTGATTAGAAGGCTTAGGCGTAAATTCTACCTGGATGGTTTCTTACTGTGCTCAGGGGACCATCTTCTTCAAGGAGACGTGTTGGTGAAAGCAGCATATGGCAATTCACTTTCTTCTCAGCTCTTGGGAATGCAAGAAACAGATTTCTTCCTGGAAAATTTCCAGTGTAGTGCTTGGAATTCCTTAAACAAACAAGGAGTGGTGGGGGGTGTGTGCACGTGTGTGCAGGGGTGTGTGTGTCCTGTTTATGTAACCTATCTCATCCTTGAAAATCAGTATGAAATTGTATCAGCCTACTTTTTAACCTGCTTGTTTAAACCAATTTACTCTTTATTGCAGGCGTTTCCAAGAAGTGAAATATGTCGCAGAGCATTTTTGACACATCTGTCTCACGTCACTATGCAACTTCCACAAAGGAAAAAGTACTCTTTGCAATAACAGATGTATTTCTATATACTAAATATTACAGAGAGGTATTCTTGGGAAGATCTGCATAAGTTGTTTTCCCTTTGGGGCGTGCATCTGCTGAGCCGACTGCTATGTATAGCATTTCCTAAGAGACCATGGTAATTAGAACAATAGACATTATCTTCTTACCAGTTATAATGAGAAGTATGTAAACTTCTTTATTCCAATGAGATTTAGTAAATGAAAACTCATGCTTCCATTTGTATGATTCCTCACCTGGCGCAGAAGAGGGAAGTCACTCGAAGTAGAAAGATATTAAACATAGGGAAGTAGGTCCAAATGCAACGGTTGGAAGGAGCTGATTCTATCTGGGTCTTCAAGGACATGGCAGAACAGAGTGTGACTGTCCCATGAGAGGGGACGCTACCTCTGAGGTCACCCCTGGCCCTGTGCAGGTGGTAAGAGACTGCCGTTTTCCCACTGCTTCCCGACAATTATGCAGCGGGAGAACGGGCACCTCAATTTGATCCCGGGAGCAGGGAGCCAGAAGACAAAACTAGAGCTGTCTCCATAACTTCTCAGCACTCAGGAGACAGGAACGTGTACAGGGGACACCACTGAGGGAAGGCCTCCACTGCCGTGACTGACATGCCAGCAGAAAGGGCCAATAGTTGCAAATGATGGTCCCGCCCAAACCTACCTTGTACATCTCATGAATGCATCTAATTGGGAACCTAATTCATATTCAGAACCCTTGTTGCAAGGGAGACGAGAGAGGGCACATTTTAGCTGTTTAATTGCTCTAACTTGTGCGAGTGTGGCATGGAGATAAAATGAATTAATTCAGAGTCTCTGGCACTCCATTTGCATAACAGGTGAATCACAGCTAGTTCTCCCCACCCGCCCTGCACTGCGCACGTACCTTCCGCAGAGCGTTTGTATTCTGACATGCTTATTTATGTCTGTCTTTCAAGCGTGGCGTGCATAGTCCTTGAAAAAGTTACTCTTGTCTCTAATAACCTGGCACATAGTACAGACCCAACAAGTGTTTGTTAAATGAGTTACATGAGTAAACGAATTCTCTTCTTCACTAGACTTTAGGTTCAAGGCGGGAACTGTGTCTTACTCGCTTTGGTATAACCAGCTCCCAGCACTGGACCTGGTCTATATTTGAGAAGAAAAGAAAGCGACTTAAATTGATATAAAATGGATGCTGTATTATTCTTATATCCAATTGTGATGACATTATCACTCTTTTACACAAGATTACCATGTATTTGAACAGAATCCACTTTAAATCTCATTTTATGCTCCCGCCACCATTTGCTCATTTGTAATTGGCGCTTCTATATTCCAAACATATTTCAAAAAGCTTTTCATGTATTAATTTATTTAACTTCACTCTGGGAGGTAGGGACTGTTATTGACCACAAAAATCCCTTAGGTATAATCACTGGAAAACCAAACACGGGTAACTCTTGAACAGCATGTGTTTGAACTGTGTGGGTCCACTTACATGCAGATCTTTTTTCGATAAATACAGTATGGTCCTGTAAATGTATTTTCTCCTCCTTTTGGTTTTCTTAACATTTTCTTTTCTCTAGCTTACTTTATTGTAAGAATACAGTTGTAATATATAAAACACAAAATACGTGTTATTTCTGTTATTAATACGGCTTCTAGTCAACTGTGGTCTATCGTTGGTTGAGCTTTTGAGGAGTCAAAAGTTAATGCTCAGCTTTTCAGCTGTGGGAGGAGTTGTCCAGGGGTCAACTGTATTCAGCTTCATGAAGTATAAACACCTGTGTAACACCTGCGGGTATCAAGAAATAGACCATTGTGTGCACCCCAGAAGCCCGCCGTCTCCCCCACCCACTGCTCATTCCCATCACTCCCCTAATAGTCATATTTATCACTTCCTTGCTTTTCTTCAAACTTTTATTTCCTTAGTTTGTAGTGATGCAAGTTCAGAGCTCACTAAGTTTGAACTTCATATAAATGAAATAATACCACAGAAATACTTTTGTGTTTTGCTGCCTTATCGTTTTGCTCAGTGTTACGCTTGGGAGAGTTATCCATGTGGTTGTGTGCGGCGCTGGGTCATTCATTGGATTGCATATAGTATCACATTGTTTTAATATTTATGAATAATCTACCCATGCTACCCTCGAATGACCCTTGAATGGTTTCTGTTTTGGCATATTATAAATAATGCTTCTAAGAACATTCTTCTGCATCTTTTCTGGAATCAGTGGTAAGTTGGTAAATATTTGGTGACAACTCTCCTGACCTGGGGCAAGCTCGTGCCCACACGTCACTGTCTGGAGCATATGTGCGTCTATTAGGGTATATACCTAGGAGTAAATTGCTATGTCAAGTGTATATTAAACTCTAGAAGATATCGTCAAGATAACTTTCCAACATCACTGAACCCATTTACCCTCTTCCAACCGTGTGTAACAGAACCATTTACTCCACATCTTTGCAAACAATGGGATATTTCCAGTCATTTTCTTTTTATCATTTCTGGTATCTCATGGTGGTTTTAATTCACATTTTCCTGATGTTAATAAGGTTGACCTCTTATCATATGGTTGCTGGCCACTTGAATACCCTCTTTTGGAAGTTCTTTTCAAATTTCTTGCCAAATTTTCTCTTGGGATATCTGACTTTTCTTATTGATTTGTAATTGTTTATGTGTTCAATGTTTGAGCCCCTTAGTTGGTTATGTATATTACAAATATATTCCCTCACTCAGAGGACTTCCCTTTTCTCTTTTTTTTTAAAAAAAGAAGCACCAGATATTTTTGAAAAAAAAAATCATTTTTGTTGAAGTATTAACATACAGTGTTATATTAGTTTCAAGTAAACAATATAATGATTTGACAATCCTTTATATTACTCCGTGCTCATCATGATAAGTGTACTTTTAATCCCCTTTACCTGTTTCACTCATCCCCCTACCACTGCCCCTCTGACAACCACCAGTTTGTTTTCTGTATTTAAGTCCATTTTTTCTGTTTGTCTCTTTTTTTCTTCATTTGTTTGTTAATGTTTTGTTTCTTAAGTTCTGCAACCCAAGTGTCCATCTGTAGATGAACGGATAAAAAAGAACACACACACACACACACTCACACACACACACACACACAGGAATATTACTCAGCCATAAAAAACAATGCAACAGCATACACAGACTTAGAGAGTATACTGCTAAGTGAAATAAGTCAGACAGAGAAAGACAAATGCCATATGACTTCACTCATATGCAGAATTTAAGAAACAAAACTAACAAACAAAACCCTTCTTTCTTTTAATGATTACTTTCAATTAATAGAAGTACATTCTTCTAATGGATTCAATTATTTTCCCCCTGTCTTTAGTATTTTGTTGGTTTGTTTAAAGAGTATCTTCTTGGGGTACCTGGGTGGCTCAGTTAAGTTCTGTCTCGTGATTTCAGCTCAGGTCCTGATCTTGGCTCAGGTCATGATTTCAGGATCGTGAGATTGAGCCCCCCATTGGGCTCTGTGCTGGGCGTGGAGCCTACTTAGGATTCTCTCTTCTCCTTCTGCTCCCTTCCCCCTTCCCGCTTGTGTTTTCTCTCTCATTCTCTCTCAAAGAAAAAGTGTCTTCTTATCATGAGATTCTGAATTATATTTCTTCCTCTCTCTCTCTCTCTCTCTGTCTCTCTCTCTCTATATATATATATCCTATATTATGCTCCAAAAATGTTTCCAACGCTGGGTCTGGAATTGATTTTCAGAGGGAAGTAGAGGTCTAGCTGAGCACTCTCCCGACCGCTCTGCCTGCCGTATCTGTCATAAATCAAGTACCAATAGATAAGTGACACAATATTTGCATCTTCTGCCCTTTTCTATTATTTTATTTGTTTATCCATGCAACAATAGATTGGCCCACTTTGAATGAATACTGGTATCTAGTGGAACAATTTCTCTCAAACTATTCTTAGTTTATTTTTGCCTCTGTATTTCTCTGTGTACTTACAAATTAGCTGATCTAGAACTGGGAAGAATCCTAATAGTCTTTTTTTTTTTTTTTTACTTCTCTAATTTTGATGTTGAGAAAAACTAAGACACGGAGATATCAGATAACCTTCCAAGGTCATATAGCTAGTTTCCGAAAGTGCTGAAGACTAACCTTCAATTCAATGTCCTCCTTACTACACATAATTAAAAAAAAAAAAGATAATTTTATTTCAAACTTTAACACTAAAACAAACATCTTTCTTGGTATTCCTTCCAGTCTTGAAATTGTACAATGTGGACTGACCTTCTCATGATCAATGAATAATTTTTTTTAAAAGATTTTATTTATTTATTTGACAGAGATAGAGACAGCCAGCGAGAGAGGGAACACAAGCAGGGGGAGTGGGAGAGGAAGAAGGAGGCTCCCAGCGGAGGAGCCTGATGTGGGGCTCAATCCCAGAACGCCGGGATCACGCCCTGAGCCGAAGGCAGACGCTTAACCGCTGTGCCACCCAGGCGCCCCAATGAATAATTTTTTTGGTCACTCAAAAGTATGAGTTTCTTAGTAGCTGGTGATAATGAAGAAGAAATCACCTTGCATCAAAGGTACTATTATGAAGGAGACACATACAAAATGTAACAAATGGCAGTTAGCATGTGAATCTTTTTAATGGTAATAAATCCTACAATATTATTGATTTTGTATAGAAAATATTGTGAAGAGCCAATAGGGAAGTTAGAGCTGGTAAATTGAAATATCTGTAGAGTTCTATGGATTCTCTGCTCTTTCGAATGCGAAAAGGGCTTTCAGTTCTGTTCCTCATGATCTCATGTAACAAATGATACTCGGGAGACAGTGCACGACAACTGGCGTTTACTTCGACTATTGAGAATCAAGTCGTTAGTAGTAGTGGGCGTATCAAATACTGTATTATCTTCATCCAGTGAAAATTCTGTAATTACCTATCAAGCATTCACGTATGCTTTTGTAAAGATAGAAATGCATCTCAGTTTACTTATAAAATGTCAGAACCCGTCATTCTTCAGGGAAAGATGTTAAAGTGAAACTTGAAATCACACTTAATGGCATGAACATAGGGCTATAACGTCTTAATGAGTAGTGGCAGTCATAGGACAATCGAAATATGAATGCCACATAGACTGCGGATTGTCTCTTAGATCTCTTAGAGGCAGAGAATTCTTTGAAGGTAGGGTACCACAGAGTGACGCCAGGTGTCCGCAGCAACTGCTCATAGGAAGATGCTGCCAGAAAGGAGCAGCAGAATTTCAGAATGACATTACAATTAAAACAGAAAAGTGTGTGCAACTGTGTCTTACAAGTACACTATTTTTTTTTTCTTTTCAAAATAACCGTGAGATTTCCAGAGTCCTCTAGGCATGGGCAGTATGTATATTTGCTTGCATGGAGAGCTAGTTTCCTGGAACATAAAATTTCACATTTTTATAAGTGTAACTGGAGACATTCAGTCTCCCCAATGAACCATAGGAACAAGAAACGGTAGGAGGAAAGACTCATAATCTACAGGCAATTTGGCTCATGCTGTACATCTAATCTAAGTGTAATTCCTATCTTTTCTTAATGGAATTTTATTTTGTTACACAAAATCCAGAAAAGCATAAAGTGAAGTTATCAATGTTTACATTCTGGCATACCTTCCAGATTTTTCTATGCATACGTTTGTAATTTTTTTTTAAAGATTTTATTTTATTTATTCAACAGAGAGAGAGACAACCAGCGAGAGAGGGAACACAAGCAGGGGGAGTGGGAGAGGAAGAAGCAGGCTCATAGTGGAGGAGCCTGATGTGGGGCTCGATCCCATAACGCTGGGATCACGCCCTGAGCCGAAAGCAGACGCTTAACCTCTGTGCCACCCAGGCGTCCCAAGTTTGTAATTTTTAAATAACCTTTATTATAGCAAGCAAAGAATTCTGAGGCTTCTTTTTCATTCAAAATCATGTGAGTACCCTTCCATGTCAGTAAATAGTTTTAAGCATAATTTAGTGCCTGAAAAGTAATAATATAATGTGTGCTAGAACCAGCCATGTGCTGGGCATTTTAAATTCTTTTTAAAATGTAACTGTCATAATAACCGTAAGAAGTCGGTATTATTATCCTCACTAGATAGCTGAAGAAATCAAGGTCTAGCTTACGTAATACCTCCAAGTCCACATATCTAGACAGTGAGAGAACCAGACTAGATACCTGGGCACTCAGACTCCAAGAATTCGTGCCCGGAATCGTATCACTCAGCTTTGCCTTTGCGTGTCTAATCCGTCACATATTTAACCCGTCCCTATTGTTAGACCTCTCCGTTGGTCTCCTTCCTGTCTTCTGTTCTTTCCCCCACCTTCCTTCTAAGTTCGTGCGACAAGTTCCGGTCCATGCGCCGCGGGCAGACGTGATCTACGTCTCTGCGTGTTCGCCGCACGTTCTCCACGAGCCGCTTCCCCGCCGCGCACCTGGCGCGCTGCACGAGGCCCCCAGCAGCCCGGGTTCCCGAGTGACTGCGCAGCTCGGCGCGCCCGCTTCCCCTCGATCGGTTCCGAACCTGGAGCTCGAACAACAGGCCAAAACCATCTTTATATTGTCCCTGAGCTATTAGGTTTAAACTAATACCGCATACAGTAGGAAGTAGGCGATATCCGGCAAAAATTATATCCATTTACCTTCCAACTCAGCCATGCAGTTCCTAGGATTCCTCCCCAGGGGCAAAAGAAGAAAAGAAATCACAGAGGCACAAGGCTCTTAATTGTAGAGAAAATGACTGCTGAATATTTTTGAACACACGCACACGAAGAGCATGACTTCATCTTGTGCTTCTGGGGCATTGCTCTGATCGCTACGGAAAAAGGAAGATATTACCCACTGACTTCGGCGTGAGGGCCTGTGATATTTGTGTTTGTCTTCTTGTCTCTGCACCTTCGTGCACGCGTGCTCACATCTCCCCGATTCGGGGGAGGTCAAAGCCGTTCCCGAGGTTCACACACTGATGTTCAGACGACATCAAGGCTAGATGCACATGACGTATCCTGAGCTATCTGTGGGAAACGCAGGCTGTATCATTAGGAACTGGGGAGTGCATGATGATTTGAAGATAAAAGGTGTCAGAGAAGCATTTGTCCAAAGGGCTTTCATGTGAAGGCTCAGTCAGCTGCATGCAAAGGGGATGTGGGGCAAGTTAAAAGGCTTACCTGATGGGTTAATATGCGTAAGAGGAGGAGAGACAGTGGAGGACTATAGGTCTGGGTTGTTAACACAGAGTAAGATCCTTTTAGGTTTTCCATACACAGCGTATAGTATTTTAATTTCCTCAAGGTATTTAGTTTCATTTGCATTTGAGAGAGCACAATTTTGCAGATTTCTTTCCTTTTCCCCCCTTGGGTCAATATTCAGGGCTGGTGCATCCCCCTGAACCTCTTAACAGATAAAGTGCTTTTCATATTTTCTCTCAAGGCCTCACTCAATGAAGCATCTGAGGAAGTGGGAATCTAGAATGACACCCACCTCCTAACAGCGTGTGTGTCTCTGAGCATTTTTCAGCGAACTGTTTTCAGGAGCCGGTCCCACATCAGCGCCCACGCCTCGGCCTTGCACCCCATTCAGAAGGCGACCTGTGGCTGCCGCACAGAATCGGAATGTGGCAGGTGTGATGAGAATGCCTAATGGACCCAGAGCAGCCAGATGCAGTGGAAGGCGGCCCGACAAATCGAAGCATTTCCCAGCCGTGGCAGTGCGGGGGGCAGGTTGTGAGCAGGGAGTCTCTGCCCCACGCAGGTAGTGTGGCTCGGGCATGACCCCAACACGTGGCAAGCTCTCCGCGGCTGAGCCCAGGCCGGGACACTGCTCTGTGCCCCGGCTAGTTATTGCTCCTCTCATCGTGGCCACAGCTGGGAGCCCAGCTGGTAAGCACAGGGCAGTCATCAGGTTGCAGACCGTAAATGGGAGGGTGGCTACCACACATTTGTAATAAACATGCATGTTATTGTAGTAAACACATTATTGTAATAAACATGCATGTAATAAACATGCACGACACACGTGACGATTCAGAGCTAGCCATGGAAAGTGCATCCAGATGGCGATGGATGGAAGAGGGAAAGCGCCACCCGGGAAATGCAATAGGAGGGACAGTCTGTAGAGACTTGCGGCAAGAAAGAGAAGGAATGAGAAGCTTACCCGATGGACACTTGAATCGCCTGGGAGCTGATGCTCTCCCAGCGGGGTTAGAAAGGGTGTCAGGCAAGGCCGTGTCTCTCTGCCCCTGCCATGTTTCTGGCCAATCTCATGATGTGCACATAGGGGAGGAAGCCCCCAGGCTAGCACTGGGTGACCCAGAGGTCCTGGGTCATTCCCAGGTTTGAAGCCCAACCAATGGGAATGTCACCCACAGTGATGGGAAGATGAGAAAGGAGGAGTTGGTAATGAGCATCATTTGGACCTGTCGCTTTCCCCTTCCTGGGGAACATTCCACTAGAGACGCTTGTGAAGTGTGTAGGAAAAAGTCAAGGGTGAGAGACCTGAGCGGGAGCTACTCCCGTGAGAACTGCAGCTACAGGGTGGGTCTCGATCCCAGAGAAGCAACCGTTTTCCCAAAGGAAGAAAGTCTGTGAAGGAAGGAGGTACAGGAGGGAGAGACGATTGGAAGTGGAGAGGGACCAAGTATTCATGGGTGCAGACGTGGCTGGTCTTGGGGGGAGGTTGAGCTTGTGGTCAGCAGAGACGGAGAATCTGGAAGCAAATCTGCTATTTCCCACCAAGCCTCAGTTTCCTCATTGGTCCGATGGATGATGATAATAATAATAGTAATAATACCTACTTCATAGAGTTTGGGGAAGGAAGCTAGGACAATATATGAAAAACACCACAGTGCCTAGAATATAGTGAGCCCTCAATAAATAGCTATCTATTTATTAGAACATAAAAAAATAGAAATAAAAAATAGTAGTTAATGGAGTTCTTTTAAAACCTAGAGGGGAGATTAGATGTGAAAAGGAGGATTCTGGGTAAGGCTAAATCCAGGGTTGAAGATATAGGAATACATTAACAGGTTTTGGAAGGAGCCAAGGAACTTTCATATATACATTCTACGGTTCATCAGATGTATGTGTCTTAAAACCCCTTGAAAACATTCTGTCTTCTATCAAAAGGAGAAATATTTTTCTATGCTTTTTCTATATCCAATTTTCCAACCAGGCTTAACGGGAGAGGCTGGTTTTCTCCCGTTGACAGTCTGCACACTGCACACTTTGCATTCCCGACGACTTCCAGACTACTTTATGATTGACGAGAGGAGTCTTGGGAGAGATACGGTGCAGTAGTCCCAGGAAAATGTTTTTCCACGCACATGGGTGGACCCCGGGTCCTATTCTGTTCTGGACTCTTGTCCTAGGATTATATTCTTCACCCACACGGTGCCCTTGGAATGCACCGCCCACACTTTGGCCCAGATAATGCCCCTTTCTTGCTTTAAGTGGGCTACTTGCTTCTCTGATTGATGGTTATCTGGGGTGTTTGTCACCTACTGGAAAAAAATGTTGGAGCTCACATAAAAAGAAATGAGTTTGAATGCTGGACCTACCATCTATCAGCTTGGTTACATTAATTAAACAAGGAGGTCATTAAATGAGGTGGATTTAGGGGCACCTGGGTGGCTCAGTTGGTTAAGCAGCTGCCTTCAGTTCAGGTCATGATCCCGGAGTCCCGGGATCGAGCCCTGCATTGGGCTCCTTGCTCAGCAAGGACTCTGCTTCTCCCACTACCCCTTCCTCCACCCCCACTCATGCTCTCTCCCTCTCTCAAATAAATAGATAAAATCCTAAAAAAAAAAAACACCGAGGTGGGTTTAATGTCTTAGTAGGCTATGTAAACAAACCAAAGCCTGTCTGTAATGGTTAAGAAGCCCGAAAACAACCAATCATAAATAACCAAGT
This sequence comes from Ursus maritimus, assembly GCF_017311325.1. Classification (NCBI taxonomy): domain Eukaryota; kingdom Metazoa; phylum Chordata; class Mammalia; order Carnivora; family Ursidae; genus Ursus; species Ursus maritimus. The sequence goes on from NW_024424452.1 coordinate 65,070,375, forward strand.
AGGCTTTCCCAAATAAGGCAACCCCTGGAGCTATAGCCAATCAGATCTCTTGCTTTGTTTCTGCCTCTTTTCTTTTCTTTTCTTTTCTTTTCTTTTCTTTTCTTTTCTTTTTTCTTTTCTCTTTTCTTTTCTTTCTTTCTTTCTTTTTTTTAGGGATTTTATTTATTTATTTGCCAGAGAGAGAGTGCGCACAGTACAAGCACAGGGAGCAGCAGGTAGAGGGAGAAGCGAGCGCCCTGCTGAGCAAGGAGCCCGATGCAGGACTCGATCCCAGGATCCTGGGATCATGACCTGAGCCAAAGACAGACACTTCACCGACTAAGCCTCTTTCAAAAAGTCTTTCCCTTGGCTCCTTGTCAGCTGAGCACTCCTAACCACTAACGAATCAACTTATGCCCTCATAAACCTAAACCTTTTAAGCCTCAGTTTGTCTTTTACCAGTTTGATGAAAACTTCCACTTTCCCACTCTAAAACAGGCATAATTCACCAAACTGTGAAAAGAAAATGAGGGTCCATGAAACTCTTTATAAATGGTAATATACAAGTATATGGTGGTATCCTTAAAATTTTTGTCTTTAGTAAGTTAATTCTTTCTTAATCTCTAAGCACTTGGTGCTTCATTAGTTACTGGAAATGGAATCATCTAGCAATCAAGTACAGTATGAAATTCATCGTCAATAGCTACTGTTTCCCAAGGTTATAAAACTGTCTTGTATCCTTGTAGAGCAGCAAGCATCCTTATGGCTAGGATTATGAATAGAAAACTTTCCTCCCAATACACACACATACATTTACCCAACAAACTTTGTTAGACGAGGAGTCAAATCGTATCTGTTCATTCAATAACTGCACTTTGAAAGTTAAAAAAAAAAAAAAGGAGACAGAGAAAGATAACAAGGTCTGAGGTTGTTTTCTTACCAATAACCAGTTCTCTAATTCTTTGACACCAACTGGAAATCCAACAATTCAATTCAATTTGGACACTGTCTTGCCTTCCTAGTGTCAGATCCCGGGAGTTAAAGGGCTCAGTCCCACAACATGTCCCTACTACAGATGCCTCTTGCAATGGGCTGCCCTGGGCACCCACACTTCTGCCCAGCCACCCACTATGACCCCCCCCTCCGATTTCACAATTTTCTAGAATAGCTCATGGAACTCAGGAAAACACTTTACTTGTGATTAACAGTTATTATGAAGGATACAACTCAGGAATAACTCGATGGAAGCAGTAAGTAGGGCAGGGTATGGGATGCAGGGCCCTTGCTTCCATAGCCACTTAGGGCACATGAATTCCCTGGTACCTCCATGTGCTCACCAACCCAGAAGCCCCCAAACCTCATCGTTTAAGGTTTTCATGGATATTTCATGATATAGGCATGCTTATTAAGTCACTGGCATTGGTGACCGAACTCAATCTCCTGCCCTTCTCCCCTCCCTGCAGGTCAGGGGGTACGGCAGAAAGTTCTAACCCTCCAACTGTGGCTTGGTCTTTCTGATGACCAGCCCCCATCCTGAGGCTCTCCTGAGGACCCTGCCAGGAGTCATCTCATTAGCTACAAAAGGCACTCACCCCTCAGGAGATCCAACAGTTTTAGGAGCTCTGTGCCAGAAACCAGGGACATAAAATCAAATATGTATTTCGTGTTACTTCCCACCACACCTACAGCTTCTCTTTCCCGGATACAGAGCCTTCTTGGCTGGGCTGTCTAATTCAGTCTGTTCTTTGAGACTTCATTGTCTGAACAAAAACCAAATATATATTTTTTTATTATAACACACAAGGTTATAAGACTTGTACCAACATTTTGCTCAGAGGGGCATCTTGTTGAGTTTACTACAAGAAGCTAGTCTTCCAGCCTCTTCAGTTCTACAGACGTGGTCCTAATCAAAGAGACTGGCTTCCACACATCATGTTCATGAAGTCTGACATGTACAAACTAGACCAAACACTTATTTGCTTTACAGAAGAAAGGTTTCTTTTTCTGCCATTTGAATGCACATGTCTTCATCCTGATACCATCTTATAAAGTCAGAATACATGGAAGGCTAAAACAGCGATCAAAAGATTGCTGTGTGAGGATAATTAAGCCAAAGAAATGGATAGCCTTAAGGGATATTCTGCCTGCTCGGTGAGACCCAGAGAATCGCCTCTGCTCTGGTACATTTCCCCAGTGACTGGAAAATGCACGTACCCAGAATTTGTTGTCTTTCTTCCTCAGTGGTACTAATAAACACCGCTAGAACAGGCTTCTGCACTGTATTCTTCTATGCTGACCAGCCACACCTGTTCATACACTCTTTCTCCAAACAGGGTAATTCATAATAGGTGTTTCTTATTAAGAAATTACAGTCTTTTTTCTCCTACTATTTCCCTGTGAATTCACCCTACTAACCTTGGAGTTTTGAACTATATATTTGAACACAGTCTCTTGGAATTCCCCTTCAGCGTCTTACCATATCTTCTATTTGTGGGTTTTACCACTTTAAGTCACAATGCCTCTTGCATTTCCAACCTAATAAAAATATACATTGCGTATCGAAGATCTCCCGTGTGCCCATATGCCAGTTAGGCTCGGGTGCCAGGAGCAGAGACTCACACAGATTAGCTCAAGAAAGGGAAAGGGAGGGAGGGAGGAGAGGCAATATTGTAGATAAAGGACAGGAGGGCTACTTGGGAAACTGAGGACGAAAACAAAGTTTGACCTGGTCTCAGGAAAGAGGATACTCTAGGGGGCGAGGTCAGTGGCAAAATGTCATGGATCTTCTATCAAGTATTCTGCTGTAAAGGAACTCAAATACTTCCCAATGTTCCTTCTAGTCTCCTCTTGCTGGCCTCCTAGGCTTCTATTTTGTATATCTTTTCTTGTGATTATAGCTTTGCTTATTCCTAATTTGAGTCTGTCATGTTCCCTCATGGTCTGGACTGTATCTCATTATGTCTCCCGTTCTGTTATTCTACTGCTGACAGTTAATTCCCTGGGTATTTTCCCAATTAAGATCTCCAAAAGCAAGTATTTGATTGGTTCAACTATTCTTTCTTAGTCTTGTTTCTTTTTACACGGAGTTAATTTGTATACCTTGAGTCAGGTGTCTGCTTACAATCCCAGGAGCCACAGCCCACGAGGACATTGCTAGGAGGTGTGTATAACTTGCTTGCTGAAGGTGAATTCATCTACAGGGATGGCGAGGAGAACCGTTTTCCTTAGCAAGGGAGGAACCACCGTCAGCCAATTTATTTAGGTATCTTGCTAAGAAAGTTGCATACATTAGCTCACTTAATCCTCCAACAAACATATGGGGTAGATATTATTATCCTCACTTTGTAGAAAAAGAAATTTAGGCTTAGCAAGATTAAGCCCCAAATCATGCAGCTTGTTAGTAGCAGAAAAAGTACTCCAATAGAGATTATTATGCTTTAAATGTCCCCAAAGCCATAGCTTAACAGGCCAAGTTTTTTTGAGGGTAAAGATCCATATCGTCTAAAAGAGGAGAGACAAGGTGTTCTCACGGCCTTTGAGTGCATACGAATTGTGCATTCTAGAACAAAAGTTAACATTTTCTAAGTGCTTTCTATGTACCAGGTACTAAGTGGATTATCTCCTTGAACATTCATAGTAACTCCATGAAATAGGTGCAATACGATCCCCACTTTAGAGATAAAAACTCATATACAAAAGGAAACAGAGGTTCAGACAAAGAAAGTGACCCATTGTTGATGGCATCTGGGACTCAAATAAAAATTCTAACCCTATGTACTTGTTAGAGGCAATAGTGTTTGAGAGGGACCTCTCAAAGTTTGCCCCTTTTTCACTAAAGGCAGGTCAGTGGTTAACATTTTTTGATTAAGGGAGGGCAATTTGGATTATACATTAGAGATGATTTCATGGCTATAAAAATTGAGCTACACAGAACCACAGGAAGTCCGAAAATCGCTTTCCTATCCATATTCTCTTCCACTCCTTCTCCCTCTATCCAAAAGTCCTGCTCCCCACAAAGGTAGCTAATTATTTTTCTGAAAGGGCTTTAATGTACTCTCATATGTCTCAGCACTGGTTTCTGAAATGTAAGAAGATCCTGCTGGGGCACAGAGTTTGGGAACCAGAAAGAGAGCATGACTTGCACAACAATGATGGTTACTGGAGGGGAGACCTGTGTGAGGCTTTGGTGGAGAGGGGTCGCCAGTCTCTCCCTGTCTGCCAGTCCCATGATTGGTGAGGTTCACCCTGTGTCGTCTGTAGTCTTCACTGGTCATTAACAGGTTGCTTGACAATGACTGAGTATCGAAAGGCAAAGACAAATGACCCAAGTTCTGGAAAAGAGGTATTTCATTCCAGAAAAGCCAGCAGATCATGGCGAAAGGCTACCCTGTCCCGGAAAGGAGAAAGGGAAAGGGTGTGCTGAGTAGCTTCTCCGTCCTCCGGCTCCCCAGCACTTCGCCGTCCCTCTGCCTTAGCTCTTGTCTGGCTGTCCGGGAGCGGGTTGGTCATGTGCACGTCCGTCATCCTCACTGGACTGTGAGCTCCTTACAGCTGGTGTCCATGTGCCTAGGACAGAATAGATGTTCAATGAATATTTGCTGGGGAGAATTTTTAGAATTGTCCCTTGATATATAGGCAGCAAGACCAAGATGTAGAGACTGTTCCTTCCCCGTGGCTGTTCGAAGAGTCAATGTGACTCCAGTCTAGCCTCACAATCCAATCTCATACTTTCCAGTTTTGAGGGACTCTCATCTCTCCCTGAGGAGCTGAGGTCCAAGGCATCAGCATTCCCTAGACCCTTTCCTTCTCCTCGATTTCCTCTCTGTCCAGAGTGTGACAGTAAATTATGAGCAATGTGGGGACAGGTTTCCTGGGTTTCCCCTCTCTATTTCATACAGTTCATATAGGGGTACATCTGGAGGTGGGGAGGTAAAGACGTCTGCCTAGCTACATTTCCTGGGTTTCTTCTAGATCTGAACATGACCTGGGGCAGGAAGGAAAAAGGAATGAAATGAAGCCAGCTGCTGTTCCAATTTTGATTGTTGACTTTAAACCTGCCTTAGGTTTCACTTCCTCTTCCAGTTCTCCCCATCTCCGTTCTTCAGTCTTGCCCATCTCTAAAACACAATGAGGCAGGGGTCAAAGAGAAGGTGGGCATGGTTGGGGCCAACGTGGGCAGAGTTCCAGAAGGCATTGTGTTTCTAGTATGAAGAGCAACAGGGGAGGCTGTTTAGTCTACTAACCTCATTTTACAAATAAGAGCTAAAGCTCAGGGAGTTCAAATGACCTGCCCAAGGTCATTCTCATGGAGAGAATGGGTGGCCAGGAAGGAAATGAATCCATTGTCTTTCATTCTCAGTTCAGTCCCTTAATGCTCTGGTACACTTACTGAGGAAAGTAAAATAAGCAGTAAACACCAGTTTTATTGCCATTTCAAGCTACACCACAGAGCTTCAGACAAACAGAGGTTAGTAATACTACACTTGAATAAAGACAATATTCCTTGTGCTTCTGGAGTTTTAGAAAAGACCAAGGTTTATTTGCCGTAATTCTTTTTTGGCATTTTACTTCTCAGTATCTCAAAGAGCAGAACACAGCAGGATTAGTTTCCTTGCATGTTAGGAATGGCTTCAGCTTTCATACACAGAGTTAATTGGTCAGTGTTTTATTCCTGAGGTTTTACTGTGCCATTGTTTCCATTTTATAGCTTTTCACACGTTGGGCTCGATCACGTTGGTAATCAGTGTTCCCCATGACTTTGTAGAGTTATCTGCATACCCTTCAGCTGCACGCTCCGAAAGGACTTTAGTTATTCAACATTTAAGCAATGGACAGTTGAGGAGTAAAACCAAATCTCAAACCATGAATGACATCACCCAGTGTCATCTAGCAAAGTTCGTAGCCATAGGGGACGAATAAAGCTTTCATAAGGTACGTTAACTCTGATGACTTAGGTGGGCATTTTATCCACAGCTACTTAGAGCATTTAGCTGCAGCAGATAGAATGCTAAAGGTATTTTCAGACTTTCGGGATTTTAAATTGAGAAAAACTTACCTAGAAATTAAATATTAAATGCAGAATTCAAACGGCTTTATCACTCTCTTCCCGTGTTCCAAAGTTTGCTCCTGAACCGAGAGTTGCTCAGAAAGTAATTTTCAAATTGAGTCTTAGAGTTTGTATGCATGGACCTCAGGACTGGGAGGTAGTAGGGGAATGGGAGTAAGAGGGGGCTCAACGAACAGGGCTTCTGAGCTCCAAACTGGGTTTCAATCAGATAAGCTATGGCTGGTTTTTTTCTCCCTTCCCTCCCTCCCTCCCTCTTTCCTTCCCTTCCTTTCCTTCCTTCCTCCCTCTTTCCCACCCTCCTACATTCCTTCCTGTATTTTTCTAAATTTCTGACTAAGATAGCTTTTGAATAAAGGGAGATGATTTTTAAAAATAGAGTTTAAATATAGTACAGAGACATGGGAGATTGTATATCCAGTATTTTACAGTCAGAGTCATTGAAATATAATTTACGGACAATAAATCACATAATTGTCAGTGTACAGTCTAATGAGCTTTGACAAATGTATACAATTGTCTAACTACCACCACAATCGAGATATAAAACACTTCCATCACCCCCAAGAGGTTCCTTAAAACCAATACTCTCCTGCTGCCCCAGGCGAATACTCTTCTGCCTTCTGTTGTGATGATTTGGCTTTTGCGAGAATGTCATAAAAATGGAATCGACTTGTAGACTTTGAGACTGGCTTCTCTCACTTCTTTTACTAGCCCCGTATGCTTTTGAATGCTTTCCTGTCGTTGTGTATATTCGCAGTTCACTCCTTTTTACTGCTGAGTACTGTTCCATTGCATGGGTATACTGCAGTATTTTTCCATTAAGTAAGTGAATTTTTTGTGCCGTTTCTAAAGTTTAAATTCAAATTTCTACAATTATTCTAACATTTACTTCTAAATTTCTGTTTAATTTGTTTCTGTTGAATAAATCCTTTTTGTATGAAAGGAAAGTTAGGTTCTTTCCACTTTCTTGGTCTACTCCAAATAAAGCTATTCTGAACATTCCCATGTATACCTTTGTGGGGACATATGTTTTCATTTCTTTGGGATAAATAACTAGGAGTAGAATTGCTGGGTCATATGGTAAATGCATATTTAACTTTTTAAGACATTGCTTAACTATTTTCCAGAATGGCTGTTTGTATCTCGTTGTAGTTTTAATCTGCATTTCCATGCTGATTAATGATGTTGAACACCTGTCCATGTGCTTATTTGCTTTTGGGAAGTGTCTATTGATACATTTGGCCCATTTTTAGTTGGATTATTCAAATTACTCTTATTGACTTGTAAGAGTTGTCAGATATATTGAGAATATTTTCAGTCCTTCCCGAGCTTGCTTCTTCGTTTTTTAATAGTACCTTTTGAAGACAAGGAATTTCAGAATGTTATGAAGTTCAAGGTGTCATTTTGTTTCTTTTATAGTTCATACTTTTCGTGTCCTCTCCAAGAAAATGTTACTTAACGTAAAGTCACAAAACCTTTGTTTTCTTCCAGATGCTTTTAGTTTTAGTTTATACATATACATCTGTGATCCATTTTTAGTTTAATTTTTCTGCATAGTATCAAGAAAGAGTTGAGGTTCTCTCTCTCTTTTTTTCCATAGATAGTATCCAAATTTTCCAACACTATTTTTTGAAAAACGATCCTTTCCCTATTGAATTATGTTGGCATCTTTGTCCAGAATCACTTGACTTTATATGAGGGTGTATGTTTTGATTTTCTAATGTTCTTTTGGTCTATGTGTTGATCATTACACCATGCCACACAAAACTTTGATTGTGGCTTTGGACTGTCATTTTATAGTGAGCCTTGAAAATGGGTATTGTATGTATGCAACTTTGGTCTTCTTTGGAAAATAGTTTGGCTGTTATAGGTCTTTTTCAAATCCATACACATTTCAGAATCAACTGAGCAATTACTATAAAAATGCCTGCTGAGATTTTTGTTGTGATTACTTTGAATCTATAGGCCAATTTGGAGAGAATTGGTATCTTAGCATCATTAAGTCTTCTTACCCATAAACATGTTATATCTATTTCCTTTAATTTGTCTTAGCAAAGTTTTGTCGTTTTCACTACGCAGGTCTTACACACGTTTTTGTTAAGTTTTTTACCCGAAGTATTTTATGGGTATTTTTTTTAAAGTTACTGTAGATGATATTTTTAAAATTTCAACTTTCAAATGTTTATAATTACTACATAGAAACATTTCGTTTTGTTTGAGGACTTTGTATCCTGGAACCTTGCTAAAGTCACATATTTGTTCTGATAGTTTTTAGGTAAATTCCCCAGCATTTCACATGTATATGCTTTTGTCATCTGCAAATAAACACAGAGGTTTTTTTCTTTCTAGTATCAATTCCTTTTTTTTTTTTCTTGCTTTGTTGCAGTAGCTAATTCGTCCATCCATTATAGAACAGAGATAGAGAGAATGGAAGTCCTTGTCCTGTTCCTGATCTTAGGGGTAAAGTATTCATTCACTTGTTCACCATGAGCTATGCTGTTGAGTTTTTCATAGATGCTCACTATCAGCTTGAGGAAGTTTTCATCTATTCCTACTTTGCAGAGAGGTTTTATCATGAATAAGAATTGAATTTTATTAAATCCTTTTTCTGATAATGTGTGTTTTTCTTTTATTCTGTTGACAAACTAAATTACAATGATTTCTTTGTATGTTAAGCCAACCATGCATTCCTAGAAATTATCCCTTTGATCATAATGTATTAAGTTTCATATATATATATATTCTACATGCTACAATTTTGTTAATGATTTTTGTATGCACTTTCATGAGGGATGTTGATCTGTAGTTTCTGTTTTCTGGAATAATTTATGTTAAGTTGGTATTTTATCTACTGTAAATATTTGATATAATTCACCATTAAAACCAGTTGGGCCTGAAGTGTCCTATGTGGAAATATTTTTCATTAATAATTCAATTTCAGAGGTGCCAGAGGGGCTCAGTCAGTTAAGCATCTGCCTTTGGCTCAGGTCATGTTCCCAGGGTCCTGGGATGGAGTTCCGGGTCAGGCTCCTTGCTCAGCGGGGAGTCTGCTTATCTCTCTCTCTCTGCCCCTCCTGCCCCCCACTGCTCATGATGTCTCTCTCACAAATAAATAAACAAAATCTGTAAAAAAATAAAAATAAATAAAAATTCAACTTCAAAATGTGTAGGGCTATTCAGGGTATCTATTTCTTTTTGAGTGAGCTTTGGTATTTGTTTCATGTAAGGTATCAAAGTAATCATAATAAAGTTATTTATAATATTTCTTTATTATCCGTTTTATATCTTTGGATGAGCATTTGTAAATCCTGGCCAAAATTTATTTGGTCACTCTTCCCTTCATTCAGCACATGCTTCATTCATGCAGAGTACTGAACGATAGGGTACAGAACTACCTTTCTCATCATTGAATCCCCCAATAACTCCAATTCTTTGCCAATGAAAAATATTTGTCCATAGGTCAAGCCTTTTAGGAGGAGGAGAAAACCAGGCTGTAAGAAGTCCTGAACTCCTTACCACTGGGGATAGGCCCATAAGGAGCTGGCATGTGGGAGAGGCTAGACATTGGTGGAACCACATACAGTGCAATGGTTGGTGGTAAGGAGGGAGAGCCTAATCCCGGTTGGCCACGTCAGTGAAAGTTTCCAGATAGCCAACGATACTACAACCAGATGGGCCTGTTCATGAATTTATAGAATCTTTTGTTCAGAAGTCTTTAGACAGAGACTGACATGTAGAAGGGGCAGGAAAGATCCAGGTAAGGTGTCAGGATCCCAGTCAAGTGGGTTTGGATGAAGGAAGGGAAACTGAATCCAGCATGGAACTACTCACAAGTTAGATACCCAGGGCTCATCATATATACCAGCCTCCAAGGCTCATTTCAGGTGTTACAGTCCCATTTACTTCTCAATATCTTCTATTAATCTACTTTGATGGCAGAAATAGAATTAAGTATAAATCCAAGCCATCCCCTAGTATGTGAAAAACTTTACCAATGCAAGAGATCGCCCTGACTCACTTTGGTCTTTCCTACCTCCTAGCTTCTCTTGAATTTTTGTTTAAGTCATTTGTCTAGCACTTCATGTTTGCTGTTCCCTATGCTGTTGGCTCTTTATATATGTTCTGTCTCTTCAGAGAGATTGCGAACCTGGTTTGTGTCAAGAAACCATAGAATTTCCAATCTTGATAGCTGCACAGTATTCTGAACTCTTTATTCTTACCTATTTGGTTTTTTTCACCCTTCCTTTTTCTACCATCCTAGAAGGTAGGAGAAGACACATAACCTTGAGAAGAACCATCGTTGTTAAAGCTGGAATGCAGAAGTGAATTCAAAGTTATTGTTCCATTCTTTCCAATCTCCCGAATTGATTCTTGAGTTTCAAAATGGAAGATTCTGAATGGATCGTGAAACAGAGTTTTAGCCATAATCATTGTATGGGATAAGGAGATGGTGATGGAGGAGGTTGGAGGGGGCAGATGTAGGAGAATTTGATCTGTAAGAACCACATAGAGAGAAATGAAGACACTATCAAGCATTAGTTGAGCACCACGAAGGGCGGACTCTGGCAATAGAAAAGTGATGTGACTGCCTGAGGTCCATTCATTGCCATTGGATGAGCCTCCCCCCGACACCACCCATTATGAGGGGTTACTTTTTTTTTTTTTAAGATTTTATTTATTTATTTGAGAGAGAGAGAGACAGCGAGAGAGGGAAAACAAGCAAGGGGAGTGGGAGAGGGAGAAGCAGGCTTCCTGCCAAGCAGGGAGCCCGATGCAGGACTCGATCCCACGACCCTGGGACCATGACCTGAGCCACAGGCAGACGCTTAATGGCTGAGCCCCCCAAGGGGTTACTTCTTGATCCCACCAGGTGAGTACTTTTCACCAGTGGCGATCTGGGCATGGCTAGGAATTGGCCAGCCATGCCCTGAATGTTGCTGAGCCCCATCCAAACACTCCCTTGTTGCTTCCTCTCAGTAGCCCGGAATACCTATAAATTACCCCCCAAAGGAGTATGGTGTCCTGAGGAGGTGGTATTTAGAAGGGAAAGCTCTCTATTCATTCTCTTCTCCAAATGAAACTGCCCAATGCCTTCATTCATGCTTATAGGGGGGAAAGTATCCATTTATTGGATACTTTGTGACAGAAATTGCTTTGGTGAATTATCTCATTTAATCCTGAAAACAATCCCATGATTTGAGAAATAAAAAGCCATATGTATGTATCATATATATGTATGTGTGTATTCATATATATGTATATACCTACGTGCACATACATACATATATGTACATATACACACACACATCTATAGCTATCCATTCTAGGTAATTGCCTATAATGGCAATTGGCGTATTCCTTTTAAAGTGTGATATTATACATTTATTATTATTTTTTGCAGCCCGAGTGACCATCAGTGTCCTAGTGTCGTGATGCTCAATACATGGTGATGGTTGAGGAGGAGGATGATGGTGATGATGGTGTGGATGGTGACAGAGAAGAAACTACAGTAAGACAATTAGAGTTCCTCTGGGCACGTACTCCCGTTTCAGCACTTTTACCATTGTGTCACTGATGGACACTGGTTGCAGACAATTCTACAATTCTACTACAGCTCTTTAGAACAATTCTTAAAAGCAACAAGAGCTACTATGGAAAGTCTCACCATCTCTATAAAAGGCAAAAAGCTGGTTAGGGACTTTCTCTACTTGATTCTTCCCAGTGCTTTCTGTACACAGTGTCCACTATCTTATTAAAAAGAGAACATGAAGGATTTGCCTTGCGGAGCAAATCTTAACTTAAATCAATGGGTAAATTATGCCTTGTGGCTCTGTTCTCTGCCAACCACAGTCCCCCTCTGGCTTTGCACACGGATTTGGATTAAGCAGAAACCTCTCTCACAGATAGAAGGCAGGTGACCGTATCTAATGCCCCCCTCCCCACACACCCACCTGCCAGAGACAGGGAGAAAAGCATTTTTCTCCTTGCCCCTCTTTCTACTTTTGCTAAATGAACACAGAGCAAGGCAGCATGCATTCTTACGAGCTCATCGTCACTTCCTGTGAAAACCTGGAGCTCTCTGCCCAGTGTTACTTTGCAGGATGAAAGACAGTATGCTCCAGAATGTACCCAAACACGGGAAGCCATCGCTTTAGTCCAGCCAACTCCAGAGTCAATGAGCATTTCCCCTGTAGATGGCATGAAATATTAAATACATGATTTAAGTGGTTTCTTTTTCAGGTTGTGTGTGTATGAGAGAGAGAGGGCGGGGGAGAGAGAGAGTGCGTGTGTGCGTGTATGTGTGTGTGTGGTTGTTTGTCTTGTTGCCAAGATATATCCCCGGCAGCTCTAACAAACACCGTATCTAATGAACAGCTCGAGGCTGGAATTTCAAATTGAAATCACACTGCTCTTCTCTCTCCCTGCCCCTCTGTCCTGCTTCCTGATGTTTGGTTGTAAGTAATGTGGTGGGGCTGTCCAGTTGTAAGGTAGGACTGACACTGCGCAAAACTGTGTCGGTAACTTTCCCTCAGAGGCCCTGGGCTTCCCCTCAAAGCCCGCAGGTCCTGCTACCTTTTGTCACTTTACAAACGTAAGCCCTGCCGTTGTCCCCTGTCGGGCTCTACTCGCTTAACCTCATCCCAGGCTCGAGAGAGACCCCGGACACTTCCCGTCCTGCCGCGTCAAAATCTTCCAGGGACCTGCCACATTCCTGGAGAATCAACTCAATAAAGTGCATAGAACAGAGCAGTCCTGGCTGGGGAGAACCTTCAGTTAACCCTGTCAGGTGACTGCACACTTTTACAGAACGCTTGTTGCTTCTGGCAGTGAGAGAAACGAGCCACCCAAATGTGACTCTGGATAGAGGAGTGCATTTTCCCCCGGGAGACCCTCTAAACAGTCCTCACATCACAGCAGGCAGGTGTCCTCACGTTCCGGCCTGGTGGAAGGTGGCGGGGAGTCGGCCAGTGCCTTCCCTGCGCTCAGGGCCGCAGAACACGGTCTCCAGTTGAGCTAGCTTCCCGACAAACGTACACGGTTCCTCACAAGAGGAGGGGTGACAGAGGTGGATGGAGAGGCACGAATTCATCACCGCTGAGAGAAAATGAAATTGCAGCAGGCATTCTGGCGTAAACAAGTTAGCGGCACGATCTTCATATATAAACATGTCTCTGCACTTCGAGTTTGCAAGAAATAGAGGGAAAATGATATATATGCTGAACTTCAGTCCTGGGGAATGTGTCAAACTAAGCAGTGCTGAAAACGAGACTATCGTGTGTGCACTGCGGGGCTGCCTTTTCTGTAAAGCACACTTTGCACAGGTCACGTGTTAGGGCAGGGCGCAGACGTTCTGGGCCCGAGGCCTTCTTTGGGGCACCGGGAAAGGACCAAAGAGCTCTGTTTGGAGGAGAAAGAACCCATTGTCACAAACATGAAAGGGGCACAAATTAAGATTAAAAAGAGACTGAAGGAGCGCCTGGGTGCCTCAGTCATTGAGCTTCTGCCTTCGGCTCAGGTCATGATCTCGGGGTCCTGGGATCGAGCCCGGCATTGGGCTCCCTGCTCCACTAAGAGCCTGCCTCTTCTCCCACTCCCCCTGCTTGTGTCCCCTCTGTCCCTGGCTGTCTCTCTCTCTGTCAAATAAATAAAATCTTAAAAAAAAAAAGAGAGAGAGAGAGAGAGACTTAAGAAATAACAGTCTTGGGCGCCTGGGTGGCTCAGTTGGTTAAGCGTCTGCCTTTGGCTCAGGTCATGATCCCCGGGTCCTGGGATCTAGCCCTGTGTCAGGCTCCCTGCTCAGCCGGGAGTCTGCTTCTCCCTCTCTGCCCTGCTCAAGCTCTCTTTCTCTTTCAAATAAATAAATAAAACCTTAAAAAAAAAAGAAAGAAAGAAAAAACAGTATTTCAAGGCACCTGGCTGTCTCAGTCAGTGGAACATGAAACTCTTGATCTCAGGGTTGTGAGTTTGAGCCCCATGTTGGGTGTAGATTACTCAAAAAATATGTATATATATATATGTATATATAATATTTATATATAATAGACAAAGAAATATTATATGTACACACACATATATAAAACAGATAAAGGAATAACATTCTTTCTACAAATCTAGTCAAGTCACTTACCCAAATGCTACTAGGAATGTCAAAAAATATTTTACTTTATATTTCCTTTCACTTCTAGAAAAACTCAAAAAAATTTCAGATGTTTTTCTCAGTTGTTCAGCCCCAATCACCCTAACCTGACCAAGAAACAGTTCTCCCTCCATTGATAGTCTTACCTTAGACGTGGGGACACAGGATTATTAATTAATGCAGGCATCACATGGTTGAGGCCTGCTATGCCGAGGACAGCTAGCTTCATCATGGGATCAGAGGCAGGGGGTTGACTAGAAATACCAAGAAGATGGTTCTCACTTTTGAGGAGCCATAACCTAACGGGGAAGGAGTAGATATGAGCAAGGAGCTCAAACATAATGCAGTGAGTGTCATGATAGAGACAAGTAGAGAGGCGCCTGGGTGGGTCAGTTGCTTAAGAGTCTGGCTCTTGATGTCAGCTCAGGTCATGATCTCAGGGTTGTGAGACTGGCCCGTGCCGGCCCATGCTGGCTCTTCCTCGCCCCCTGCCCCTCCCCTACCTCCTTCCCTCCGTTAAAAAAAGACCAGGAGAATATGAGTGGAAATACAGAGGAGGAATGGGACTCAGCAGGAGAGTGACTGGGTACATCAGTGACCAACCAGGCTTGAAGTGCAGTCTCTAGAGAAGGATTATGTAACAGCGTGACCTCCTTTTACTCAACTTGAATTTCATTTGGAACATTGAGGGGGAAGGTGATGCGAATTGGCAAGATATCACCAGCACCTGCTTGCCAATTGGTTAACCCGGAAGAGCTAATCAAGTAATCTAATTTATTTTGGTTATATCGCCTTTATTTTTTGCAATAAGATGGGAACGGATAACACAAGTCTCCTTACCCACATGTTTTCACCCAGTTCAGAATAATTTCTATGTCTTCTTTTTGAGGATTAGTGTTTTCAAATGGGGAGCTCTGGGATCATGCTTTTCTTTAAAGCCTGACAGTCAACTAGAAGAAGTAAGCTCTAGAACCAATGAGTAGAAGTTACCAAAACAGCAGATTTGTGTCCCAGTACAAGAAAGAAATTTCCATTGACTGTATTTTCCACAATGAGATGGACAGACTCTCCAGGAAGTGAGTATCCCTTTATTAGACATGCCCAAGCATGGGAGAGAGTCTCCTGTGTTGGCTGGGAGTTTGAGATGGATGGTCTTTAAAGACTCTTCCGACTCTACGTTCTACCAACAATTCTCTCTTCTAAGTCTGCGTCTCTGGCTTAACCTCGGTTCCATAGAAAACAGAGTCCAAGACCATTTTCCGGGCAGTCAGTAAGAAGGAAAAGAAGGTGTAATACAAGAAAGAGGGAAAAGCACATTCAAGGGAGTGCCCTGCCCCATGCACCACAACTTTGCAAGAAGCATGGTGAGGGCCTGACCTGGTGGAATGTCTTCTGGACACCGTGCCCCACTGCGCTCTGATGCAGGGCAGGAGGAAGGGGAACTAGCTGCGGGCTTCTTCCCGTCCCTGGGGCTTATGGATCACAGCCCGCCTCGCGGATGTTGCTTCTACTCCAGCGGTGGTGCTGGCCCCTGGGAGCCCCTGTGAGAAACACCAGTGTGGTTCTTCACCTGCCTCTGGAAGTGTTTGGGACCCACGGTCCAGCTGGTGGCGGGGCGGGGGGGGGTGTCCGGTGTCACGGAGACTTGGCTCCTCAGGCTCCTCATCCCCGCGGGAAGCCGGACAAGGCTGAGGTGCTGGGAGGCTCAGCCTGGTGGCCACAGTCGGGGCTCTGCCCAGAGCTAGTGCTCGGACTCTCTTTGCAGACCCCCGGTGGGCAGGACGGGCGGTTAACTGGCCTCCTGCGCCTTCCAGTCCAGAGCTGCTCGTGCTTTTTGACGGTGGCAGAGCTCTGCTGCACAGCTCGAACAGAAAACTGGGTGTGAGCAAGGCATCAGGACAGCCCAGTGCTGAGCCTCCAGAAGAAATTACAGGGTAAAAGCTTGTGCCCGAAGCTGCTGGCCTCTCCCTTTCACTCCCCAGTCACTCCCCAGCTCAGCGTCCCCACCGCAGATTGCAATGACTTTCTCAAAGTGCTTCCTACTCACCTCCCCCAGCACTCCCCTCCCCCTAGCACTCCCCTCCCCCTAGCACTCACCTACCCCTAGCACTCACCTCCTCCAAGCCTTTGCCGTCCTGAGTGTGTCTGACAATGCTCTTCTCCCTAAAGCGTGTTTTCTCTTGTTGGGGCACTGCCTCTCTTTTCAGAGCTGCTGAGGCCAGGCTCGTGTGCGTCCCCATCTTTGAACCCCTAGCAAAATGTCTAGTACTTTTCATCTCAAAAAACACCTAGTACTTTGAAAAGACTGCATGAAGGCTGGTTGCACTGAATCGCGATCCACACTGTTAGGCGAGCCGCTGGTGGTGCCTCTGAGGCTGTAATGACTCGCGAGGTCTTGACCATGTGGCAGTTGCTGATGTGACGGTACTTCAGCTTATCGTTACAAATTTCTTGGATTTTGATGTTTGTTGCCCATCTTTTAGCTCAACCCTATTCCTTTTGTTGTTTCTGCTTCACACACATTGAAGATAGGCAAGATTCGGTTTCTGTGCGAAAGACTTGAGTGCTCACAGAATATTGGCTGTGTAGGTCACACACACCAATCAATAATGACTGATTAAAGCTGAGAAGTGTCTTTCCTGAAAGTCCTACCTATCAGAGGTGATACGGATACTAAAGGGACAGTGATCCTGAGACTTTGGCATGGTCAAGGCGTCCAAACAATGACTTTTTAGTGGTTATTTTCATGTGTGTATTCCCACACTTTTTCCTAGTTTATCAGGCATAACTTATATAAAATAAAATCATCTTTTTTTTTTTTTGATAGAGAAAGAGAGCATGAGAGCCAGCAGGGTGCGAGGCACAGAGGGAGAGGGAGAGAGAAATCTTACGTGGGCTCCATCTCACAACCCTGAGATCACGACCTGAACTAAAATCAAGAGTCAGGTGCTTGACCGACTGAACAACCCAGGTGCCCCTAAAATCATCTCTTTTAAGTGCACAGTATGTACACAGTCACATAGCCACCCTCTTCTTTCACAACCTCTGTCCCCAAGCACCCAACCGGCCTTCCTTTTCTAGTGTATCGTAGAAATGCAATCAGACAGTGTACTTTCTCACGCGTGACTTCTTTAGTTCAGCACAAAGTTGTTTAGATTCGTTCATGTCGTTGTGCGTTTAACATCTTTTTTCTTTGCTGTATGAGTATTACATAACTTGCTAACTCGTTCACCGGTTGATAGATTTTGGGTTACTTTTTTTTTCTTTTGCTGTGGTGAATCTGACACTATAAACATTCGTGTACAAGAACTTCTGTGAGCACGTATTTTCATTTCCCTTGGACAACTACCTAGGAGTGAGATCGCTCAGTTGTATGGTTACTGTACGTTTAACTTTATTCATTTTGCATTCCCAGCAGCAGTGTATGAGAATTCCAGTTGTTCCATGTCCTTGTCAACACTTGGGATGTTCAGTATTTTGGACGTTGCATACTCTGGTGTCTCTTTGTGGCTTTAGTTTGCATTTCTCTGATGACTAACGATCTTCATGCACTTAATGGCTACCCATATATCTTCCCATATTAACTGTCCGTTCAAATATTTGGTCCATTTCTCAGTGGGGTGAAAGTGTTGTTTGTCTTCTTATAATTGAGTGGTTTTTTTTATGGGCATACATTTTATTTTATTTTGTTCTTTTTTTGTTATGATATTCTTTTTATTTAGTTTTTTTTAATTCCAGTATGACATACAGTGTTATATTAGTTTCAGGCGTACGACATAGTGATTCAACAATTCTATGCATTCCTCAGTGCTCAGCACGATAAGTGGACTCTTAATCCCCTTCACCTATTTCCCCCATCCCTGCACCCACCTCCCTTCTGGGAACCATCAGTTTGTTCTTTTGTTTGGGGTTTGTCTCTTTTTTTCTTTGTTCATTTGTTTTATTCCTTAAATCCCACATATGAGTGAAATCATATGATATTTGCCTTTCTCCGATTGACTTTTTTCACTTAACATTATGCTTTCTAGATCCATCCGTGTTGTTGCAAACGGCAAGATTTCATTCTTTTTTACTGGCTAAATAATATTCCATTGTAGGTATAGACCCCTTCTCCAACCCCTCATCTATCAGTGGGCACGTGGGCTGTTTCCATAGTTTGGCTACTGTAAATACTGCTGCTGTAAACATAGAGGTGCTTGTGTCCCTTTGATTTAGTGCTTTTGTGTTCTTTGGGCAAATACCGATAGTGTGATTCCTGGGTGGGAGGGTAGTTCTGCTCCTCCCTGAGGAGCCTCTATACTGTCGTCCACGGTGGCTGCACCAGTGCGCATTCCCACCAACCGTGCACGAGGTCCCTTTTCTCCACATCCTCACCAACACTTGTTTCTTGTGTTTCTGATTTTAGCCGTTCTCACAGGTATGAGGTGATATCTCATTGTGGTTTTGATTCGCATTTCTCTGATGATTAGGGATGTAACCGAGTGGTTTTGAAAATATATTTTGGATAAAAACTCTTTGTGAGATGTCTGTTTTGCAGAAGTTTTAAATTTTGATGAGGTCTGTTTTTTGTTATAGTGGTTTGGTTTAATTCATGCTTTTTTGTGTTGCTTAAGAATTCTTTGCCTAACCCCATGTCACAAACATTTTCTCCTAGGTTTTCTTCTAAAATTTGTATAGTTTTAGTCAAACAACAGCCCTTTCTCATGATTATTTTTATTTATGAACTCCTGGTCTTTAAGCACAGTGCTCTCTTCAGGTGCCCATTATAAATGATCGAAAACCATACGTATAGACTTATAGTAAATGACTTACCATTTATTTTACGGTTATCACGGTCAGAAAATAATATGTATGTTAAGATAAGATTTTTGAAAAGAGTCCAAAAAGATATACACCAAAATAGAACAATGCTCATCTCTGAATTATGAGTGATAATTCCACTGAACTGCGCACTTTGAGTGATATTTATTTCTTTACTTTTTCTATATTTTTCTAATTTTTTAAATAAGTCTGTATGTAAGTTGTATATTTAAAACTACTGTTAATATGCATAAATAATAATAAATGATAAATAGTAATAAATAGAGCAGGCAATTTTATAGAAGTTAGCTCATTTCTGGGGTGCCTGGGTGGCTCCGTTGGTTAAGCGTCTGACTCTTGGTTTCAGCTCAGGTCATGATCTCAGAGTCAGGAGATCCAGCCCCACATGGGGCTCCACACCAGGCAGGGAATCTGCTTGACATTCTCTCTCTCCCTCTCCCCCTCCCCCTCCCCCACAGTACTTGTGCACACACACTCTCTCTCTCTGTCAAATAAATAAATTAATAAATAGAATTTTTTGAGAAAAAGAAGTCAGCTCATTTCTTCTTATGTCTTATTTGTCTGGCAAATTCAAGAAAAATGAAAAATTGTCTATGGAGCTGGAGCTTTCCTTTAAAAACACCCATTTCTTTGACAGGCCTACAGCTACTAGTAGAGTTTTCAATATATTTTATTCAAAAATATAAAAAGTCTCTTCATTGATTTTGCGTTCAGCTCTATTTTTTATTCAAGTCATTACATCAAATAGGAGTGGAACAAAAGGTTTAGGTTGCTCTTGACTCCCTCCTCACCCTCTCCTTACCCATGTCCCTTGGCCCACCCTCCTTGGGAGTAGCAAAGGCCAATGAGGGTAATTAAGGTTAAGTGACTAAGACTGCAAGAAACTCAAGCCACTTATCAAAATGCCACCGCGCCAGGAGAATGAGTTTTTCAGAAGCTGTAGACTCCACTAGGATAGCCGGGGCCATGGGATTCCTTGAAGTCTTCTTTTATCTACTCCATGACCACGTGGGCAGCAAGACCAGAGGAACCTCAGCCCCAGGGAATGGGCTGAGCTGGCGGCTCAATACAATTCCTTGTATTTGCATCTCAAGATAAACCCTCAAGGCCCTTAACCTTCTGGTGCACACGTCTATTCCAAACTCCCACCAAACCCTAAGCTTGGCCCCCAGTGCCGGTGCCTGCACGGCTTGCTTCAAAGGGGAACTCTGGGCTCTGAGCTCCCAGCCAGGGAACCACGCTGTGACATCTTCTTCGCCTTGACGCTATCTCCCACTAGCTTCACTAAATTAAAACCCATTTCCACTCACTAGAGCTAGTGCATTCCCCTGCAATTCAGTGTTTTTCCATCCAGGTCAATGAGAAACAGTCGTTGCTGGACGGAAGCTCAGAGAAATGATGGGTCATGATTCGTCTGAGACTGAGCCATCTGGCTGTGAAAGAGCTAGCCACGGGCTTCGAGGCCCCTCCCGTGGCTGGTGCCTGGAAGGGAGAGGCACCCACAGACTGCTCAAGGGAAAAGAGACCTGGCCTCCTCCTGTACTCAGTCCAGGCCACAGAGGCAGTCCCAGCAGAGCCCGGCCCCTGGCTCTTCCCAAACACATGCTTATTTCCTAAGGATGGTCTGCTTTAAATGGCAACGAATATCGCTTGGAATGAAAGCAACCTCTAATTACCCAAACTGCACATTAAAGCGTATAGCAAATATTCATCAAATCAAATAAATTACTCTTTCTTCCTGTTCTGCTCTACTTCCTTAAGTATTTATAAGCAGGCTAATTAAGACTTTTTGAAGTTGTTTATCGCCTGCCTTTCTCTCCAGTTTGGAACAAATGTTTCGGTTCTATAGATTCCAGCTAGGCTTTTCAAGCATACAGAAGCCTTCCTTGCGCCAATCCGGCTACTCAGGTTGGCTTTGTCCTCGGGGACAGAAGCTGTGGTCCCCGGAGGCCACCCTGACCACGGAGCTGAACATTGCAACGCCCCACAGCAGCCCAAGCCTTGCCCCCGACCCCTCTCACCAGCTCCACACCGGACAACTCATGTCCTTTAAATACAATATAAAATTGCCTTATTTATCACATCTACTGTTAGTGTATCCCCTGAAATGTAAGCTCCAGAAGGGCATGGATTTTCGTCCGACTCACTGACGTACCTTCAATGCTTAGAGCAGTCCGGGCACGTAGCCCTCCACAAACATTTGCTGAATAAACAAGCTGCTGATTCGAAGGCCCTCAGGAAGTCTCCTCTGCCGTCCGCGGCTCTGAAGTAGTGTCATCAGAGACTCTGCTCTGGGGTCTGTCCCCGGCTTGCTTCAGCTCGCGAAGCGCACACGCCCTGCTGCGAGGGAAACGCTCATCCCTCCACGACTCGCTCTGATCACACGTTCTTCAGCAAGCTCTGCGCTAGACATGGGGCCACGGAAGCGAGTCCTGCTTGTCCCGCCGGAAAGGCAGGCTTCTATGCACTCTCCAGGTGGCATCGCGCCACTCGAGATGGGTACGCACAGTGCTTCGCGGAGGCCCAGAACTCGTGGCACCATTCACCTTCACCCCCCGGGGGCTCAGTGCCTCCCTGATCCTGACAGCAGTACTTCTGAAAACAGAGAGTGAAAAATGGGGACTTCCATTCACTCATTTGTTCCTTTCCTCATTGATTGAATGTACACTGAATTTCTTCAACGTGCCGAGCATTTGCCGAGTCCTGGGTGTGTAGCAGCGACCAAACAAGACGAGTCTTTGCCACACAGTGGTCACAGTTGGTGAATAGAGATGCTGGACACTCAACAAGAAATTGTTTCTTTGACATGTGACAAGGGTTTTGAGAGGGGAGGCAAGGCGTGGGTTACAGGAGTGCATAGCAAGAGTCCCAGCTCTGACCCAGCCCGGGGAGGAAAGGCTGGTCGTAGGGAGGCCTCAGGGGGAACACAGGTTATCGTGCAGGTCTGGGCCTCAGCTGCAGATCTTACGGAGGTGATGCAGGGGTAGATGTGTGAGTGTGAGCCTAGTGCGTTTTGTGTGTTGTTATCTTTGTCAGTGGGATTGGTTTTTGGGGTTGTGGTTGCGGTGTTATTGCCACGTTTTGTTTTGTTACGTTGATTGCATGACAATTATCCCCAGATCCAAGGGGTTTGCCCTGATGGGGTGGGAAGGCCAGGATTAGGTCTGGGGGCCATCCCCCAGCTTCTGGGCTGAGTCTTAGCCTCACATGGGAGATATAAAAACTCAGAGGCCTGCCACCACCCCAGAGTTTTGGGACTCCCAGGGAGTAACCTCTCCCACAACCTCATCTTCCCTCAGCTTTTTCCACCTCTAGGGCTTGACATAAATCTTTCCCCACCAGTGCTTACTGTTCTCCCCCCAAGAGATTATTCTTCAAGCCCCAATACCAAAGGGTCCATCAGGTGAAAATCTTGGATTTAAGGTTGATCCCTTCTTGATATATCCCCCTTCGTTATTGCTGACATCTTTCAACGTCTTGGAAAACCTCCAGGTTTATAGGCTTTGCCCTGAGTCTTCATATGTCCATGCATTCAAATGATACTAATAGCTATGCATTAGGTGCCCATCATGTGCTAGGGGACATTGGCAGGTGCTTGCAACACAGCAGTACAAAACTGGTGACACCACCCAGCCTAGTCATTCTTACTTCTACTGGGAGAAGAACAAGCTGCAAACCAAATAAATTCTGTAATTTGCGAGAGAGGATCACAGCTCTGGGGGAAAAGAAGAGCAGGGTCCCGAGGACTGGGAATGCAGGAAGGAAGCCGTTTGCATTGCAAATAGGTGATCAGAACAGATCTCACTTGGAGAGGTTATAGAAGAAAAGACTGCTTTTTTCCGTCTTTACTGCCACCACTTTAGAACAGGCCTTTTTTCACTTGGCTGCTGCACCAGCCTCAAGCCAGCCTGCCTGCTTCTACCCCGGCCCTCGAGCCAGTCTCTGCCCGGAAGCCCCACCAGGATTTCTCGGTTCCCAGTCAGATCCTGGGGGCTTCTCTGCAGAAATCCCTTCAGGGGCTCCCCATCCACAGGTCTTGGGCAGGCTAGCACCCAGGTCCTTCATCCACCTTCTCTCCTCCATTCTCTGTGCCACATCCTCACTTAAAAACACAAGACCGCGGCCTCCAGGTTGCTGGCACATAACCAGGTCTGCCTAAAATGCATGCCCGCAGCCCGCACCTGTGCCCCTCGCAAGCCTAGCTCAGGGGTGCTCCTCCTGGGGGCAGGCTTCCCGGGCTGCCCCAACCCACCCCCGGCCTGGCTCAGGTGCCCTTCCCATGTTCCCAGGCGCCCCTCTGACCCCCTGTGTCCCTCTGCTGCAGCCCGGTTCCTCTGCCCCATGTCAGACCCCTTCTCTGGGCTTCTATCCACCTTTTATCCACCTCTGCACTCCCAGGACCTGGCCCAGCGTGTGGTCCGTGGATTACTGGAGAACACGTGGTCCCCTCACTGGAGACCACGCTGAGTGCAGGGGCACAGCTGAAGGGGCGGCAGGCAGAAGAGAGACTGCCGGGTGCCCTCCGGGGGGCAGGCACATGCACGTTGCTGGAAGTTACCAAGAGACAGAGTTTGGCTCGCTCACCGCTCACCGTTACTGCGCATTAAACAGTAATTGCGGTTAACTCACTTTGGCTCAGTATAGTCAGCCAGTGGCTACGCGCTCCACAAACAGCATCCCACTGACCCCTCGGAACAACCCTGCGAACCAGGAACCCCTCCGGGGCCCCCTCTCCCTTGCCCCAGCGACAAGCACCCACACGGCGATCTGCGACGGAGAGGGAGAGACTCGTCATATGATACAAAGTGACTCTAAGTGTCAATTTTAAGTGACGTCATTTTCTTTTCAGGGTTACCAGAACCTGGAAAATTTATATCTGTAGAAAAGTCATCAAGCTTTTCAAACAGAACTGCTTTGCCTTTCTGCGAGCTAACCAGCAGCAGCCCCGATGTTAGCGCGCCTTGGACTCGGGCTCGCTGTTCCGATTCACTTTGAATTAAACGGGAGATGTCTCACTGCTTGTGCCTCCAGAATCAAGGACCTGCTGTCATCTGCTTGGAATAGATTCGAATGCACAAAGAGTATTTACATCTATGAATTTCATTGTAACATTTAAAAGAATTTAAACCCACTTTTCAGAAATTACCTTTGGGCAGACTGGGGGTGGGAGGTGTTGTGTGAGGTGAGCCAAGAAGCACCATGACCAAGAAAGTAAGAAGTAGTTTCTGACTTAGAGCCCAAGGCACGATGCAAATTTAGGAGACTGGGATTGCACCTGCAAATGCAGAGACCCTGGAACAAAGCATGTGATGATCTAAGAAGAGAAACTTGCCCATCTCTCTGCTACCAGAGCTAACTGGCCCACAGAGCCACCCAGAGTGTGAGGGGGCTGCTTCTGGAAGCTTCTCAGCCACCCACAAGGTTTAGGACTGCAGTCCCCCTGTGTTGAGCAAAAGGACATCCTGACAGTTAATACCATCAAAACAGAAATAACTGCAGAGAGACAGACGTGTGTGTGTGTGTGCACAAGTGCACGCATGTGCCCAGGGGTGTGGGTGCGTGTTTACTGGAACACACACTCCAAAGAAATCATATAGGTAATGTCAATAATGTGGTGTCTCTCCTGATTGGATGGGGGCCCCCAAATGTGGGCCTCCATGGGGTGGAAGCCGGAGGCCCCGGCAGGGTTCACCCACGGCAGAACAAAGGAGGTAGAAGTTTCTTGAATACACTGCAGGGGAGCTGCAGGCAGACAGCCGAGGAGAGGCTGTCTGCATCCTGGCAGTGGGTGGGGGCTGCGTTTAAAGGGGGAAGGGGAGGGGGTATGGGGATGGCACGTTCCCTTTTCTGGTACCCGTGCCTGGGTGTAAGTAGCCCATTGGTCAGCTAGGGCCTATGGATATTTTGAGGTGAGCTACCTGCTGGGCCCCTCTGTACTCAGCCAGGGGGTCACCTGGGCCCTGTTTACATTCCCTTGCTCAAGCCTGTTGCCTAAAAGCAGCCTCTACAAATAACAGAATGAGTTCAAAGAATTTGTGATGTAGGGTAGGGGCACCTGCCTGGCTCAGTCAATGGAGAGCATGACTCTTGATCTCTGGGTCATGAGTTCGAGCCCCACGGTGGGTGTAGAGACTACTTAAAAATAAAATCTAAAAAAAAAAAAAAAAGGATTTGTGATGTAAATAAACAAACTTCCATTCCCCAGATCACATCAACAGTCAAATGTTCTTATAAAAACTCTGTGGAGAAAATGTAGGGCTTCACCAGCCTTTCCAGTTAATTCAGAATTTAAATCATTTATATAATGGTAAAAAGGTTAACATTATCTTATTAATGTGACATTTATATTCCATTGCATATTTTAAAAGTTCATAGCTATTACCATTGGGCACTTACGGTCCTTCGTAAAGACCTTCGAAAACAAGGCGACGGTTCCCTGGGGAGCCCACTGAGGACGTGCTTTGGGCCGAGGCCACTCGCCCTGGGGGAAGCAGGAAATGCCGGAGTGTTAACAATGGGCACTGGGCCCATCCGGAGACCCAGCCTTTCTTTCCTTCAGGACACCTGCTCCCTTATCTTCCCTGCAAGAGTAGCGCAAAGATCTTACTGTCTCTGACCTGAGCTGAGCCAAAAAAGAGTCCCTCCGCGAAGCGATTTGAAGTCTTTCCTGCTGATTCTGAAATGGGCAGAGATTGTCATTGGGCTTAGCTACCACCAGCACTAAAAATCGTTCTGAATTGCCAAGGGAGTGGACACCGCTTGAAAGGACGCACCTGACTAATCTATGGACATTTGCCTCCAGGTTTCTTCATGGGGTTGAAACATACCCCATTTCCAATGAGAAAAACATAAGATGCAGAAAGAGACAGCTTTCCTGTTGTGAAATAACACGGCGCTGAAATTGAGGTCAGGCTCGGAGAAACAGAACCCGGGAGGGGACCCCGAGAGCCCTGGGAATAGCATTTGTTCTATTTGTTCTTTCCACTGCCCCTCACCCTCCAACCCTCCATGCCTCCCTCTCAGGGCCCGATTTCCCCAGACGCATTCTTTTACCTGCTTCTGTCTCCCGCCTCAAGTTAGGGCAGGCAGCCCTGCACCATGGAGCTGGGAGCCCAGACTTGCCTGATGGGTGATACAGGGGCATCAGGAGCCCCAGCACCCCATCATCACGAGGAGCTTTAGATTTCAACACCAGCCATTATTCCGAAATAAAACCTACAGTCATCTTGCAAGTATCATGCACATTGCATTGATTTTTGGTTAGAAGTAGGAGAGGATGTGGAGAAAGGGGATCCCTCCTACATTGTTGGTGGGAATGGAAGTTGGTACAGCCACTCTGGAAAACAGTGTGGAGGTCCCTTAAAAAGTTAAAAATTGAGCTACCCTATGACCCAGCCATTGCACTACTGGGTGTTTACCCCAAAGATACAGACGTAGTGAAGAGAGGGGCCATATGCACCCCAATGTTCATAGAAGCATTGTCCACAATAGCTAAATCGTGGAAGGAACCGAGATGCCCTTCAACAGATGACTGGATTAAGAAGTTGTGGTCCATATATACAATGGAATATTACTCAGCCATCAAAAAGAACGAGTTCTCAACATTTGCTGCAACATGGACGGCACTGGAGGAGATAATGCTAAGTGAATACGTCAAGCAGAGAAAGACAATTATCATATGATTTCTCTCATCTATGGAACATAAGAACTAGGAAGATTAGTAGGGGAAGAAAGGGATAAAGAAAGGGGGGGTAACCAGAAGGGGGAATGAAGCATGAGAGACTGTGGACTCTGAGAAACAAACTGAGGGCTTCAGAGGGGAGGGGGTGGGGGAATGGGATAGGCTGGTGATGGGTAGTAAGGAGGGCACGTATTGCATGGTGCACTGGGTGTTATATGCAACTAATGAATCATCGAACTTTACATCGGAAACCGGGGATGTACTGTATGGTGACTAACATAATATAATAAAAAATCATTAAAAAAAAAAGAAGTTGGACAAATCAAAACATTTAAAATACATTAAAATTATTTCACACCCTAATTTTTGTGCTTTATCGGGAGCCTCAGAAAATGGAACTCAGCCCGGCCTCCCTGGACACCTAGGAAGCTCTGTGGACATTCCTGGAAGTGAGTCTCAGGGCAGCCCCGCTCTGGGCCCGGGAAGCAACCACCGGCTCGCGTTTCAGCTGTCTTGGTTCTGTGCTCCTGTCTCTGCTCTGCGGTGGTCTGGGTCCTGGATCTGCCCGTGACCTCCTGCACCTAGGCCCTCCCTCGACCTGGGGACTGGGCCTCAAGTCCTGCACCTAGGCCCGCCCTCGACCTGGGGACTGGGCCTCAATCCACTTTGCTGCTTTGGACTCTGCCTGTCTCTGAAGTTGGAGATTGGACTTGTCCTTCTGTTCCTGTGCTCCTCCCACCCACGCAGCCCTAATCCTCCAAGAAGCCTCTGCAGGTTTTTCCAGCGGTCTCCTCCACCCACCTCCGAAGGAGCTGGAGACTCTTACTTCGCCTGTGCCCATCACTATGGCAACGATGCTCTGGTGGCTACACAGCAGCCACTTCACCTGGGAAACGGTGCCGAGGGAAGAAAATGCCAGCCTGTGTCTGGAAAGGTCACTGGCAAAGCTGAAGGAGCTTCAGGTCACCTCCACCTGCCACAATCTCCAGGAGCCCTTCTGGAACATTTTTGCTCCTGCCCATGAGAAATCTGAGTGAGTACAATACAGCTCCCAGACTTTGTGGTGTGCTTCTAAATCTATATGGACTATTACCCTCTGAACTTTGGAGGAAGAGCTGAAAAGGGGTCAGGTTCTGTTCTGCATTAGTTATCTACTGATGTGCAGCAAATGGCCTTAATAGTCAGAGGCTTAAAACATTCACAAAAATATTATCTCACTGTTTCTGTGGCTCAGGAGTTTGGGAGTGTCTGCAACTGGCTGGTTCTGGCTCAGCATTCCCCACAAAGTTGTGGTGAAGATGGGGACCGGAGCTGTGGGCATCTGAAGGTTGGACTGGAAGTGGGGTCTGCGATCGCGTGCAGCTGGAAAGTCGGTGCTGGCTGTCGGCGGCACGTCTGCAATCTTCACCGTGCGGACCTCTCCATGCAGCGGGGGTGGCCTCACAACACACTGGCTGACTTGCCTAGGTGAGTAGTCCAAAAAAGAGCAAGCTGAAAAGCACAATGCCTCAGAAGTCACACTTCCTCATTTTTGCAAAGTCCTTTTTTTTTTTGAAGATGTATTTATTTCAGAGAGAAAGAGACAGCAGGAGCAGGAGGAACAAAGGGAGAGAGAATCTCAAGTAGACTCCTCGCTCGGAGTGGAGCCCGATGCAGGGCTTGATCTCACCCCCAGGAGATCACGACCTGACCGAAACCAAGAGTTGGATACTCAACCGACTGGGCCACCCAGGCGCCCCTGCAAAGGCCTTTGGGTTACACAAGCCAGCCCTATGTGTTGTGGGGGGAGACTTTCAGAGCCGCGGTCATCAGGAGGGGAGCGCCACTGGGGACACGCTGGAAGCTGGTTACCACAAAGGGAGAAGATAAAGAGGAGTTACAACCCAGCAATTCATTTCAGGGTTTTCTGGATTAAACACAGGGTATTAATTTTGGGTGACCTGTGACCATACCCAGGCATAAGGCCCTGAACTCTCACACTCGAAGACCCCATGCACCCTTTATGCTAACGGTGCCACTGGCAACCCTGAATTCGTTACAGGTGCTCTGAGATACTGATCTCCCCGGGCCACGGGGAAACTGAGCTGGGCTTGAGGTAGATAGGGACAACGGGGCAAATATTATTATTTTCTGTGTCTTCCGTGACTATATGCAAACTGTCTATGCCTACTATCTGAAAATATCTATTCTCAGTGATTTGGAAAGTCCCCCTGCCAAGGTGCCAAAAAAAAGAGCATTAGACTCCCATTCTGTTCATGATGCGATGTTCAGTACCCGTCCAGTAAGTCAATGTGTTGATAATGCTGTTCGATAGTCTGGAGAACCAGTCATCTGTGGTCTCCCAATGCTGTAAAGCACCAGAAGACGAGTACTTTAATCTCCTGCTGTAGTTACAGGTCTATTTACTTCTCGTTCTTAGTTCTGCCGATTTTTCCTTAGTGTATTTTGAAGCAACGTTATTTGCTGCTTCTAAATTTGAACCTGTAACACCTTCCTGGTGAATAGAAACTTTTCCCCTTCTGGAGGGAACCTCTTTATCAGTAGGAATGTTCTTTGGCTTCAAGCTTAGTTTCGCTGATTCCTTATTAGCGTTCACGTCTATCATCTCTATGTTTTTACACGCAAACCTTCTGAATGTATCTGTTTTAGAATTGTATTTTGTAAACAGCAAATTGTTAGATTTTATTATATTGTGTTTTTTTTTAAATAGTGCCTGACTGACAAAGGACACAAAAGCAAAAATAAATGATTGGGATTACACCAAATAAGGAGCTTCCGCACAGGAAGGAAACCATCAACAAAATAAAAAGGCAACCCAATGCATGGGAGAAAATATTTGCAAATGATACATCTGAGAAGGAGTTAATATCCAAAATATATAAAGATCTTACATAACTCAACACCAAAACCACAAATAATCCAATTAAAAAATGGGCAGATGACCCACTGAGGCAGCCACTGTGGAAAACAGTATGGATGTTCCTTAAGCAATTAAAAATAGAATTACCATCTGATCCAGTAATTCCACTACTGGGTATTTACCCAAAGAGACCAAAAACACTAATTCAAAAAGATACCTGCACCCCTCCGTTTATTACAGCGTTAGCACCCGAGTGTCCATCACTAGACGGAGAGATAAAGGAGAGGCGGTGTATCTATATCCCTCCAATCACACCGTGTGTCCCTGGGCCACCCTTGGGGATGCCTCCCCAGGGAAAGCTCCCCTCTGGCCCTCAGTTTTGTCCTTTCTCCCTAAGCAGACCACAGCAA
This sequence comes from Ursus maritimus, assembly GCF_017311325.1. Taxonomy (NCBI): domain Eukaryota; kingdom Metazoa; phylum Chordata; class Mammalia; order Carnivora; family Ursidae; genus Ursus; species Ursus maritimus. The sequence continues at coordinate 65,100,330 of NW_024424452.1, forward strand.
ATGTAGCGTTGGACTAGATGTCTACTGCAGATCTTTGCAGGCATCTTAAAATTTAATTTTAACAGGTACAACCAACAGTACTAAGAAAACATCCCCTTAACTTTGATTCTGTTTGTTTAAGCTAAATTGCGGTGTCATTTGAACAGACTTGGACTGTAAATAGTTGGAAGTTCTGGTGCCAAGAACCAATTATCTACAGCGAGTGAAACCGAATGATTCTCTGCAGAATGAGTCATGCGGGGAGCTTCCAAACTCGCAGCAGGCGAATTGGCTCCGATAAGATGCAATACTGTTGCTCGAGGAGACATGAAGCAGCCAACTTAAGGCGGCTGATTTTAGGGGCTGACAGGGATACAAATCAAATCATATTTATGTAGAATTCCCCAAATTCCATCAAGATGCAGGGATTCCATGTACTTCTCCAGCTGAGGTCTGATTATTACTCTCAAATGTCCCTCTTTCTCCTTGCCACTCCGTCTTTTCACCATTCTTCTAAGAGTCATCTCTACTTACGGGGTGGCAACCAGCACGGTCCAAGACCAAAGATTGATTGTTTTCCCAAACACACAATAGATATTTCCGCTGAGCTTATAACTCTGATGATCAAGTAAGTTGAGAGCTTTCACTGGCCCTTCGTTTTCATCTACTTGCTGAATTTATATACAAAAATATCTATATAATATGGTTTTTAAACTTATTAGAGTCATGATTTTTTTTTTAAGAAACTGATGAAATCTATGAGCCATCCCCTTGGAGGTGCTCTCTCATACAAATCTACATACACAAGTTCATACACAACTTATCCGAGTCTTTTAGGAGGTCCCAAGTCTCCGTGAAGCTCAGCTGAATCTGACATCGAGAACCTTTGCCATAAATCTACTGTGGGAGCCCCCAGGGATTGGTGGTCTTTAGTTTCAGCACCTAGAACAAAGACATGATAGGTTCCAAATAAATACATATTGACCTGAGATAAATTTTCTCTCAACAGACCAGCTCCTCTTTATGGACACATGTACGGGCTTCTCCCGTCTTAGTTTCTCGCTCTTTATGCTGCATCGACCTCCCACGGGCTCTCCGGTTGAGACTCCTCTGAGGAAACCAGATGCCCCTGATGTGATTCTTCAAGAGCTCATTTACACGGCAAGTTGGCAATAATTAGTGATGGGGAACGTGGGTCTCAGCGTATTCCCTAGTAGTAGTTCCTGTGTTTCCATCCTTCTGGACAGCTCTCTAACACGGCTGTATCCAGTTTCTGTGCAGAGCACGGCGCTCTGTGATTTTGTCTTGTAGTTGGTTATGAATTTACCATAGGGCCTTGGAAGTTTCCTACAGAAGTTTGGCTAAGAAACGAAAGGTGGGCATTGGCATTATCGTCCACGTGTCTACTCCCCACACGCAGAGCCCGAGGGGATTTGCTAGCACGTTTGCTGCTAGCGGCCGGTTTCAGGTTATTTAGCTCCATGGATATACTGTAGCTTAAACACAGTTACGCCAAGAAAGAGAGCACCTTCCTCTTTCATTTCCTCTTAAGCTCACTTCGTAGAAAATCAGACAAGCTAACGGGACTTCAGTGTCACTTTTCCAAGAAACGACGACATTCTATTACCCAGGAGACATTTGTTCATAGAAGGGAAATGCCCTCTTCACTCTCTAATATTTTCAGAGCAGGTCGTGAACTGACTCAGAGCAGTTGTGAGGGTGACTGAAAGCTGCTGCTCCCCCCAGAAGCCAGCCACCAAAATTCCCCAAAGGAAGAAACCTCTAAACTCACAAATGAAAACCTAGAAAGCAAGGCAGACGCCCGATCATTTCTAATCATCCACAGCTCTCATCTGGCCCTAATGGAGCCAAGCCCTCGCTTGTGTTGCTAATATTTAATGATGATCTGAGATTTTCTTAAGGTGGGCCTGGCGTAAAGGCCTAACCTCGTATTTAGTTCAACGCAGTTTTCATTGGCCGTGGCTTTTTCCTGCCTTCTCAGGCACGTGCTTTGAAGCAGCCTGGGTTTACCTGCCATTCCGTTTCCAGGCTACGTGGCTGAGGGCAATTTATCTGCCTTCCCTGAGCCTCCGTTTCTCATCTGTGAAAATCCACTTACAGTGTCTCTGGGAGGCCAGTATGCGTATGCACGACAGGCACGGGCTTGGAACACATGGCGTTTAGTGATAGGCGTCTCTAGAGGCAGGACTAGAATGTTTTGGCCAAATTATAGGTGAGATCGGTGGATGGACCCAGGCCGATAAAATTCTTGAACTTAGAATCCGGAAATTCTGGGAATCCCTCTAGTGCCTGGCAGTGTGCCATTTGTACCCGAGAAACACTCAACTTTAGTGCAACCTCGTCCATGTCTACACCTGCGAAATAGATCATGGGACAGAGGAAAACTCTTCACTCTTGGGCAGTAAGGTCTTTATCTTGTCATCGTGTCATCTTGTCAGCTCTCAGGGCTCCATCTCAGATGCCTGGTGATGAGGGAAGAAACAGTGTCTTACTTTTCAAAATCTGGGTGGGGAGAGGGGTTAGTATCAAGTGAATTAAACCCAAAGGAGTGATTAATCTCATGGCCAATTAACATCTTCTGAGCACCCTGTGGTTTGATTTACACATGAAAAGTCAACTGGAATTATCATTAAGATAACTCTAATCAAAGATTTTTTTTTAGTTCAATTAAGATAGCATCCTTTTACGTGTGATTAATCTAGGGTGGAAAGATAAAATGAGCGTGACTTCCACACACCTCCCCTAATTTAATCCGTTTCTTTGCAACACTGTTTTACTTGCTTTGCAAATCCTACCTTTATCCTGGAAGAGCATTAAAGGGTCATTAAGGAGTGTTTACACAGTCACACACATACAAACACAGACAGGCACACAAGGGCTGATGTGCACGATAGGAAGGAACAATTGCCAAGCTTACAATTTAACGTCCTATTCCTATATGTGATATCAAGGCAAATCATTTTATTTTTACTAAAAGTAAATGATAATGTCTCTGGATTTTTCCCAATCTTGTTTTTATAGTAACCCCAGGATTAAGTATAGAGGTCTTGACACCACTAACTGAACAGTTAGGCTTAACTTCTAGGATAAAATACAGGCTTGATGCTGGAAACAGAAGTATCTTCCTTCATTTTGTGAGGATAAGGCTTAATTCTTCCCGTGAAAGTAAGGAAAGGGAGTCCTCTCTCCCCCTTTTGCTTTGAGTGTTTTGCCTTAGACAGCTAGTCATGGTACCCATATTTTTCTCCCGTCTTCAAAACGTGTATAGATCCTTTTGAAGACTAGGTAGACCTTTAGTCAGCTTTGTGAGCCAGAAATGTCTTTCTCAGGACCTGAGAGGCATCTCTTTGGAATCTGAACACCAGAGGAGGGAGTGTCCCTACACCCCACTCTCTGAGAGAGGGTAGAGCCTGTTGGGCGGGCTCCTTGCACCAGTGTGCAAAACCATCTCTGGTCATAAAGATCTGAGAAGCTAGTGTTTTCCTCTGGATAAAGCCGATTAGGTGATACAGGTAGTCACCCACCTAGAAGGCAGTTAGGACAGACCATGTACGGCAACCAAGGCCGTCAAGTGCAGTCTTCGAGAAATGTGTGGTTTCTTGACCACGCGTCTGCAGGTAATGGGTTGTCTCTGCGTGGCTGTAGAGAAGGGTGTCATTTCCTTCTGTCTTTGGGGATTGTGGGTCTCAGCGGGTCTCCCGTGATGAGAGTCACACTCTGGTTTGTTGCTTCTTCAATAATAAAAACGTTTTCTCGCTTTACTACCTTTGTGGAAAGGATTTCTGCTATAGAAGAGGGTTTGGTTTTTAATAACATTTCCCCAACGATTTGACAAATGTTTCCTAGGGGCCTGCGATTGCTGGTCTTTTAGACCAAGGGGCTTGTTCAGCGACCCAAACAGACGAAAGTCCTGCCATTAGGAAGCTGATATTCCGGTGATATCTCACCCACAAACCACTATTTCAAAAATTATATGTTAGGGGCGCCTGGGGGGCTCAGCCGGTGAGGCGTCTGCCTTCAGCTCAGGTCACGGTCTCAGGGTCCTGGGATCGAGTCCTGCGTTAGGCTCCCTGCTCAGCGGGGAGTCTGCTTCTTCCTCTCCCTCTGCCCTTCCCCCTGCTTGTGCTCTCTCTCACTCTCTCTTTCTCTCTCAAATAAATAAAATCTTAACGAAAATTTAAAAATAAAAACTATGTTATTCCCCAGCATATATAACTAGGGATGTGAGTTTGATCTCAGCTTTCACTTTCTGAATAATTGATATCCATCACCATTTCTCATGCTTTTGATATGTGATCTAAACTGTCAGGGAACTCGGATACAGTCCTGTCTAAATGACCATTGCCACTTTGTACTGGGATTAGAACAATAGCTTTTATGTGGTTCCTGATGGCCTGGAATGATAGACTAGCTTGTGATTTTCAGTGTTATTCAGGACTCTGTGGTTTATACACCTCGACGTTTAAACAGCTCAAAGTACTTCTCTGTTCAAGAGTCTTTACAGTTCTGTGAAATTGAAAACCTAGGGTGTATTCTAAAGATGTAGTAAGGCAAAAAGTTTGTGAAATTTGAAATATTTAAGGCCATATATAGAGTGGACACCCCCCCAAAAAAAAGCCACGATATTTATGGAACTCTCCCCTTACAAATTAATCAAAACCAAACAAAAATTCTAGTAAACGTTAAAAATATAGCATGCAAAACTAAAATCTTTCTAGAAGGGAAATTTAAGAAATGCTTGAACGCTGTGGGTCATGGGTGCTGCTCTCCTAATACCCACTGTCACCCTTGGCAATCCACTGAGAAATAACTTAGAATACAATATTACCTTATTTGGAAATTTCTCATCTTGGGGAATTTAAAAATGTACATCATTGTGCTTTTCTTGACATTTTTCTTCCAAATAAATTGTTTTCAAGTCCTTCAAAAGTGTAATTGTTCATCTAATAAGTGTTTGCTTGATCGTAATGTATAAACCTAAAATGTTACGAAAAATAGAGACTAAATCTTAAGAGGAAGATTTACTATGGAAGGCCATTTATGGAATCCAACTCTAAACTGTAATTTTGAGAATGCGTTTGTGCTATTTTGAAAGAGTCTCTTGAAAACAGGTTGCCCTGCCGCTTTCCGGTTTTGCATTTTCAGTGCAAAAATTTACCTATCTGTTCCATTTATTTCCTGTAGAATGAAGGTCAAGATCAAATTTTACTTGATTTACTCCCACATCAAATGAGAATCAGCTTAACACGCCTAGGGAATCATGCTGACAACCTCTCTGGAAGGTCGTCATCAGGTAAGCCCGCAGGAAAAGGATGTCAGTGGATGGTAATTCCGATGGACAATATGACAAGCGTTTCACATTTAGCATTGTTTTCCACTCTTGGGCGACTCTAAGACGTAAGTGCTATTGTCATCACCTTCTTCTCTGGACAAGGAAATAGGCTGAATAAGGGTGTCCCAGGTGATGCAGCGACTATCTACCTCCAAAACCCATGCTTACTACAGGATAGGTGTGTATGTGTTTTTGTGTATGTGTGTACGTATGTGGGCCTGTAACATAATAATATATATTTGATCTCTGCCTCTGGTTCCTGGCCAGAGATCCTCAAACCTTTGCAATTTCCTAAGTGATAAAGGTACTAGGATCATTCTTTGTTCTAATATTCGGCCTTTGGCTGTGGTTCCTAACCCAGGAGCTCCTAAATCCCTTGGCATTTCCTGGGTGATGCGAGCATCTTCTATTCTAATGAAGCAACTCTTGATGGGCTCCTGGATGGCTTCAGGATGGAAGCTGGTCGCCAGAAAGATCAGGATATGATGAAAAGCTTGGAACTTTCAGTTTCATGACCCTGCCCTCCATGCTCTGGGAAGGGGAGAAGGGCTAGAGATTGAGTTCATCATCAACCACTCCTAGGAGATTAAGCTTCCATAAAAATCCTTAAAGTATTGGGTTCGGAGAGCTTCCCACTTGGTGAAGATATCCATCTGCTTGGAGGGCACCCCAAACTTCACAGGGACAGAATCTTCTGCCCTCAGGACCCTTCTGGACCTTGCCTTATTTATCTTTCTGTCTGGCTGTTCATTGTATCTCTTAAACATCCTTGTGATAAATTGGTAATTGTGAGTAAAACACGTTTCCAGAGTTCTGAGCTGATTTGGCAAATTACTGAAACCAAAGAGGGGGTCACGGGAATCTCCAATTGTTCCATGCAAGAGAGGTCTATGCAAAATGACCTTCACAGGTCGAAGGAGCCATAAGCCAAAGATAAAGGTTGACAGGTCCAGCTTGACAAGAAATGGTTTGTTCATGGGACTTAAGGGACAGAAGCCAGTCTTGGCGGCCACGAGAGCAGTAGACCTCTGCAACCCCATCTCCCATAAAACCTACTTCTATCGCCCTGGAGGCTGGGTGTATGTGGGGGGGGGGGACCACTGAGGAGAACATTTGAGAACAGGTGTGTGTTTTAGTATTATCTCCAGAGCAGCTCAAGGATGTCGTGCCCCGAGGGTGTACTTATGGGTATGGTTAAACAACAAGAAAGAATGTGCGTGGGGATGGGTGGGGGAGGGCTGTGCTCCGGAAGGCTTGGCTCACAGAGCGGTCATTAGGGCAGATTTGTCCAAGATGGTGTTAGTTTGGTTCACACATTGATTTACAGTAGGTTGATCAGTAGTATAGGTGAGACCTGGGACTTATGATTGCCTGAGGTGCAGGGCAGCGGTGGGGGGGAGCGGCCCGTGGGACTGAGCCCTCACCTTGTGGGATCTGCTGACTCCAGGTAGATGTCAGACTGCATGGAGTTGTAGCACACCCAGCTGCTGTCCAGGAATTGGTCAGTGTGGAAAAAGCCCACACATTTGGGGTCAGACGTATTCAGTGTGTAGAAAGAAAACAGTAGTTTTTCCTTTTAATACCCTATTTCAATCAAATGCTCTTTAGAACAAAGTAGTTGAAGGACCATATCTATCACTAGCCATAAAGACCTAGGAATAACTCAACCACTTCGGGCAAAGTGAAGTCTTATCTGACCCTAAAGTTGAGTCTCCTTTTGAGGAGAAATGGGTGAAAGTACAGAGATGATAAATCATAAAAAGGTCTACAAGGCTTTTAAAAATCCTTACAATTACTACTGAATATCATGCCGGAATAATTCCTGAAAATAAGAAACACCCTTTAGACTCGACTTCCTGTATCTTCACGGCTCTTGACGTCAGTCCTCCAATACAAACCAATGCTTGGCCTTTCAGGAAAATCCCACAGAGCTGCTCTTGTCCCAGACACTCAATGCAAACATTTCTTTCTCCCCTTCTGTAAAGAGTCCTCTTAGGTCGTGGATCCTAGGGCGGGAGATCTGGGGGCCATCTGGCCCCGCTCTTCAGCCTCCGTGTCAGCAATGTCAGATCAAGACCTCTTTGCTTCCTACGCCCGTAAGGGGGATTCTGAGTGGCTTTTACTTACCGAGTATTAGAAATAGCAGTGTTTCTACATATTCATGCATGTTTCGAACCTAAACAAAAACCTAGTTATCACAATACTACAACAATGCTTAATTTACCACAGTCATGGTCTCTCCATTTGTCTGTGTTTTCATGGGCACGCTCCCCACTCTTTGTTTTAAGCATCAGTGCTTGGGAGCTTTGGGCTGATGTTTCAAATCTCAACTGAGTTATCCAGGTACTCAGATATAGGTGTCGATCCGGCATGACATCCTTGATCTGCTCTGGACATAATACTAATGATGTGGTTTTGGAATACAGGTGAGGTTCAGTGAGGTGGAGCCCAGATCCTCAATTCTCTCAAGAAAGAATTCTTGAGATGTTTTTGGTGCAAAATGGTGGTTTATTAAAGCACGGAGACAGGACCCCCCTGGGCAGAAAGAGCTGCTGCCCCGGGTTGTGAGGGGGGCTGGTTATATGCTATGGGGTTGGGGGAGGTAAGGAAAGGGAGGTTTCAAGAAAGTACTTTCATATGTTAAAGAAGACTCACAGGATACCCAGGCCTTGCCATTGTCAAGTTAAGGTTGTTTACCCCTCCAGCAAGGCTTTAACATGAAGATAGTTGGGAGCTTCCTGGAGGAACATTACACTCTGCACGCTTCAAGTGTCTGTCAATGGGCTGCAGGTTATAAGGACATTTAATTGTATCTACATTTCCTTCTGGAAGCTAGGTTATTGACAGAAATGCTTTGTTCTTGTAGATTGCTAAGATGTTTGTACACTGAGGGAGACTCAAGTCTTGCAGGATTGTGGTCTCTGAAAGTTAACTGTTTGTTTTTCCTTCGCTTTAGGACAGCCAGGAGTGCCCGAGGAACGTCACACATATCCCATCTTGGTGGGGAGGGTTGTGGGGTGTCAGATTCCGCGTTGGCCTCAGCTCCCTTCTGTTCCCTCTTCACTAGACGCAGGCTAGTGAAACCTTCTCCTTGGTGCTCCCCCTGCGCGCCCACCTCCAGGCCTATTCAAGTAGGTCTTATGGGAGGTGGGTTTGCAGAGATCCACGCATCTTGCATTACTGGGGTCTGAGCAAAAGACACAATCCTTGGATTGTGTATCTTCCGGTGTGGGCGTGCTATTCAAGGAGAGCTATTCTACGGCATTGGGCACCAGGCTCATTTGGGCTCTCAGTGATTTGGCAATCTTTGTATAGTTCCCTATTCAGCGCTCCTGCTTCCAGTTCAGGGGCAAGGCTCCAAGGCACCTTCTGGAGCCCCTCCTCCCTCCCAGCGCCGTACCTCTGGCCAAATCTTGTGCATTTGTTTCTCCGCTGTTTCCTCGGAGTCTTGTGCTGTCCGACTAAAGGCTCCTGATCTTCTGCCTCGTTGCTTACCAACTTCACACAGCTGCCCTTCGCTCCCCATCTCTTCTTACCAACTTCACACCGCTGCCCTTCGCTCCCCATCTCTTCTTACCAACTTCACACCGCTGCCCCTCGCTCCCCATCTCTTCTTACCAACTTCACACCACTGCCCCTTGTTCTCCATCTCTTCTTACCAACTTCACACCGCTGCCCCTCGTTCCCCATCTCTTCTGTTCTGAGATGTGCCTTGCCGTTAGGTATGATGGACCTTTGCCCTCCCACCCCACCTTCATCTGTCTAAAGAACTTCCATTCATTCTTTAAGTTCATTTATTTAAAGTGGGTTCCATGCCCAGTGTGGGGCTTGAACTCATGACCCTGAGATCAAGAGTCACACTCTCTACCCGCGGAGCCAGCCAGGCGCCCCTCCCACCCATTCTTTAACACCGTTCTGAGACGCCTCCTCGGGCAGCTCAGCACTGAGGGTCTCCCACCCTGGACGCCCGGCAGACAAAAGTTGTTGGGCCTTCTTGGATAGTTAGTCCTTCTTGAAGTTATTTGTTCTATACCTTTAAAAGTAGAGTGTCCCATCCCGGCTGAGGAAAGATGAGGCAAAGTCGCAGTAAACGGTTCTGCGGTCTGTTGGTTATTTGCCAGCAGTCTCTACATCTAGCAGTGGGTCTGTCTTCGGCTCCCCTGTTGTTTAGATTTTTTTTTTTTTTTTTTTTTTAAAACGCC